>NC_137787.1:149432049-149847049 GCF_963383645.1 Muscardinus avellanarius
GAGGCTTTCAACAACTTAGTGAGACCATGTTTCCAAATAAAATATAAAATAGGTCTGGAGTATAGCCTAGAGGTAGAAAGCCTCTGGGTTCCACCCCCAGTACCACAAAAAAAAAAAAAAAAAAAAAAAAAAAAAAAAAAAAAGAAAAGAAAACCTAAACCAAAGAAATAAAAAAAAAAAGAAAAAAAAAAAGGAAAATTGAGCATTTGTAATCTATAGGGTACCTTCCAAGGAAATCGTTTTCTTTCCACTTTTTAATTTTTTTGGTGCTAAAAATTAGAACACAGGGGGGGTTCTACCTCTAAGCTATACTTCCAGCTCTTTATTTATTTACTTGTGGTGCCGTGGTGCCAAGGAGAGAATGCAGGGGCACTCTACCTCTGAGCTACAACCCAGTCCAATTTTATTTATTCTGAAACAGGGTCTTGCTAAGTTGCTGAGGGTCTCACTAAATTGCTGAGGCTGGTCTTGAATCTGCAATCCTCTTCCCTCAGCCTCCTAAATCCTGGGATTACAAGTGTGCTCCACCATGCCAGGTATTTATTTATTTATTTATTTATTTATTTATTTATTTATTTATTTTTGTGGTACTGGGTGTGGAATCCAGGGGCCTTTTACCTCTAGGGCTATATGACCAACTCTAATTTTTAACATTTTTTATTTGGGAACAGGGTCTTGGTAAGTTGTTAAGAGTCTCACTAAATTGCTGAGTCTGTCAGTTTGTCTCAGCTTCCCAAGTACTGGGATTATAGGCGCATACCACCAAGCCTAGCTTTTGTGTGTGTGTGTGTGGTACTGGGGGTTGGGGGTGGAACCCAGGGACTTTTCTACCTCCCGACTATGCTTCTTGACCTATTTTATTTGAAAACAGGTCTCACTAAGTTGCTGAGTGCCCCACTCAGTAGCTGAGGCTGGCCTCTAACCTGTGTGATCCTCCTGTCTCAGCCTCCCAAGCGCGGGGATTACAAGTGTGCGCCACCACGCTAGTTCATTTTTTCTTTTTCTTTTTCTTTTCTTTGGTGGTACTGGGGGTGGACCCAGAGTCCCACCTCCGGGTTTCTACCTCCGGGCTATACTCCCGGACCTATCCTGTTTTATATTTTATTTGGAAACAGGGTCTCACTAAGTTGCTAGTGAGGCTGGCCTCTAACCTGCGCGATCCTCCTGTCTCAGCCTCCCAAGCACAGGGATTACAAGCGTGCGCCACCACGCCTGGCCTCTCATTTTTTACTTTTTAAACAAGCTCTCCTAGTTGCGTGTGGTGGTACACACCTGTAATCCCAGTACTTGGGAGACTAAGACAGGTAAACCATAGTTTTTTTTTTTTTGGTGGTGGTACTGGGGATTGAACCCAGAGGCATTCTACTTTTGAGCAATACCCACAGAGCTTCCTTCTTTCTTTCTTTCTTTCTTTCTTTCTTTCTTTCTTTCTTTCTTTCTTTCTTTCTTTCTTTCTTTCTTTCTTTCTTTCTTTCTTTCTTTTCTTTTCTTTTCTTTTCTTTTTTTGCAGTACTGGGAATGAAACCCAGGGGCATTCTGCCTCTGAGCTACACCCCCAGCCCTATTTTATTCTTATTCTTTATTTGGAAACAGGGTCTCACTAAGTTGCTGAGCGCCTCACTCAGTAGCTGAGGCTGGCTTCGGACCTGTGCGATCCCCCTGCCTCAGCCTCCCAAGCGCTGGATTTAGAAGCGTGCGCCACCACGCCTGGATAAAGACCCTGTTTTAAAACAAAAATTATATAAAGAGAAAAGGGCTGGGGATATAGCTTGGGAATTAGAATGCCTCTAGACTCCACCTCCAGTCCTAAAAAAAAACACAAAAAGTTAACATATGCTTCCTATGAAAATATTTATAACACACTAAAACTCCCAAGTTCAGATGCTTCAGCAGCAGGCTGATAAGCAGTTGTAGCTAACCATGTCGACAGCTAAAATAATCAAAGGTAACACTTACCTCCTGTTTCTGTATTGTAATAATAGGTATAACCATCTTCACTCAATCCTTCTACCCAAATTGCCTTCACTGCCTAACAGAAGGAAAACAACCCAGAATGAACTGGAGATAATGATAATGGTTGTACACTGAATACCTAGGGCTACTTAGCCACCCTTTCCTTTCTATCTGACACCTGAAGTCAGAGGCTGTGACACTGATCATGGCCACGGAGCTTGGTTTCTAGATAACCATGCTTCAATTTTCAAGTAGAGAATGCCTTACAAAAACCAGGAATTCCTTCTTGATGGACAGGGGCATCTGAAAAGCAACTAAACTACAAACGAACAAATATTTGTCCTGTATGGGGTTTTGGATAGACCTCACTGTTATGTCTACCCAGCCTTTCTTTGTTGTTTATTTTGCTGGTCTGGGGATGGAACCCAGGGGCATTCGACCTCTGAGCTACACCCCCTGCCCTATTTTTTCATTCTTTATTTTGAGACGGAGCCTCACTAAGTTGTGGAGGGCCTCACTAAGTAGCTGAGGCTGTCCTCGAAACACGATCCTCCAGTCTCAGTCTCCCAAATGCTGGGATTACAAGCGTGCGCCACCACACCTGGCTACGTCCACCCAGCCTTCTTAAAGGAAGAAAGGAACAAATTGGGGAAGGGGAAGGTTCATTTGGAAGTAAATTTGCTTAATGAAACTATGCAAAGCCCCTAAATGATAATGACATTAAAGAATAAAGCAAAAACACTATGAATGTTACCTTTTTTAAGTTTCCTTGAAATCCTTCAGGTTTCTCCCACTGAGTACCTTAAAGCAAAATGTATTGCATTTATGAAATATTTTTGCTTTAAAAAACTACAAAAACTTTAATTTGGCAAAAATTTACAAGATAGTCATTGTGTATAAAACACTATAGAAATACAACTTAAAACATAATTGAAGCCGGGTGTGGTGGCGCACGCTTGTAATCCCAGCATTTGGGAGGCTGAGACTGGAGGATGGTGGTTCGCGGACAGCCTCAGCTACTTAGTGACGCCCTCCGCAACTTAGTGAGACCCTGTTTCAAAATAACGAATAAAAAATAGGGCAGGGGGTATAGCTCAGAGGTTGCATGCCCCTGGGTTCCATCCTCAGACCTGTAAAACAACCACCACAACAACAACCACAACAACAACAACAACCACAACAACAACAACAAACAACCTAATTGAGAGCCGGGCATGGTGGTACAGGTTTGTAATCCCAGCAGTTTGTAATCCCAGCATTTGGGAGGCTGAGCCAGGAGGAATGTGGTTCACAGACAGCCTGAGGTACTTAGTGAGGCCCTTTGCAACTCAATGAGACCCTGTTTCAAAATAAAATAAAAAATAGGGTTGGGGGTGTAGCTCGGAGGTAGAATGTCCCTGGGTTCCATCCCCAGTACCACAAAAACAAAATAAAACAAAACAACCCCCACCCATGGTGACACACAGTTATAATTCTAGTACTTGAGATGCTGGGATATGAGGATTGTGGTTTCAGACAGCCTCTGAGACCCTCTGTAACTTAGTGAGACCTTGCTTCAAAATAAAGAATAAAAAATGGGCTGGAAATGTAGCTCAGAGATAGAATATCCCTGGATTTTACCAGCAAAATAAATAAATAAATAAATTGAAAAGTAGAAAATAAAGAACACACATCCCAAAAGTATTGTGCAAAAGAATACGTGTAAGGATCATAAGTTAATGGAACTTCCACAGGAATGATTACAGCCAGATAGGGCTTCTCTCAAAGACTTGATAGAATTTAGGCTTGCTAAGTTTTGAAAAGGAATGGCTTTTTGTTATCTTAGGGCATGGGAGATCAAGAGATGGAAAGGAAGAAAAAAGGAAGAATGCAGAAATTAAAAACAAGTATCAGTGAGGGGAAAACACTAGAAGGAAGAAAAGAAATAACTAGTTTCTAAGTAAATCTGAGAAAGATTTCTCACCCTTAGTATATAATTATTTATGGTATTCTTCACTGATCTGTAATGTTTCACTTAAGGCTCAGTGCAAACTTTGAGAGATCACAGTTTCTATGTAGTTCAAATTATAACATAATTATAATAATATTGTCATCCCAAGGTTTTCTCTCTGACCTCTCTTTTTTGGTATGATACTAGAGATTAAACCCTGGGGCATTCTACCTCTGAGGTACATCCCTATTTTACCTTTTATTGTATTTATATGCAGAGGGCCTCACTAAGTTGGGGAGACTGGCCATAAACCTGTGAACCTCCTACCTTAGCCTCCCAAGGACTGGGATTATAAGCATGTGCCACCACACCTAGCTCTGATTTTATTTAAAACCTTCCTGACCATTCTTAACGTTTTTGCTGGCTTTATTTTTCCATTCCTATAATATATGTATTACCCAGGGATACTATAACTCTGAGTAACACCCCCAGCCCTATTTTTTATTCTTTATTTTGAAACAGGGTCTCACCGAGTTGCAAAGGACCTCATTAAGTAGCTGAGACTGTCCTCAAACATCGATCTTCCTGTTTCAGCCTTCCAAATGCTGGGATTACAAGCGTGAGCACCACGCCTGGCCTCCATCTCTATTTCTTGCTGTATTGTTTGTATTTGCTATATTCTTTGTAATCTCAATACTCCTAAAAGTTAACATACTACCTATATCCCCTGATTCAAATTATTTTCCTAACTCCAGACTTACCAATTAGCTACTAAAAATTGCCAAATGAATATTCTACAGTTACCTTAAACTTAGTATTTCCCACCCTGAAGTTATTATCCTTCTTAAGCTTGTTTTCGTAAATGATACCATCATTTTCTCTGCTCTCTATTTTTCCAGTCTTATTCTTGTCATGACATCTTCAAAGTATCTTATGTTTTTCCTCCACCAAATGATATATTCCTCAAATATTCAAAGCTTTTAAGTTCATATTGTTCCATGCTTATACTTTTATTACAGCATTTTAAAATTCCTCCTTGAATCAAAAGTTACTTATTTCTGCCACTAAATTATTTTCTGATATGTATGTATGTATGTATATGTCACTCTGAACCTCACTATGACATATAATTACAATGCACCAATAAAAAATAACTTTCTGAAGAATAGGATAAATGAAGTTATTTAGCTCTGAATTTATATGGAGTAGCCATTGAGGGGGTCTTATTAAGCTGCTCAGGCTGGCTGTGAACCTGCAATCTTCCTGTCTCAGCCTTCTAAGTACTGGGATTAGAAATGTGTGCCATCAGGCCTGGCAAAAAGATTTATTTTTATATTTTTACTGAAACACAATTCTGTAGTTCTTTAGAAACTGATATTCAACATAAATAAGAAGGGGAGAAACTTACTATGTCATTTAAGATGGCACACACAAAGAAGATTTCACTTTCTGGCTTCCAGACTGCTTTTAGATAGAAAATCTCACCCAGAGAATCAATCAATCTTTCTTTCTTTCTTTCTTTCTTTCTTTCTTTCTTTCTTTCTTTCTTTCTTTCTTTCTTTCTTTCTCTTTCTCTCTCTCTCTCTCTCTCTCTCTCTCTCTCTCTCTCTCTCTCTCTCTCTCTCTCTCTCTCTCTCTCTCTCTTTTTGGTGGTACTGGGGTGGAACCCAGAGGCTTTCTACCTCCGGGCTATACTCCCAGACCTATTTTATACATTATTTGAAAACAGGGTCTCACTAAGTTGCTGAGAGCCTCACTAAGTAGCTGAGGCTGGCTTCGAACCCGTGTGATCCTCCTGTCTCAGCCTCCCAAGCGCAGGGATTACAAGCGTGCACCACCACACCTAGCTTACCCACAGAATATTTCAAGAACTGTGACAATTTATGAACTGGACTGAAAAGCCTTATTTTTTCTGTTTTGTTTTTTCACTGGGGACTGAACCCAGGAGCATTCTACCTCAGAGCCTCCTTCCCTTTTTATTGTAAAACAGAACCTCACTAAATGGCTGCTACTGTCCTCATACCTGCCATCCTCCTGTCTCAGCCTCCTAAGTACTGAGATTTTAGGCATGTGCCATCACACCTGGCCCACTGTAGTTCATTCTTTGTAAAGACTTTATTAAGAAAATATCAACTAGTTTATATGTAAGGAACCCATTATTGAAACTTTAGTGTGAACCAGGCATGGTGGTGCACGCTTGTAACCCCTGAGGTTCGGGAGGCTGAGACAGGAGAATCGTGGTGGTTTGCGGACAGCCTCAACTACTTAGTAAGGCCCTTTGCAACTCAGTGATACTTGTTTCAAAAAACCTTTAGTGTGACACTGAGTCACAATAAAAAGAGTACTTTTATTTTTTTCATTTTGTGTTACTAGGGATGGAACCCAGGGGCATTTTACCTTCAAGCTATAACCCCAGCCCTATTTTATTTCTTATTTTGAAATAGGGTATCACTAAGTAGCTGAGCCTGGTTGCAAACCTGAGATCCTCCGGTCTCAGCTTCCCAAGTACTAGGTAATATTATAAGTGTGTGCCACCATGCCTGGCTCTAAAAGGGTCCTTTTCTTTTCTTCTTCTTTTTTTTTTTTTTTGGAGGGGGAGTACTGGTGGGGATTGAACCCAGGGGCTTTCTACCTCTAAGATGCACTCCCAGCCCTATTTTTTATTCTTTATTTTGAAACAAGGTCTTACCAAGTTGAAGAGGGCTGGGAGTACAGCTCAGAGGTAGAAAGCCCCTGGGTCTCACTAAGTAGTTGAGGCTGGCTACAAACATGTGATTCTCCTGTCTCAGCCTCCCAAGTAGTGGGATTACAAGCATGTGCCACCATGCCTGGCTCTATAAGAGTACTTTTAAAAAAGGCACATAATTTTCTAAACTTTGTGATAAAAATAGTTATAGTCTTTAACTATTTAATTTTTAAATTATTTATTTATTTTGCAGTACTGGGGATGGGACCCAGAGACATTCTACCTTCAAGTTCCACCCCAGCCCTATTTTTTATTCTTTATTTTGAAACAGGGTCTCACTAAGTTGCAGAGGACCTCACTAAGTAGCTGAGCCTGGCCATGAACCCGGATCCTCCTGTCTCAGCCTCCCAAATGCTGGGATTACAAGACTGTACTACCATGCTCAGCTTTAACTGTTTAAAATGTTCCAAAATTAAGTAAAATTAACACTAACACAAAATAAACGCTTCTATTCTAGTGTTCTTTTTATTTTCCCCACAGTACCTCTGAGCTATACCCCTAGCCCCTTTTCTGTTTTGAACAGGGTCTTACTAGGATGATGAAAGTCTTACTGTGTTGCTAAGACTGTGAACCTCCTGTCTCAGCCTCTCAAGTACTGGGATTACAGGTGTGTGCCACCACGACTGGCTAGACTATTCTGTTCTACTGGAATTATTCTCTACTATTTTTATGTCTAAATGACTCACCTCCTGTGTTGAGATCATAATAGTAATGGTAACCCTCAGAGGTTATGCCTTCTATCCAACTACCCTTTGAAGAATCTTTTTTCTTCTTCTTCTTTTTTTCTTTCTGTTGATTTGATGAAGAGGTGGGTGGGACAGTGCTGGTTACTGGTGATTTGCTTAGCTCTGGAATGTCTAGAAAAGAGATGAGAGAAGGGTGAAGTAGCCAAAGTAACCCATGCACCCATCCTCCCTTCCTTTCCTGTTATAAAACGTTAATAATTAATAATTTAATAATGTTATTCTAAGCCAGGTGTGGTGGCGTATGCTTGTAATCCCAGCATTCAGGAGGCTGAGACCTGGAGGATCACGGTTTATGAACAGCCTCAGCTTCTTAGTGAGACCCTTTGCAACTTAGTGAGACCCTGTTTCAAAATAAAGAATAAAAAATAGGGCAGGGGGTGGAGCTCGGAGGTTGAATGCCCCTGGGTTCCATCCCTGGACCCGCAAAAAAAACAAAAACAAAACAAACAAACAAACAAACAAACAAAAAAACCCAAGCAAACAAACAAAAAAAACCACAAAAAGTTAATTAAAAGCCTGACAAGATTTTTTTGGGAAACTTTTACACATTATAATAAAGTTAATTGGAAAAATAGTCATACATTGACATATAGGAAAGTTAAAAAAATAGTGATGAAAAAGGGAATTTACTCTTACCACATATTAAAAAGATCAAAGATACTTGTAAAAGGGACACATATAGTAAAATACTGTAAATTCTGACTACATAAAAAAGATCTTGTGTATGGCAAATACAAAAACAAAAATATGATAAACACAACAAATGAAAAATAGAATGAATATGAGTCAATACTCAACAAAGATTAAACCCAGAGGTATTCTACCTCTGAGCTACACCCCTAGCCCTAATTTTAATTATTAACAGTAAATAGCAGAGAGCCTCACTAAATAGGGTAAATTTAGTGAGACCCAACAGTAAATAAGGTCTCACTAAATAGCAGAGGGCCTCACTAAGTAGCTGAGCACTACCACACCCAACTTCAAAATTTTCTTACAAGTCAAAAATTCTTTTTTTTTTTTTTTTTGGTGGTACTGGGGATGGAACCCAGGGGCCTTCTACCTCCAGGCTACACTCCCAAACCTATTTTTTATATTTTTTAAATTTGGAAACAGGGTCTCTTAAGCCAGCGAGGCTGGCTTTGAACCTGCGTGATCCTCCTGTCTCTGCCTCCTAAGTGTGGATACTACAAGCGTGTGCCACCATGCCCGGCTATTCTTTATTTTAATGCAGGGTCTCACTAAGTTGCAGATGGCCTCACTAAGTAGCTGAAACTGGCTGTGAACCTGCTATTCTCCTGTCTCATCCTCCAGGTACTAGAATTACAAGTGTGCACTACCACACCTGGCTAATAACAACTGTTTTTATTTATTTTTGTGGGGTACTGGAGGTGGAACCCAGGGGCTTTTCTACCTCCGGGCTATCCTTCCAGACAGATTTTATACTTTATTTGGAAACAGGGTCTCACTAAGTTGCTGAGAGCCTCACTCAGTAGCTGAGACTGGCTTCGAACCTGTGCAATTCTCCTGTCTCGGTCTTCTAAGCACTAGGATTTCGAGCGTGCACCACCATGCCTGGCTATAACAACTGTTTTTTTGTTGTTTTTTTTTTGCGGGTGTGAGGATGGAACCCAGGGGCATTCCACCTGCGAGCTACACTTCCTGCCCTTTTTTAAAATTCTTTATTTTGAAACAGGGTCTCACTGAGTTGCAGAGGGCCTCACTAAGTAGCTGAGGCTGTCTGGGAACTGTGATCCCCCAGTCTCAGCCTCCCTAATGCTGGGATTACAAGCGTGCGCCAACACACCTGGACGCTATAACAACTGTTTTTATGAAGGCAATGCCAATTTACTAGTATTCTACTCAAAACTTTAAATTATAGCTATTTTTATTAGGGATTAAAGAATACCATCTCTTGTTGGCTACTCCAACCACTATAAAGATCAACAACTGAGGTTTGCTAGCAGCTTTAAGAATAATGAATCTGTCATGGAAAAAATACAGAAACTTCCCAGGGTAGAGCCTACATTCAATGAGAAGATAAGTACATTCTACTTAATTTTCTGGGGGGAGTTATTAGGGATTGAACTCAGGGGTATCCTAACTCCAAGGTATGCCTGCAGCCCTTATTATTTTGAAACAGGGTCTAAGTTGCTGAGGTTGGCCTGGAACCTGCAGTCCTCCCATTTAAGTCTCCTAAGTACTGGAATTACAGGTGTACGTGACCATGCCTAGCTCTTATTTTTTGTGGCACTGAGGATGAATTCAAGGGTCATTCTACCTCTGAACCACAAGTATGTATGTATGTATGTATGTATGTATGTATGTATGTATGTATTTAACCCAGAGGCATTCTACTTCTGAGCTACACCCCTAGCCTGATTTTTATTCTTTATTTTGAAACAGGGTCACACTAAGTTTTGGAGGGCCTCACTAAGTAGCTGAGGCTGGCCACAAATCCGGATCCTCCTGTCTCAGCCTCCCAACTATTGGGATTACAAGCATGCACCATCATACCCGGTTAGCCCTCTTTCATTTTTTATTTTTTAAAACAGGGTCTCACTAAATTGCAAAGGGGCTCAGTAAGTTGCTGAGGCTGGCTGAGAACTAAGATCCTCTTGTTTCAGCCTCCCAAGTACTAGAATTACATATGTGCACCACTATGCCAGGCTCTAAATTTTTTTTTTACCTGGGACTTTGTTATCTTCAAACCTTCAAAATAATCTGCCTGTGTAGTAAAGTCAGTTAGTTGGTCCACAAAAAGATACTTTACTATATATTCAACCACATAAGAGATATGATTCGTGTGTGTGTGTGTGTGTGTGTGTGTGTGTATGTGTGTGTGTGTGTGAGTACTGGGGACTGAACTCGGGCATTTTACCTGAGCCATACACCTAGGCCTATTTAATTAATCAATTAATTTATTTATTGTGGCTGAAACAGTCTTACTAAATTGCTGAGGCTGGCCTTGATCCTGTGATCCTCCTGCTCAGCTTCCCAAGTATTGGGATTACGGGGATGTGCCATGCTGACTGGCTCTACTTTATTTTTTATTTATTTATTTTTTGGTGGTGCTGGGGTTCCTGGAAGCCCTTCTACCTCCGGGCTACACTCCCAGACCTATTTTTACATTTTCATTTTGGAAACAGGGTCTCCTAAGCCAGCGCGCGCGGCTGGCTTCGAACCTGCGCGATCCTCCTGTCTCTGCCTCCCAAGCGCGGGGATTACAAGCGTGCGCCACCACGCCCGGCTTCTACTTTATTTTTTATTTGGAAACAGGTCTTGCTAAATTGCTTAAAGCCTTGCTAAGTTACTGAGGCTAGCTTTGAACCTGCAATCCTCCTCTCTCAGTCTCCCAAATATTAGGATTACAAGCTTGTGCCACCATGCCTGACCCTTTTTGTGTGTGTGGTTTTGGGGATGGAACCCAGTGGCATTCTACCTCTGAGCTACACCTCCAGTCCTATTTTTTAAAATTAATTAGTTAATTATTTTGGGGGGTCTGGGGATGGAACTCAGGGGCATTCAACCTCCAAGCTACAACTCCTGCCCTATTTTTTATTCTTTATCTTTAAACAGGGTCTCATTAAGTCACGGAGGGCCTCACTAAGTAGTTGAGGCTGTCCGCAAACCGTGATCCTCCGGTCTCCGCCTCCGGAATGCTGAGATTACAAACTTGCGCCACCATACTCAGCCCTGGCTTTGTTTTAAGTTGCTGAGGGCCTCATTAAATTGCTGAGGTTGGCCTAGAACCCGAATCTGTGATCCTTCTGCTTCAGACTCTCAAAAACTAGTTTTAATTGAATAATGAGAATCTTTTAGTTGAATAATGAGAATAATTTAAAAAGTCAAAGTCAGCTGGGCATGGTGGTGCACACTTGTAATCCCAGTACTTGGGACCCTGAGACAGGAGGATCATAGGTTTGTGGCCAGCCTCAGCTACTTAGTGAGGCCCTCCACAATGTAGTGAGGCTCTGTTTCAAAATAAACAATCATAGGGTTTGGGGTGTAGATCAAGGTAGAATTCCCCTGGGTTCAATTCCCAGTAAAGCAAAAACAAAAACAAACCCAAAACCACCTCAAAATGTAGCCAGGTCCAGTGGCATACTCTTGTAATCCCAGCAGTAAACCTGGGATCCATACCTATAAACCCAGTACTTGGGAGGCCAAGATAGAAGGATCACTGTTTGAAGCCAGCATGCAGTAATTTAGTAAGACTCTGTTTCAAAATAAAAAATAAAAAGGAACGGGGGCAGAAAATGCCCCTAGTTTTAATCCTCAGCACCACCTTCCCACCCCCACCCCAAAACTCTCAAAGTGTCTCTGAAATGAAATCCTCAGAGCCAGGAGTGGTGGTACACACCTGTAATCCCAGTTCTTAAGAAGGTGAGACAGAAGGATTGAAAATTAAAGGACAGTCTCAGCAAGCAGTGAGACTTTTCATCAACCTACTAAGACAATGTTGTAATCTCTGATTTAGGGGGCTGAGATAGGAGGATTGCAGGTTAGTGGCCTTGGCTAATTAGTGAGGCCCTCTGCAACTCAGTGAGACCCTATCCCAAAATACAGAATTAAAAAAATAGGGCTGGGAGTGTAGCTCAGAGGTAGAACACCCCTGAGTTCCATCCCCAGTACCAAACAAAAAAGTGGGAGAGAGTTGAGGGGTTGTAGCTTGGAGGAAGAATGCCCCTGGGTTCCATCCCTAGTACCACCAAAAACAAAACAAAACAAAACAAAACAAAACAAAACAAAAACCACTCAGTTAGACCAGAGCTGGGACTAGATAATCACAAAGGTAGTATGGTTGACGTGAAGATACTAAAAGATGAAGCATTAAAAGCAAAACAAAAGCACATCAACAGAGTCCTACGGTCTCAATAGGGCTATGATGCCTAGTAGGGTCCTGAGAGTACACCTGAGTGCATGGCCTCTTTGTGGAAACAATGAACATGCTTGCCATGACCTCTGATGATACTTTTAAACAAGCTTGTTAAGCCTGGAATGGTGGCACATGCTTATAATCCCAGCATTCGAGAAGCTGAAACAAGAGGATCCCGGTGGGCAGACAGCTTCAGCTAGTGAGGCCCTCTGCAACTTAGTGAGACCCTGTTTCAAAATAAGGAATAAAAAAATAAGGCTGGGAGTGTAGCTTGGAGGTAGAATGCCCCTGGGTCCCATCCCCAGTACAAAAAAATAAAAATAAAAATAAATAAATAAACATGCTGGCTGCTGCTTTACCTGACGGTAAACCAAGTCTCTTCAAATCTTCCTGGTATGCTTTCAGGGCAGCTGCCTCCATTGCAGCAAACTCCTTTGATGCCTTTTCTTCTTCCTTTGCCTTGTCCAGGCTCTTCTGTTTAATCTACATAAGATGCACATAAAAGTGAGAGTGAGCTAAAGGGCTGACACTTACACAGAGGAATTAGCAAAGAAGCAACCTAAAGTACCTCACTGATCCTCTTGGCCACATTTTCCTTATGGTTCTTTCCTCTTTCATGAAATTCAACACTCTTGAAAATGAAAAGAGAAAACATGAAGAATTACATAAATATCATAAAAGCCAGTCTCAGCAACCTAGTGAGATCCTGCTTCTAAATAAGAAATAGACTGGGGTAGGGGAGTAGCTTGGAGGTAGAATGCCCCTAGGTTCAATCCCCTGTACCACCACCAAAAAAAAAAAAAAAAAGTTAAAAAATCAGCCTTTATTCAGCCTTTATTTTTTGTTTGTCAAATAACAGTAGGAAATGAACCACATTTGTTATTATGCTGACTAGATTTCCTTTGGTTCTTAAACTAGGATGCCCATATTAATAGGAAAAAAATAAAAGGTACTTTTGGTGACTAATCTAGTGGATATGATGGTAGACTTAAGACATGAAGCCAAAAGAGTGGGGAAAATAGAATAAATACCTGTAAAGATGTAATGTCAAAACCAGTGAGTCTCTAGAATCTTATTGTTCTATTTGCTATACTGAATAAGAGAAAGACCAATGATCCCTTAATTCTTGGTCCTCCAATTTTATGTAGATGTTTAAAGTTCTTCATATAGCTGGGTATGGTGGTATATACTTCAACTCCTCATACTGGGGAGGTTGAGACAGGAGAATTGGCTGGTTTGAAACCAGCTTCAGCAAGTTAGTGAGAATCTCAGCTACTGAGTAAGATTTGTTTCAAAAAGAAAAAAAAGAAGAAAATATATATATATTGTGGTACTGGGGGTGGAACCCAGAGGCTTTCTACCTCCAGGCTATACTCCCAGACCTTTTTTTAATATTTTATTTGGAAACAGGGTCTCACTAAGTTGCTGAGAGCCTCACTAAGTAGCTGAGGCTGGCTTCGAACCTGTGCGATCCCCCTGCCTCAGCCTCCTAAGCGTGGGGATTACAAGAGTGCGCCACCACGCCCAGCTCATAAATAAATTTTTTAAAAAAGGCCAGGGGTTGTATTTGGAGGTAGAATGCCTGAGTTCAATCACCAATACCACATACAGACAAAAAAATCATATTCCTCATGTATTATAAATATTTTATGCAGTATGACAGTGATACAGAATGTTTAACTTTTATTAAGAGCAATCTGGAAATATAAATTTCCCCTTTCACCAAGCAATCCTATTTCCAGTAACTTCTTCCATACATGTGCCTGCACAGGTACAAAATGATGTGAGATACAGCTGGACATGGTGGCACACATCTGTAATCCCAGTACTTGGGAGCCTTAGACAAGAGGATTACAAGTTTGAGGCCAGCCTCAGCAATTTAGTGAGATCCTGTTTCAAAAATATTAAATAGGGCTGGAGATATAACTCAGTGGTAAAACATCCCTGGTTTAATCCCCAGTAAACACACACACACACACACACACACACACACACACACACACGTTATATGCAAACCTATTCACTGAAACAGTTTGTACTAACAATCCAAGTTTCATCTATAAAGGATTGGTTAAATAAACTGGTATACATACATTACCACAGGCTGCTGTAATGAACAACAAAAAAGTTCCCTATGTATTGACATGTAGAGACCTCCAGGATATACTGTTCATTTTTAGAAATATGGTGTACTATGCCAGGCGTGGTGGTGCACGCTTGTAATCCCCGCACTTGGGAGGCTGAGACAGGAGGATTGCGCAGGTTCAAGGCCAGCCTTAGCTGGCTTAAGAGACCCAGTTTCCAAATAACATATAAAATAGGTCTGGGTGTGTAGCCTGGAGGTAGAGGCCCCAGTAAAAAAAAAAAAAAAATAGAGCTGGGGGTGTAGCTTGGAGGTAGAAAGTCCCTGGGTTCAATTACCAGTACTGGAAAACAATATTTTAATTCATCTTTTGTATATATATATATGGTGCAAAAAGACGATAGTGTATTAACTTTTATGTATGCTGGAATAAGCTCATACATACACACACACGCATATGAAAACAATGGAAGAATAGACAAAACTTTAAAAAAATGGCCAGTGTGGTGGCACACACTTGTAATCCCAGTATTCCGGAGGCTGAGACCTGAGGATCGTGGTTTGCAGACAGCCTCAGCTATTAAGCTAGGCCCTAAGCAACTGACTGAGACCCTGTTTTGAAAATAGGAAGAATAAAAAAATAGGGCTGGGGGTGCTTCTCAGAGGTAGAATGCCACTGGGTTCCATTCCCAGTTCCACGAAGGAAAAAAAAAAAAAAAGAAAAAATGGTAACCAATGTGGAATGATGATAATGGGATAAAAAGGGACAGGGATGGGTAAGCATTATTATCTATTTAAACAACCAGAAATTCCCCCTAAATTATAAGTGTCTGGACATAAGTAGAAGAAATTGGTGGTGAGCTCTGCAAAATAAGTTCTGTCAATCAAATTTTATATGATACATTAACTGAGCTGTTCTAAAACACTACTGTGAATTCCTTTTTAAAGTGTGACTTTGTAAATAATTACTTCTATTTCTCATATACTGGGTTTCTTAAAGTTGATTATACCATACAAGAAAAGGATATTAAAGGTCCATTCAAAATTAAATTAATTTTGTTTCTAATTAAAGGCTAACCTAGAGTGAATTAGTAATTCGAGGAGATAAAGACAGACTATACTGGAAGGGATTATTTACTCTTGATAACTCATAAAATTCATTTGATTGCTTGGGTAACTCCAAGAAAGAGACTTTCATTGATCTGTGTGGTTTTAAAAATTCATGGCATTTATTTGTAATGACAATGTAACTCAAATAAAATAGTCAAAACCTAGCAAGTATTCAAAACCACCAAGTCAGTAAGTCATCAACCAACCAGTTCCAAACCCCCATACACCTTGTAGACAAGTTAAATGTCTATTGAAAGAATACAGCATTGTTAAAGAAAGGACTATCACTTGGTGCATCCAACATGAACACAATATTATGAGAATTTTTGATAGTTGAATCATCATACAGGCCTATTGTCTGCTATCCAACACTTGCAGTAATCACAGAATTTCTTGGGTTGTGACTTCCAGTAGTCTGCCCTGAAAAAAAAAAAAAAAAAAGTGTGAGCTTACTCAAAAGTTAAAATGTAAAAATGTGTATGTTTACATCTTTTTAGAGTTTGGAACCTAAGTGTTTGCTACTGAATCTTGTCTTAACGGACCCCCGTTTTGTTATTTATGGGGCTTAAACAGTCAATTAAGATTCTGCTGCCAGTAGTAAAAACACAAGTTTTAATATAAACTAATTTAGTAAAATAATTTTAAAAAATTTTCTTTCTTGGCTAAGCGTGGTGGAGCACACCTATAATTCCAGAAAAATCGCAGTTTTGAGGTCAGCTTCAGCAATTAACGGATAACCTCAGCAACATAGCACGACATGTTTAAACAAAATTGCTGGGGGTGTAACTCAGAGGCAGAATGCCATTAGATTCAATATTCAGTTTTTTTTTAATCCCCTTTTATTATTACCATCAGCATGAAAAATACAAGAAACATCTCGGAGCAAAAACATCCTCCTCCAGTTTTGGGGAGGAAGCTCTACGAGAGGCCTGCGGAAACTCAGTTTGCCTTAAATCAAGTTATGTCCACCAAAAGAGCTACGCATTAGACTACTCTTAATACAATTTGTCCTTGGGCCTCGGAGTAAGAGATCTGGAAAAGCCAAGGGGTCTTTCAGATCGCCGACCACAAGCCACGGTCATTCCTCTCCCCAGGCCGCTCCAAAGTTTCTCCACCTCCCCCCGCCCCCGGGGTTCAAGCGCTCGGGCTGCTGCTAGGCGCCGGGAGCCCCGCGGCGCGACCCCGCGGCCGTCCAGCCCGCCAGCCCGCCTGGCCGCAGCCCGGGCGGGACCGCGGCGGCCCCACCGCCCGCCCAGCACCCGCCCCGCGGGTCGGGCCGGCCCCCAGCGAGTTAAGCGCGCGCCGTCCCGCCCCGGGCCGCAGGCGGGAGACGGCGTAGGGGTGGGGGAGAAAGGGCTGCCCGGGAACAGCACCGCGTTGTTCAGGGCCCGGGACCCAACTCACATGACTGGGCCAGCCGCTCCGGGGTCCCACTCGCGCTCGCAGGGAGGCCCTCCGAGCTCCGCCGGCGCCCGGCGCTCCCTCCGGCCCCCGGCGCGGCGTCCCCAGTTCCCGACTACGGGTGCCGCGACGGCTCAATCCGCGCTCGGCGGCGCCCGGCGCCCCTCCCCCAGGGGGCGTGGCTCCGAGCTCCCGAGAGGCGGGGTCGGTATAAAAGGGTTGAGGTCACCGCGAAGGGGCGAAAGCACGACGGGACCCGAGCCGCAGGGCCGCCGTCCCGCGCCCCCGCGCCGGCCGGCCTTCTCCCCGTGCTCCGGGGGATCCGGAACCTCCACGCGCCGTCGAGGCTCGCTGGCTCGAGGCCGAGGAGCTCGCGCGCCGCCTCCGCCCCGAACGCAAACAGCTGTTCGCAGAGACGTCGCCGCCCTCAACTTTGCCTACGGGTCCGTTCGCACTTTGACCAACCAGGCCGACCGGACCTGTGGGCCGGGGGCCCTTGGCGGAGTTTAAAAAATAAAAAAGAGAGAAAGAAAGAAAGGTGATCCTGCTGGTGCCGGGACCCCGCGGGTCGCCGGGCTTCGCCTCGGAACTTTCCCCAGGCTTGCGCGGCCCCGCCCTCCCGCCTCGCCCGCTCCCGGCCGGGCTCGGTCCTGCGCGTGGGCAGCGGCGGTCCGAGGCGCAGCGGGGCGGCGGGCTGCGCGGAGAAGGCGGCCGCGGACCTGCGCTTGTCAGGTGGGTCGCGGCAATATCATCGTACCACCTCCCATATGGTCTAGCGGTTAGGATTCCTGGTTTTCACCCAGGCGGCCCGGGTTCGACTCCCGGTATGGGAACAGCGTGGTTCTGCATTTTGTTTTAAATGGGCTTTCGGGAAGCGACTTCTTTTCGCCGGCCCTGGGTAACTTTTTCAGTACTCGAGGAGTTTCGCTTCTTCCGGAGCTGCTCCCCCGCCCGCCTGCTGGCCGGCTGTGTTCTCGGCGCTGGGGTGGTGATGATTAACTCCGGCCTCGCCTTATCTCCTCCCCAGCTCCCTCGAGCCCACACCCTGCTCGGCCGCGCGCTTCCGACCGGACCCTGGGTGTCCCCGGCTCTCTAGCCATCGGCCGGCGTTGGGAGACCCCCTCCCCGACACCCTGCAGCTGCAGCCCGGGGCGCTCCCCATCCGCACAGCTGTGGGGTGCACCCAGCACTCAAAAGTAGGTACTCGGAAAGTACCCTAGACTCGGGGGAAGGCCTTTGGGAGACTCCCCACCCAAGCACACCCCCAGGGAGCTGCGCGGAAGGAAAATACCACTGCGATGAGATGTCTTTAAGGAACAAAACTGACTTTGCAAAACGCTCATGTTTTTTAAGCGCCGCCGATTAAAAAATCCTGGGTTGGGGGTGGAGCTTGGAAAGGAGAAAATTGGCCGGAGACCGGGGAGGGGATGTTATAACAAAGTTTCACTGTATTTTTAAATATAGAAGCCCTGTGTTTATTACAAAGAAGGGGCAGCTGTGTCAGCGGCATGTGCGCTGTAAATGAAACAAAAGCGTTATCTTAAATGCAACTTGTAATTAGAAAAATAGGGGCGACTATAATGTTTAGTCTATTGGGACTCCTGGGAACGTAGAAGGAAAAAGTGACTCTTGTGGATGAGTTTTTGGTCAGAGCCCTTACTAAGATTCTAAGTTTTGGTTGTTAGTATATGTGTGTTTTCAAACTGTTTTTATATAGCATTGACTGCTCAGTAAATTTGAAAGTAATCTCTTAATGTGATCTGCTTAACTAAGAGTTGACTGGCTTTATACTGAAAAATAAAAACGGAAAAACTGCCACACTAAAAATATTTTAAATCATCTTCATTAACTCAAAGAATTATTCACTATATGCCAGGTGCCACTAGGTGCTTTTAAAGTTACAGATGTTCAGATGCTTTTTGTTGGGAGGTGGCGGAGAGAATAGTGAGTGAATCACATTTCATCTTGTGGTTAACTATAAACTTGGGAGATCTTTCATCTTTTCAGGACGCTAGCTTTAGACCAAAAAATTATTGGTAACACAGGACTTAATATAGAATTGCAAGACTTGTTTAACCAATTCTTGGATAGGTAATGAAAATCGAAAAGCTTTTTTTAGTGTGTGTGTGTGTGTGTGTGTGTGTGTGTGTGTGTGTGTGTGTGTGTGTTTAGTGGGGATTGACCCTAGAGACAATCTACCTCTGGGCTACATCTCCATCCCTATATTATTTTTTATTTTGAAACAAGATCTCCCTAGCTTGATAAATCGCACTACTTGCTGAGGCTATCCTGGAACCAGTGATCCTCCAGTCTTAGTCTCCTAGGTACTGGGATTACAGGCATGTGCCACACCCAACTTGAAAAGCTTGATTAAATAGGGAGTGGTATTGTGTTAAGAACTAGTTATTAGAGCCAGGCATGGTGGCGCATGCTTATAATCCCAGCGTTTGAGAGGCTGAGACCCGAGGATCACACAGGATCAAAGCCAGCCTCAGCTGTTTAGTGAAGCTCTCAGCAATTTAGTGAGACCCTGTTTCCAAATAAAAATAGGTCTGGGAGTATAGCCCGGAGGTAGAAAAGCCCCTTGGTTCCACCCCCAGTACCACCAAAACCTCCAGGCTATATCCCCAGACCTCTTTTTATATTTTATTTGGAAACAGGGTCTCACTAAGTTGTTGAGAGCATCACTAAGATGCGGAGGCTGGCTTCGAACCTTTAATCCCCCTCTCTCAGCCTCCCAAGTACTAGGATTACAAGCGTGCACCACCACACCCGGCTCTTGAGCACCTCTTAATTGCAACTATTCATACTGTATACTTGATTCCAGGGGTTGGTGACAGGATCCCTGTCGAAGACACATATTGTTTTATGTATAATTGAGTACCAGGTGGAATATGGCAAGGCAATATCTGGAATACAGAGGTTAGGGGTCATTTCTGATCTTGGAAGAGGACTAGAGACAAGGAGACTGTTTGCCCTGAACCTTGAAGAACTGGTTGGATTTCTCCTGGTGGGGAATGTGAATCATAAATCTGAGATGGAGGGAACAAGTATCAGGAGGCTAGAAAGTAGTCTGGTTTGGCAGGAGCAGAGTGTGCCTGGAGGGAGGGCCACGGGAGATCAAACTGGGAAGGTAGAAAGGAATTTTAACTTGATAAATTTTGATTAGGTAAGGCTTCTTTTTTTTTTTTTTCTTATCTAGGAGTGACCTTTTATGTCATTAGAGTTTTTCAAATATTGTCTCTCTGAAAAGCTGTAATATGTGAAAAAGAATTTTGTTTAAAATGATTCAAACTGGGTGGGGTGGTGCATGCCTGTAATTTCAGTATTTGGGGGGCTGATAGAGGAGGTTCAAGATCAGCCTTGGCAACTTAGTGAAAACCTGTTTCAAAATAAAAAAAAAATAAAATAGAGCTGGGGGTATAGCTGAGGGATAGAATGCCATGGGTTCAAAAGAAAAAAAAAAAGTCTTCATACAATATGGGTGCTATGATGCACTTCTGTAGTCCCAGCTACTTTGAGACTGAGGGGCGGGGGATCAAGAGTTCAAAGTCAGCCTGGGCAGCTTGGCAAGACCTCATCTCTAAAGGGTGGGAGGAGTTCAAAACATACAGAAACATGAGCCAGGCCTGGTGGTGCTGGCTTGTATCCCAGTATTTGGGAGGCTGAGACAGGAGGATAACAGGTTCAAAGCTAGCCTCTGCAACTTAGCGAGACCCTGTTTCCAAACAAAAAAATAATTCAGCCTGACTTTATTTGGAGGTAGAATGCTTCTGGGTTCAATCCCCAGTGCCACCCTCCAAAAAAAAGTGTATATATATATGTGTGTGTGTGTGTGTGTGTGTGTACACACACATACATACACACACTTTTATACATGAAGAATATTTTGTACCCATGTGTTTATGTGCTTTATGTTTAGGAGCTTAATACTGATTTTTAATACAGTGGAGAATAGCAATCATAATTCAGTTTATGAGAATGAAGTCTAGCTTTAAATTTTGAGAATGGTCTGAATGAAGTCTAGGTTTAAATTTTGAAAATGATCTGCAGCTATATATATATATATATTTTTTTTTTTTTTTTGGGTACTGGGAATTGAACCCTCAGAGGGACATTCTACCTCTGAGTTACACCCCAGTTCTATTTTTAATTTTTATGTTTTACTTATTGCAGTACTTGGGGATGGATTCCACGAGTATTGTACCTCCAAGCTACACCCCTAGCCCTATATAAGAGCCTTGCTAAGTAGCTGAGGCTGTCTGTGAACCCTGATCCTCCGGTCTCAGCCTCCTGAATGCTGAGATTACAAGTGTGTGACACCACACTTGGCCCCCAGTTCTATTTTTTTATTCTTTATTTTGAAACAGGGTCTCACTAAATTGTGGAGGGCCTCACTAAGTAACTGAGACTGGCTGTGAACCTTGGATCCTCCTGTCTCAGCCTCCTGAGTACTGGAATTACAAGCATGAGCCACCATGCCCTGCTATTGCAGCTTACTTTCTTATTGGCTTACTTTATTGAAATGGCCTTAATATTCTATGGTAAATGTGAATTATTCAGTAAGGCATACTTCTTAAATTGGTTAAGACTAGCTGGGTGTGGTGGTGTACATTTGTAATCCTAGTACTTGAGAGGCTGAAACAGGAGGATCCCAGGTTTGAGGCCAGCCTCAGCTACATAGGCCATCTGCAACTTAATGAGACCCTGTTTTAAAATAAAGAATAAAAAATTGGGCTGGGGGTATATATCAGAGGTAGAATGCCCCTGGGTTCAATCCTCAGCACCACAGGAAAAAAATTGGTTAAGACTAAGTAATAAATTTGTGAGAATTCATTTTTTAATGTTATTGTCAGGTATAATCAGGAGGTATATGAAAGTTCAACAAGTGTTTGCAAGATGAACAGTCATTTAAAGAAATAAAAGAGATTAGAAAACCCTTAAGACATTTTAGGTAAAATCTGAGATCTTACCCAGGTGTCTCAGGCCCACTGTTATTTGACCTCTGTTTACCTTACTAGTGTCATCTTCCCATTCTGCGCTCTCTTACACTTCAGCGACACTGGTACATTTTGCTCCTTCAACATGTCAGACTTGTCTCATAATTTTATTAGATGGTGTTCCCTCTGCCTAGAATATTCCTGCTCCAGTTCTTCATGTCAGCATTACCTACCTTTCTTTCTTTTCTTTTCTTTTCTTTTCTTTCTTTCTTTCTTTCTTTCTTCTTTCTGTGGTACTGGGGGTAGAATCAGGGGCTTTTCTACCTCCGGGCTATACTCCCAGACCTATTTTTTTTTTAATACGTTATTTGGAAACAGAGTCTCACTAAGTTGCTGAGAGCCTCACTAAGTAGCTGAGGCTGGCTTCAAATCTGTGTGATTCTCCTGTCTCAGCCTCCCAAATGCTGGGAATTACAAGCGTGCGCCACCACGCCCGGCTAGCATTATCTTCTTAAGAGAGACCTTTTCTGAGCCAGGCATGGTGATGCACATGCTTCCTAGCATTTGGGAGGCTGAGACAGGAAGATCCTTATTTGTAGACAGCCTCATCTACCTAATGAGGCCCTTTGCAACTCAGTGAGACCCTGTTTCAAAATAAAGAATAAAAAATAGGGCTGGGAGTGTACCTCAGAAGTAGAATGCCCCTGGGTCCAATCCTCCAGTACTGCAAAAAAAGTGATAATAATAAAACAAAATGCCTAAAATAAGTCGGGCGCAGTGGTGCACACTCTAATCCCAATACTTAAGAGGCTGAAACAGCAGGATCTCAGGTTTGAGGACAAATGAGACTCCCATCAACCTAGCAAGACCTTGTTTCAAATTATAGATAACAAATAGGACTAGGGGTTTAATTTGGAGATGGAATGCCTCTGGGTTTACACACACACACACACACACACACACACACACACACACACACACAGAATAAGATGTCCAAAATAGGCAAATGCATAGAGAAAGAGAATAAACAAGTGGTTGCCTGAGGTCTGAAAGGGGGCAGAGGGTGCCTGTTAACATAGCTACATTTTTTTCTTTTTCTTTTCTTTTCTTTTTTTTTTTTTTCGGTCTGGGGATGGAACCCAGGGGCATTTGACCTCCGAGGCACACCCCCTGGCCTATTTTTTATTCTTTATTTTGAAACAGGGTCTCACTGAGTTGCAGAAAGCCTCACTAAGTAGCTGAGGCTGTCCGCGAACCGTGATCCTCTGGGTCTCAGCCTCCGGAATGCTGGGATTACAGGCATGCGCCACCACGCCCGGCTACATAGCTACATTTAAGGTGACAGAAATATCTGAAAATTAGAGCCATGTGTGGTGTTGAAAGCCTATGGTCCCAGTACTGGGAGGTTGGAACAGGAGGACCACAGGTTTAAGTCCAACCTTGGCAACTGCAGTCAGCATTCTCACTGGTATAATCCAAAACGTGACCATATAACTAGAAGAAGATAGAATTATTTGCTTACAGGTTTTTAGATTCCATGTTCAGTTTTTAGAGGCTGGAAGCAGAGAGAATAAGCAGACCATAAATAATCTCAAGGCCACACCCCAGGATCCACCTTCTTGGCCACAACCAACAGATATATATTGATGAGATGGTAACTCTTTACCTAACTGTATCAACCCTGAGGGGCATTCTGTATCTAACCATAAATGTAACTTAGTGATACTGTTTCAAAATAAAAAATAAAATTTGCTAATAGCTCAGGGGTAGAATAAGCTTGAGTTCAATCCCCAGAATTCCCTCACCAAATACATACACACACACACACACACACACACACCCTAAAATTAGATTTTAGTGATGGCTATACAGACATGTATATATACTAAAAACACTGAAACATTGAGTTGTACACTTTATGGTATGTTAAGTGTTAGCAAGCTGTTAGGATCAAAGCATTTTTTTCTTGCTTTGGAAAATTTTTAGAATTTTTTTTCTTTACTTTTTGTACTAGAGATTGAACCCAGGGACATTCTACCTCCAAGTTACACCCTCAGCCCTTTTCATTTTTTAATTAATTAGTTAATTAATTTAATGTAGTACCAGGGATTGAACAATCTCTCAGCTACACCCCCAGCCGTATTTTATTTTATTTTATTTTATTTTTTGCGGTATGAGGGATAGAACCCAGGGGCATTCTACCTCCAAGCTACACCCTCAGCTGTATTTTTTATTCTTTATTTTGAAACAGGGTCTCAGTGAGTTATAGTCTCACTGAATAGCTGGGCTGTCTGTGAACCATGATCCTCCTGTCTCAGCCTCCCAAATGCTGGGATTATAAACTTGCACCACCACCCCTGGCTCCTATTTTTGATTTGGAAACGGTCTTGCTAAGTTGCTGAGGCTGGGCTTGAACCTATGATCCTGTCTCAACCTCCTAATTACTTGGATTACAAGTGTGTGCCACCCTGCCCAGCTATTTTCTTTCGTGTGTGTGTGTGTGTGTGTGTGTGTGTGTGTGTGTGTGTGTTATTGTGGTTTGGACTTAGGAGTGCTACTTCTGAGGTATATCCTTAGTCCTATTTTTATTTATTTTTTCATTTTGAAGCAGTGTCTCACTGAGTTGGTGAAGGCCCTGCTAAGTTGCTGAGGCTGGCCTCGAACCTGTGATCCTTTTGTCCAAGATTACAGGTGTGCACCACCATGCTTGGCTTTTTTATATTTTATTTTGAAATGGGTTTTGCTAAGTTGCTGAGCCAGCCTCAAACCTGTGATTCTCCTTTCTCTGCCTCTCAAGTACTGGGTTTCTTTCTTTCTTTCTTTGTCCTGAGAATTGAATCCAGGGCCTCAGGCATGCTAGGAACCTGTTCTACCTCTTAGCTACACCCCTAGTCCTCTATTTTATATTTGGAGATAGGCTATTGTTAAGTTTTTCAGGCTGACTTCAACTTGCAATTCTTCTGTCTCAGCCTTGTGAGTAGCTGGGATTCTGGGTGTGCACTACCACACCCTGCTGCATATGAAATATTTTATCTCTAGGTTTTACATTTACCATTTGAGTATTACATATTTTTAACTTATGGTGGAATAATTTAACAGTCAAACTCTAGTGCCTAGGTAATTCCAGAAATGTAGCAGGTGCTCAATAAATAGTCCATGAAAGAGGTTGATAACTATCCACATAATTAGGTCACAGTGATAGTGTGATTATAAGTGTTTGAAGGTCTCCAAAATTCACATCTATGTTTGTGTGAGCAATGGGAAAGGCCTCCTCCCAGAAGCAGCTTTTGAGATGGGCTTTGAGGCTGCTTGGGCTTTTGTTGGTATAGATGGGGGAGGGGACAAAGCTTTTAGAGGAAGCGGTCAGGAAAAGAGTATATTAACAGTTGCTAGCACATTTGGCTGAGCTGAGTGTAAGCAGAGGATAGGAATGGCAAATCGGGCTGCAAAAGTAGATTAGGCTTGGTAGAGGAAAAAGGTAGTGCTCTGTCAGATCTTCCACTCCAGAGCCCCTCTTGTGTTTCCAGTGGCTCTCACTTCACAGGAACCTCACCCCTTACCTATCCAGAGCTACACTGTTAACAGCTGTCCTGCCTGGAGTTTAACTTGGGAGTAGGAACTTTGACTTGGTTCCCTCTGTTATCACCAGACTTGGGGCAGTGCCTGTCACCTGCTGAATATATCTGACTGTATGAATGAAAATCGAGACTTGCAAAGTCTGTTCAGAGCAAGGTTCATTTTGCAAGTTCCCTTGCCCTTGACAAGGAGATTTTGGAAGGTTCTTGAATTTCAGGCTAAGGAGTGCTTCCTTTGAAAGAGATATTTCTAATGTGATTATTGTTGTGATGAAATTAATAATTTGCTGGTAGTGTGCACGCTGAGCTGGAGGAGGGGACAGTTATGTCCGTGGGGTCCATGGCCACCTTCACATTGCTATTTTTCCTTCCATTCTCCTTAGGTTAGACCCCAGTGTTTTGGGGTAGGAGGTGTCTCCTGCACTACAGTAATAATCTAACAGCTCTTCTTATGTCTAGTCTCTCTCTGAATAGAAGGATCAGATACAAAAGGTTCATTGAAGGTAATATTTAAGATGTCAGAAAGTAAATACTCCTAAAAGATCTAGAGAAGTTAAAAAGCACAGATTGTTTTGGAGAAGACAAGCAATTTTTGCCTTTAAAGTTAGAAGATAGTTGCTGAGTGTGTGTGTGTGTGTGTGTGTGTGTGTGTGTGTATCCAAACATTGTAGTTTTACATTGAATCCAGGGACAAAGTTAGGACTGTGAGACTGCCACCCTGTGGACAATATAACTTAGAGCTAAAATTCTCAGTAATTATAGTAAAGTTTCATTCGTTTGAAATTTACGATTTTAGAACTGGTTATGCTGGGCATGATATGCACACTTGTAATCCCAGTACCTGGGAGGCTGAGACAGGAGGATCACAGGTTCTGGGCCGGCCTTAGCTACTTGGTGAGGCCCTCTGTAGTTTAGGGAAACCCTGTTTCAAAAAAAAGAATTAAACAAAGCAAAACAAAACAGGGTGGGGGTGTCGCTCAGAAGTAGAATTCCCCTGGGTTCTATACCCAGTACCGCAAAAAAAAAAAAAAAAAAAAAAAAGAATTGGTTATGGTTCTTTCATATGTTGTATGTGGTTATGCTTATTAAATAGAAAGTTTGCAATTTGTGAACCTTTTTCTGAGACTCTTAAAGGGAATCTAAAATATAGTCAATACCTTTAAAAAGTTTCATTAATTTGTTTGGCTCACAGATTCAGGAAAACACCTATATTTACTAATTTTATTATAAAGGATATTATAGAGGATATAGATGAAGAGATGCATAGATTGATGCAGGAGAAAGGAATGTGGACTTTCCATGCCGTCTTTGGGCTTGCTACCCTTTAGCAACCTCAGCTATCTAGAAGCACCCTGAACTACATCCTTTTGGGTTTGAGACCTCATTGTATATCTAATGCTAATAGACTGGGTGGGGAAACCCATCCAAGACCTCTGTTTTAGAGGCTGAGATAGGAGGATGGCAGGTTGGATGATAGGTTTAGCAACTAGTCAGACTCTCATCAACTTAGACCCTGTTTCAAAATAAAAATAAAATAGGGCTGGGGGTGTAGCTCAGCGATAGATGCCCCTGGATTCGATCCTTAGCACCACAAAAACAACTCTCCAGAGTGTGGTGTGGGGCATGAAACAAGGAGGGTCTGTTTGGTGACCCAATGCCAGACTAGAGTAGGTCAGAACATTTCTTTACAGCCAGCTCCTAGACAGAAAGATAGAAGATTAGAGTTTATATAAACCATTTTGGAGAAGAGAAATTCGTTTATAAGGCCTCTGTTAGGGAGGGAGTTATGAGCCAGGAACTCTGGATAAAAACCAAGTATGTACTTAACAATATCAGAGGCATATGGATTATTTTTTGTGTAAAAACCATCTGTAATGGTTTATAAAGTTAATTTCTCCAGTATTGGAGTGTTAGAAAGAAGCAGACAAATCCTTATAAAACTTATATTTTAGCAAAAGTGGTAGACATTGATTGCTTCCCAAGTACTGGGGTTACAGGTATATGCCACCATGCCCATCATGAGACTGTAATTAGATAGCAAGATATGAGGACTAGTTGTACACATCTGTAATCCCAGTACTTGGGAGGCTGAGGTGGAGGTTTGCAGGTTCGAGGACAGCCTCAGCAAGTAGTGAGACTCTCAGTAGGATCCCAGGTTCAAAGCCAGCCAGCCCTTAGAACCTGTTTACAAATAAAAAATAGGGCTGAAGGGCAGAATGCCCCTGGGGTCAGTCCCTAGCACCACAAGCAAAAGAGGAGAGATGAGAATGGCAGGTATTTAATCACATAAGGGATTATAGGCCATGTTAAGGATTCTGAATTTTATCTTAAGCAGAGTGGGCAGATATTGATGGGTTTTAAATAGGAGTATGGTGGTAGGATGGTTTTTTTTTTTGGAGGAAGAAGAAAAATGCAATTTTTGTGCATTATGGCCATGGCCTTTCTACTTAATCTGCTGCTTGAATGTTGGTCAGGATTGTTCAGTTATATCTATTCAGGTGATGTATTGATTGCCAATGTGGCTTATTAATATGGTAAAATTTACTTAAAAGGTGAATTTAAAGGGACTGTCAAATATAATTGAGGATAGGTGGCTTTGTTTTTTTTTTGTTTTTTTTTGGGGGGTGGGTCTGGGGATGGAACCCAGGGGCATTCAACCTCTGAGCTACACCCCAGCCCTATTTTTTATTCTTTATTTTGAAACAGGGTCTCACTGAGTTGCAGAGGGCCTCACTAAGTAGCTGAGGTTGTCCACGAACCGCAATCCGCTGGTCTCAGCCTCCTGAATGCTGGGATTACAAGCGTGCGCTACCATGCCCGGCTGGATAGGCGGCTTTTACTTTTATACTCTAACTTGGTAGTTTGAAGCCTTGGAAGTGGATAAATTTGCCCAGGAAGAGTCTAGAGTATGAAGGTGGCTTTGATGGATCTCTTAGGATCTTTAGTGATGCATGGAGAAAAGATCTGGCAGAGAAAACTGAGGAAGAATAGTCCAGAATTGGGGGAAGATCTGGAGAGAGCAAAGTTTTCTTGAAGCCAGAGAAGCTTTTCAATAGTAGGACTAAGCCGGGTGTGGTGGTGTACGCTTGTAATCCTAGCATTTGGGAGGCTGAGACAGGACGATCACGGTTAGGTTTGTGGACAGCCTTAGTGAGGCTCTTTACAACTCAGTGAGACCCTGTTTCAAAATAAAAAAGAAAAAATAGGGCTGGGGGTGTAGAATGCCCCTGAGTTCCATCCCCAGTACTTAAAATAATAATAGTAATAATAATAATAATAATAGAGTCGGGCGTGGTGGCACACGCTTGTAATCCCTATGCTTGGGAGGCTGAGACAGGAGGATCGCGTAGGTTAGAAGTCAGCCACGCTGGCTTAAGAGACCCTGTTTCCAAATTTAAAAAAGTATAAAATAGGTCTGGGAGTGTAGCCTGGAAGAAGGGCTTCCAGAAATCCCAGTACCACCAAAAAAAAAAAAAAAAAAAAAATAGAACTAGCAAGTTTTGAAAGTATTAATTGGATTTAGCTCTGGAAGGTTGACTTTTGTTACAACAGATTTAGTGTGATAATAGGGGCAGGATTAGGTTAGGATGAGTTGAAGAATGAGTGGGAGATGTAGGAATGGAATGGATAAACACAGATTCTTAAAGCCTGTAAAAATCCTCTGGCAGGGGGAGCTGGACCAATGCAGGGGACCAGTAGTAGCCTTGGGTGCAGTTGGGGGGTGGAAGCACCGAGGAGGCACTGAGGAATTTTTTTTCTGAAAAGGGGTGGTAAATTATCAAATTTGGGAATCTATGGATAGGCAAATCTTTGAGGAAGTTTGGCTGTGAAGTGAAGGGAGTGATAAAGAATGGTAGTTGGAATTGGCACGCACGCACGTGTGTGTGTGTGTGTGTGTGTGTGTGTGTGTGTGTGGTGTCTTAAGAGAAGACTCGAATTTTAAAAGTATCTTTTAAATACTGGAAGTAGCCCTTCTACTTCTGGGCTACACTCCCAGACCCATTTTTATATATTTTTTTATTTGGAAACAGGGTCTCTTAAGCCAGTGTGGCTAACTTAACCTGCGCCATCCTCCTGTTTCAGCCTCCCAAGCATGGGGATTACAAGAGTGCGCCCCCCCATGCCCAACTAGATAGCCACTTTTTAATATCTGGATAATATGGTACATTTCAAATAATGGGACACAGTTTCTGTAATATCTTCAGACTTATGTTTGTTTTTAGTCTTTTTTTACTACTTTGTACAATAGTATACCACATGTCTATATACATTTTATATGTTTATTTTGTTAGAATAAATTCCCAGGACTGAAACTACTGGTTGAAATACATACATACATACCTACATACACACACACATACATACACACACATATATATATATGTATGTGTGTATATATATATACACACATATATATGTGTGTATATATACATATGTGTATATATATATAAACACACACTACATATATATATATAAAATGTCTCACACACATACATATGTATATATAAAATGGCTCTTTGTGAAATTGCCCTCTGGAATAATTCTCTTAACTTTCATGAATAGAGAATGAGAGCATTTGTTTTGCCTCTGCCTTCTCTAATCATTTGATTTTTTGCTAATTTAAGCGGGTGAAAAATGGTATTGTTTTTGTGTTCTGAGATTGTGAGAATGAACATCTTTTCCTGTGTTTGGCTAAATTTATTTTGTGATGCCTATTCATGCCCTAAACCAATTTTTAAAATTATGGTATTTAATTTTATTAATATATTTTTTCTTTTATATTTTTTACAAAATATTTCTTTTTCTTTTGTGTTATGGGGAGTTGAACCTAGAGACATTCTGTCCCTGAGCTACAACCCTGCTGTATTTTTTCTTTTCTGGTACTGGGGGTGTAACCCAGGGGCATTTTACCTCCGAGCTCTACCCCCAGCCCTATTTTTTATTCTTTATTTTGAAACAGGGTCTCACTGAGTAGCAAAGGGCCTCACTAAGTAGCTGAGGCTGTCTGCGAACTGTGATCCTCCTGTCTCAGTCTTCCAAATACTGAGATTGCAAGCATGCACCACCATGTCTGGTTTAAAAGTTTTTAAATATACAACAAAGTTGAAATTTTATGACTACTTAAATACCTACTACCTGAATTTTTACTACTACCATTTATAATATTTGTTTTATTATACATTTTTGTTTCTATCTACCATTTCATATTATTTTTGTATATATTTTAATTGCAGTAAGTATTTTATTTATTTATTTATTTATTTATTTATTTATTTATTTATTTATTTTGGTGGTACTGGGGTTCCTGGAAGCCCTTCTACGTCCGGGCTACACTCCCAGACCTATTTTTATATTTTTATTTGGAAACAGGGTCTCTTAAGCCAGCAAGGCTGGCTCCGAACCAGTGCGATCCTCCTGTCTTCACCTCCCATGCGCAGGGATTACAAGCCTGCGCCACCACGCCTGGCAGTAAGTATTTTTTAAATGAATAACTAAGAGTAGTGAGAATCAGTTATTAGCTTGACATTGGAAAAATTAGACCTTTCTTTATTTTTAAAATTAGGAGTCAGGTATGGTGGCACATGCTTGTAATCCCAGCACTTGGGATGCTGAGACAGAAGGATCACAAGTTCAAAGCCAGCCATGGCAATTTAGCCAGGCCCTGTGCAACTGAGTGAGACTATTTCCAAATAAGAAATAAAATTGGGCTAGGAGCATAAGTTGGAGGTAGAATGCCTCTGGGTTCAATCTCCAGTACCAAAATTAATAAATTAAAATTAAAAAACTTTGGTAGTGAGCCAGGCATGGTGTTGCATGCTAGTAATCCCTGTACTTGGGAGATTGAGATAGGAGGATCTGGGTTTGAGGCCAGCCTTAGTGAGACTCTCTGTAACTTAGTGAGACCCTGTTTCCAAATAAAGAATAAAAAATTGGGCTGGGGGTATAGCTTGGAGGTAGAATGCCCCCTGGTTCATTCCGAGCACTACACACAAAAAAAAGAAAAAACAAAAAACAACAATAAAAAAAAAAATCAACAAAAATTGTTAGTTGTGGGAATTGAACCCAGGGACAGTCTACCATTGAGTTACACCCCCAGTCTTTTTATATTTAATTAATTAATTTATTTATTTGCGGTACTGGGGATGGAACCCAGGGGCATTCTACCTCTGAGTAATACCCCCAGCCCTATTTATTTTATTCTTTATTTTGAAACAAGGTCTCACTGAGTTGCAAAGGTCCTCACTAAGTAGCTGAGGATGGCTTCGAACCTGTGCAGTCCTCCTTTCTCAGTCTCCCAAATGCTGGGATTACAAACATGTGCCACCACGCCCAGCTTAACCCCCTAGTCTTTTTTTACTTTTTATTTTGAGACAGGTCTCACTGAGTTACTGAAGTTGCCCTTGAACTAGTAATCTTCCTGTCTCAGTCTCCCAAATATTCTGATTATAGGCATGTACCACCATACCTGAAAAATATACGCGCGCGCACACACACACACACACACACACACACACACACAAAATTTATTACTGGGCACGATGGTGCACACTTGTAATCCCAGCATTTGGGAGACTGAAACAGGAGGATTGAGCAGGTTTGAAGCCTGCCTTAGCTACTTAGTGAGGCCCCTTGCAACTCAGTGAGACCCTGTTTTAAAATAAAGAATAAAAAACAGGGCTAGGGGTGTAGCTTGGAGGTAGAAAGCCCCTGGTTCCATTCCCAGTGCTGCAAAAACAAAAGCCAAAATAAAAAATACTATTTATCTATTTATCTATCTACCTATCTATGTTTGGTGATACTGGAGTTTGAACCCAGGGTGTTCTACCTCTGACCTACTTACCCAGCTCTTTTTATAGTTTAAAACAAAGTTTCACTGAGTTGCTAAGGGCCTCACCAAGTTGATGAGGTTGCCCTGGAATCTGGGATCCTCCTGTGTAATCTCCCAAGTACTGGGATTACAGGCATGTGCTACCATGCTTGTCTTAATTAATACCTTGTTTTTTTTTTTTTTTTTTTTTTGGAGGCTGTCCTACAACCTGCAATACTTCTCTCTCAGCCTCCTAAGTACTGGGGATATAAGCATGCACCACATGCCTGGCTTTAATATCTTGTTTAACATTGGATTTAAAATTGTGAGAGCCGGGTGTTGTGTCACACGCTTGTAATCCCCGGGCTTGGGAGGCTAAGATAGGAGGATGGCACAGATTTGAAGCCGGCCTCAGCTACTGAGTGAGACTCTCACCAACTTTGTGAGACCCTGTTTCCAAATTAAGTATAAAATAGGTCTGGGAGTATAGCCCCGGAGGTAGAAAAGCTGGGTCCCACCCCCAGTATCACACATACACACACACAAATTTAATTGTGAGAGTTAAAATATCATGCCTATATGAAGCAATTGAAGATTACAGTCATCATATTGCCTGAGTATATCATAAAGATTATAATTATACAGCCAGTTCTTGGCGCATGTGTGTGTGGTATTAAGGACTTAACCTAGGGGTATTTTACCTCTGAGCTATACCTCTGAGCTACACTCCCAGCCCTGTTCTATTTATTTTTTTAAACAGAATCTTACTAGATTGCTGAGTGTTTCATTATTTTCTGAGGCTGTCCTTGAACCTGCAATCCTCCTGTCTCAGCCTCCTAAGTACTAGGATTACAGGAGTGCATACTATGGCTGGCTGGCTATTTTTAATGACAGGAAAAATTATCCCAAATAAATACCTTCTATAGAAACTTACAACATTACAGGAATTCAGCTGCATCAAATCATGGGCCAAATCATATTCATATATATATATATTTTTTGGGGGGGGCAGGGATAAATTGGGGATTGAACCCGGGGGCATTCTACCTCTTAGCTATACCCCTAGCCCTTTTTATTTTTAAATTTTTTTTTTTTTTTTCGGGGCTGGGGATGGAACCTGGGAGCATTTGACCTCTGAGCTATACCCCTTGCCCTAGTTTTTTATTCTTTAATTTGAAACTGGGTCTCACTAAGTTGCGGAGGGCCTCACTAGTAGCTGAGGCTGTCCGCGAACCGCGATCCTCTGGTCTCAGCCTCCCGAATGCTGGGATTACAAGCGTGCGCCACCACACCTGGCTATTTTTTAATTTTTGAAACAAGGTCTCACTGAGTTGCTCAGGGTCTTGCAAAGTTGTTGAGGCTGTCCTCAAACCTGTGATCCTTCTGTCTTAACCTCCTAAATACTGAGATTACAGGTGTGTGCCACTGTACTTGATTAATTAAATTATGTTTGCTTATAATTTATTATTTTAGTAGTGGTACTGGGGATTGGACCTACGGGCATTCTTATTCTGACCTATCTCCTACCCAGCTCTATTTCATTTTTTATTTTGACTCAGAATCTCACTAGGTTGCTGAGAGTCTTGCTAAATTGTGAAGGCTGGTCTTGAACCTATGACCCTACCAGCTCACTTTCCCAAGTATTGTGATTGCAAGTGTGCACCATCATGTCCAGTATTATTGGTAGTTGCCCCCCGCCCCCCCAGTACTGGGGATTGAACCCAGGGGCATTCTATCTCTGAGCTATCCCCAGCCCTCTTTTTTATTCTTATTTTATTTTACTTTTTGTTGTACTGGGGATGGAACCCAGGGGTATTCTACCTCTGAGCTATACCCTCACCCCTATTTTTATTTTTTATTTTGAAACAGGGTCTAACTAACTGAGGTTTCCTCTCTTACTAACTGAGGCTTGCCACGAACGTGTGATCCTTCTGTCTTAGCTTCACAACTACTGGGATTACAAGTATGTACCACCACACCCAGCTTATTTGTAGTTTTATAAGGTTTTTTTCTCAGTATTAACTCTGTCATTTGTACTGAAATCATCCTTTTACTATTTCCCTCTTTTATCCTTTATAATTTCTATTTCTAATTAGTTAAAATAATCAGACATAGAAGCTTATGTGGATATTATCCAAAATAAGTTTCAGCTGTGGGAAATGACTTGGGCTTTTCAGTGATGATTGGACTTTCGTTGTCTACTCAGAGAACCTTGTTTCTTGATGTTTGGATTCTCAAAGTATGCTAAATATGACATTTGGCAAACAAAATGTGATTTTTTGTTAATTTGTTACTAAAATTATTTCAGCAAAAAGATAAATTAAGCATTTTTCTGTAGATTGGAATAGACACTTCATAGACAAAATTATGCTGGGCTTGGTGTTGCACACCTATAATTCTAGTACTAGGGAGGCTGTGATAGGATCGCGGGTTTGAGGAGAGCCTCTGCAAGTAGTAAGACTCAGCAACCTAGTGAGACTCTTCTAAATAAAAAATCAAATAGGGCTAGGGGCGTAGCTCAAAGGTAGAATGCCCTGGGTTCAATCCACAGCAACACACACACACACACACACACACACACACACATCCCACAATAAATAGACAAAATTATGTTTTGTCTCAGTCTGTAAAGTTCCTGAGTCACAGATAGTTTGTCCTCTCATCTCTGTCTATAGTATAGTAAAATAGGATAATTACTCCCAAGCACTTAAGGGAGGAAACCTCGCTAGATTCTATTTACCTTTATTTGGGGGGAGGGTGCAATACTTAGGATTGAACCCAAGGATGCTCTATCTTTATCTTTATCCTTTTTTACTTTTTTTTTTTTTTTTTTGTACTAGGAATTGAGCCCAGGGGCATTCTAGCTCTGAGCTACACCCCCAACTCTTTTAGTTTTTTATTTTGAAACAGGGTCTTGCTAGGATGAGTCTCACCAATTGCTGAGGCTGTCCTACAACCTGCAATCCTTCTTCTTCTTTTTTTTTTTTTTTTGCTGAAGATTTAAAGAAGTTTATTAGAAAGATAGAAATACAGCCCCATGCCAAAATGGCATGGGGGGGTGACTCGAAATGAATACACCCCCTGCAATCCTTTTGACTCCTGACTCAGCCTCCCAAATCACTGGGATTACAGCCACCATACTCAGTTTCTTTTTTATGTTTTAATTTGAAACATGGTCTTGCTAAATTGCCAGGCTTGTTTCAAACTTGGGATCCTTCTCCTTTAGCTTCTAGTTTTATTTACTTTTTGTAAAATATTAGGACAAAGGCTATCTATTGAATTGTTCTTCATCATTGCAAGCACTTTGGGAAGAGCTTAATGCTTTCAAGCCACTTTGATTAATTTAAGGCCTTAGAATAAGTTAATAAATAAATGTTCACCCAGAGTAAATAGTTGTAAAGTTCCTGTACCTTGTCAGATGGATGGTGACTTAGAGAGCAGAGCTTTACTGGCCACAGGCCTTTGCCCTTTGGGTTAGCCAGTCTGTCAGAGGAGCTTTAGCAGGGTGCCTTGTACTAGCAGGCTTGCAATATATGCAGAACATTTTCTTCCAATGATAAATCTGTGGCTATCATTTGGAAACTAGAGTTTAAACTTAATTTTGCATTGACAATTGTTTCTAAATAAGGTTTTTATCAAGATTTCAGTTCTATTTAAAGTCATTTAGTGCTGGGCGTGGTGGTGCATGCTTGGAAGGCTGAGACAGGAAGTTTGCAGGTTCGAGGACAGCCTCAGCAAGTAGTGAGACTCTCATTAACCTGGTAGACCCTGTTTCAAAAAAAAAAAATAGGGCTAGGGTGTAGCTTGGAGGTAATCCCCTGAGTACAATTCCTAGCACTACACAAAAATTAATAATTAAATCAATTTGGCCAGGCTTGGTGGCACACGTTTATAATCCCAGTGCTTGGGAGGCTGAGACAGGAGGATCGCACAGATTCGAAGCCAGCTTCAGCTACTGAGTTGAGGCTCTCAGCAACTTAGTGAGACCTTGTTTCCAAATAAAGTATAAAATAGGTCTGGGAGTATAGCTCTGAAGTAGAAAAGCTCCTGGGTTCCACTCCCCACCCCCAGTAACACACACACACACACACACACACACACACCACAATTTAAATCATTTTGCTATGTTGAACTTTCTAACTCAGACTTTTTTTTGGTACTACCTCCAAGCTACACCCCCAGCCAGATTTTATTTCTTATTTGGAAACAAGGTCTCACTAGGTTGCTGAGATCATTGATAAATTGCAGAGGCTAACTTTGAACCTTTGATCCTCCTGTCTCAGCTTCCCAAGTCCTGGGATTATAAGTGTGTGCCAAACTGGGCGTGGTAGTGTGCATTTGTAATTCCAGTATTTGGGTGGCTGAGACAGGAGGATTTTAGGTTCTGGTTCTCAGCCAGCTTCAGCTACTTAGTGAGGACCTCTGCAATTTAGTCCCTGTTTCAAAATAAAAGAATAAAATATAGGGCTGGGGGTGTAGCTTGGAGGAACAATGCCCATGGGTTCAGTCCCCAGTACTGCAAAGAAAAAAAAAAAAAGTGTGCCCCATCACATTCGCTCTAACTCAAGACTTACAAAAATCTATAGACCACATTAATTCATACTTTTCCACTGAACTTTGGATTTTCTAGTGGATTTTATCTGTTTAGAGACGTCTAAGCCTGCCTCTGGTATTGCACTCTGCTAGCTTTCCAGATTGCATAGTAATATAACCCTTTCCTACAAGGGTTAATGAGTAGCCAGATTAGACCCGCCAGCCCATTGTTACGATCGCAGCTACACTTTGCTGCTTCTCTTACATCTGCTCCCATAGTTTTTTCCTGTCAGAGTTGTTTTTACTTGATATGCTAAAATAATTTTTAAAGACAGAAATTTTGTGTTTTAAAACAACATAGTTTCTAATTTTACTCCCTTGTAAATATTCTCATTCTATGTTATCATTAATTTGGATTACAGTAATTTAAAAGAATTTAGTAATGGTTTAAATCCAGGTAGATCTTGCTTCTTGGCTCTGCCTCCCTTTTGCCCTGCCTACCCTGCCATTTTTACCTGTAGATTTGCATGTTTGACCTAGTACAATAATTGGGTCCACAGCAACATGGGCGTGCCTCCTTTAGAAACAGTTTCATGTATGACTCATAAGCCGAAGCACAGACACCACTTCCCCAATCTCCAGGAGCCATTTTAACAGCATAAAACTTGCCAGATTGCTTTTTATTTTCAAGCCCAAAGGACAAAATCTAAAGAGAAAGGATGTATGAAGGTAACTCGTTACGATTTTGTGTGTTTGCTTCTGGCTCTTTCTTGAGCTGGTAAACGGAGGGTGGTTCTTACCTGTCGAAGAACATGGCTGAAAGTGTTCTTTAACTCTGATAAAATGTGTGCAGTCAGTCACATGCCTGATTGCACTTAACTACTGGGGGAAACAATGCATTCAAATGCCGGAAAGTTTTAGGTTTTCTTGGTAAAGAGTTTTTTATGTTTTGTGTGGTTGGTATTTTTTCCCCCATGTGACTTCAAAATAAAGGAGATTTTTTTCTTTCTTTTTTACTATTACATAGCAAACTAGGTCAAAATTTTAATTAAAAAAAATCTAATTGTATTTGTGGGGCTGCCTGGGAAGTGACAATGAAGTAAACTATTATTCATCTGTGATATGGATGTTAAAAAATTAGAATCAATGGCTTTCTTTGGTCATTTTAGTTAAGGACAAAGTTTTGGGACAATTCAGTCTTAGTTGTTGCTTATTGACTGTTCTAGCCTTAGTTTTATTTTCTTTCTTTTAAGGTTATTTATACTAAACGTTTTACTTTGGAAACGAAATAGAAGTTTAAATAAACAGTCATTTTAGATAACAAGTACAATCAAGTATTCAGTAAAGAGGAAGAGAGACTAGACTGATTTATTTACTATTAAAAAAATGAAGCTTTATAATTCATACTGGAAACTTGTTTTGAATAATAACCTTGGAAGCAAAGGTCTTTGAAGGAAACATGTATGCTTTTATTTTTTTGTAAAAGGGAAAAGTGGAATACACCTTTCTCCTATGCTGCTGTTCTTAAAATTCGATTTTTTTGAGTAAAACATTAAAAGCCTTTCATAAATGAGAAGTAATTCTTTTCCTGACATATTTATCATCACTGAAATCATGAGATTTTGGCTACATTCTAGAGTGTACCAACATAAAGGGCCTTGAAGTTCTGGGTATTCTGAGTAGCTGAATGCAGTAATATTTTACTTCTGAAACATATTCATAAAAGGGAAATTTGAATCAAGGTAAAATCTGAATATGCAACAGTTAGCCATAAAGTTTTTGTAAATAAAATTTTCCAAGTAATTTATTATTGACCAAAACGATAATTTAGCGAAGTGTTTTGAGCATTCACTCTTACAGCTTTCTAAGTGACTCAAGGCCTGTCAGATTCAAGAGGAAAGATAGCAGTCAGTTATTGATTTCTTACTGCTTTGGAAGGATTATTGGTATTAGAAGACCTCAGTTTTGTGGTCTTAGAAGAAGGGTGCAGTAGACATTTTGCCAGTTCAGCTCTGAACCATTTGCTATCATCTTTGTTTGCGTATGCTGATTTAGTCAGCTTTTGGGTAAGCAAAGACTGCATTTACTTCAAGTTTGGACTGTGAAAAAAAATCTAATGAAAAATTAAGCCTTAATTTCTCAAGGCTAATGATCCATAAGAGAAAAATCAAGAGCCACATAAATAAGAAACATAATTAAGACTTTATGTATTAAAAAGAAGTAGAAAAATGTAGACACTAGTACCTTTTTTTTCTTTTGTAATACTAGTGATTGAACTCTGGGGCATTCTACCTCTATTTTTTTTTAAAATTTTTTTATTTTGAAATCGTATCTCACTAAGTTGTGAGGAGCTTGCTAAATTGCTAAGGCTACAATACTGTCTCAGCCTCTCAAGTACTGGGATTACAAGTATGTGCCACTATGCCTGGCTAAAATTTGTATAATTCAAATAAAATAGGTATCAGTCATGTATATCAGTTTCTTATTATGTAAGTAAAGGCTGACATAGAACTTAAAGAAGGGGGGGATGAAAAAGAAGAAAGATGAGAAAGAATTCTTACACAGCCATGTACGGTTTTCCTTCCATAAGTTAAATGTGAGTTTAGAAAGACATCAGAATCAAAATTATAATTCCTGATTTAAGGTACCTCCCTGCTGAATGAGACTGAAGATTTCTCACTTTTTTTTTTTTGGCTGTACTGGGGATGGGACTCGGAACATTGTACCTCCAAACTATATCCCCAGCCCTGTTTTTTATTCTTTTGATTTCATTTTAATTTTTCAAATTTTAATTTTTTTTGGTGGTACTAGGGGTGGAACTCAGGGGCTTTTCTACCTCTGGGCTATACCCCCAGACCTATTTTATACTTTATTTGGAAACAGGGTCTCACTAAGTTGCTGAGAGCCTCACTCTAGCTGAGGCTGGCTACGAACCTGTGCGATCCTCCTGTCTCAGCCTCCCAAGTGCTGGGATTACAAGCGTGCGCCACCACGCCCAGCGTTTAGTCTTTATTATTTTTGAAACAGGGTCTCACTGAGTTGCAAGGGGCCTCACTAAGTAGCTGAGGCTGCCTGCAGACCATGATCCTCTGGTCTTCACCTCCCGAATGCTGGGATTACAAGCATGCACCATCATGCCTGGCTGTCTCACTTTTATAAAAGAAACACTGCTCAAGAGATGCTGGGCTGGCTCTTGGTTAGATAGGGCTTCCCATCTGGAGTTGCATGCTAGTCCACACCAACAAGTGATGCTTTGTTTGAAATGACCTGTATTTCCATAAGGGTAAATAAAACCATTAAGTTGTTGAGTGATGATTTTGATGATAAGAGGCAACCAAGTGAGTTAACCAGTGGTTTTGAAAATGTATTTAAGGTAATTTTCCCTTTCCATCACAGAAGATGCTATGTTTAACTTCTACAATAGCTTTTTTCTTTTTGACAGTAGGGATTGAACTCAGTGGCATTCTTCCTCTGAGCTACACTCCCAGCCCTTTTTATTTTTTGTTTTGAAAAAGGGTCTCCCTAAGTTGCTGAGGATCACATTGACCTTGAACCTAGAATCTACCTCTATCACCCTCTCAAGTACTGGGATTACAGGCATGCACCGTATAATATGGGAGCAGGAAGGTTTTGATTCCTTCTCTTCCAGATATTTGTATTTGAATTAATGTTGTTTTCATTGTCAGAGACCTCTTCCTAAACTCCTTTTACTTTCTCTTTCCCTCATAAGAATTCAGGAGTCTCATTGGTCTTTTAATTGTGTAGTAGTAGAGTAACAGCTTTCCCCCTCCATACTGTGTTTCTTGAGATTGATTGTTAGCATAAAAATGAATGCAACTGTATGCATGCCTTCTATAGTGTATGAAGATGGTTTAATTTTCATATAGTTACTAAAGTGATATATTGTTTAAATTCCTATAGGAGAGTTAGGAAAAGCAGCCTGTCTTCATCTTTATCATTTCAGTCCTGCCGCTTAAAGGCTACTACTGCTCAGTTTTTATTTTATTTATTTATTTATTTAGTACTGGGGATTGAACCCAGGGGCATTCTACTTCCAGGATGCATCCCCCATCCCCTCCCCACTTTGCTGCATTGAGGATGGAACCCAGGGCCATTCTACCTTCCTGCTATACTCCCAGCCCTATTTTTTTTTTTTAGTCTTTATTTTATTTTAAATATTTTGCTGTATTGGTTATGGAGCCCAGGGGCATTCTACCTCTGACCCATTCCCCACAGCCCAATTTTTATTCTTTATTTTGGAACAGGGTCTCACTAAGTTGCAAAGGGCCTCACCAAGTAGCTGAGGCTGATAGCAAACCAGGATCCTCCTGTCTCAGTCTCCTGAATGCTGGGATTACAAGCATGTGCTCCCGCAGGGCTTCCCCTCCCCCTCTTTTAAACAGGGTCTTGTTTAGGTTGTTGAGAGTCTGGCTACATTGCTGAGGCTGTCCTCCAACCAGGGAGTCTAAGTCTCCCAAGTACTGAGATCACAGGTATGTACCACCATGCCTGGCTATCTGTCCCTTTTTCTTTGAAATTGAAATATGCCTGAGGGAGGATACATAAAACATATACAGTTTAAATAAAAAGTTTTTATTTGGGCATGGTAGCGCATGCCTATAATCCCAACTATTCAGGAGACTGGTGCAGGAGTACCACAAGTTCAAGACAGCCTGGTCCCCATTAAGCAAGACCCCCAACCTAAAAATAAAAAATAAAAAGGACTGATGGTGAAGTTTAATGGTAGTGCTTCCTTGGATTTAATCCATAGTACTGAATTAAATACATAAATACATCAACAAATTTAATTTTAAAAGTTTTTGTCCTTGTCATAGCAACCTAGGTTGGCTGAAGAATATAAATCTGTTACTTTAGTAACTCTCCTGTCCATATCTTTTCCCCTTAAAAATAATTATAGCCAAGTGTGGTGGCGCACGCTTGTAATCCCAGCATTTGGGAGGCTGAGACCAGAGGATCGTGGTACTCGGACAGCCTCAGCTACTTAGTGAGGCCCTCTGCAACTCAGTGAAACCCTGTTTCAAAATAAAGACTAAAAAATAGGGCAGGGGGTGTAGCTTGGAGGTCAAATGCCCCTGGGTTCCACCCCCAGACCTGCAAAAAAAAAAAAAAATTACTATCCTAATTTCTTTTTTTTCCTTTCTTTTTAATTTTTTTGCGGTCCTGGGGATGGAACCCAGGGGCATTCTATCTGCGAGCTATACCCCCCAGCCTATTTTTAATTTTTATTTTGAAACAGGGTCTCACTGAGTTGCAAAGGGTCTCATTAAGTAGCAGTTGAGGCTGTCCGCGAACCTTGATCCTCCTGTCTCAGCCTCCTGAATGCTGGGATTACACGTGTGTGCCGTATGCCCGGCTTTAATATCTTGATTTCTGTTATGTCTTTCTTTTGTCATTATAGTTTCATCTCTTAAGTTTTTGTGAATGGAATTGCATCATATATAGTTATTATCTTTTTTTCATTCAATTCAGATTTATTTTGGGGTGCTGGGGATTGGACCCAGGGGCATTCTGTCTCTGAGCTACACCCCAGCCCTATTTTTTATTCTTTATTTTGAAACAGGGTCTCACTAAGTTGTGGAGGGCCTCACTTAGTACCTGAAGCTGGCTTTGAATTTACGATCATCCTGTTTCATCCTCCCAAGTACTGGGATTATAAGCGTGTGTGTGCTCCCATGCATGACTTTAATTTTCATTGCAGTGTAGTATTCTAGTTTGTCTGTGCCAGAATGTATTTATCCTGTGTTGACAACTTTAGATTACTTCCAGGTGGTAATTCTTGCACCTAGTACCTAGACCATACTTGGCTAGAGTTATTGAGAACAGAATCTTCATGTAGAAGTATGTGAAGACTGTACAGAGTGTATGGTGGGTAGTTCAAAAAATATATTTTTTTCTCTTTATCAAGGGCATTCCTAAGTACAGCTTTCTTTATGAAATGTGTCTAGTGGCAAAAAGTACAGTTAGTTTGGTTTGGTGGCATAGCCTCGATTTGTGCCCTAACAGTTTTATCCACCTTCTGCTTTTGCATTATTAGTGCAAATGTCAACACATTGTAAAGGGGTAAATAATACTTTAATATTATTATTGCAGATAATTTGACCTTATGAAAGCCCTGAAAAAGTTTCCAGATCCTTTGTAGGTCTGAGGATGACTTTTTGAGAATCACTATAATGTGCAACATTGTCAATAACTCAAATATCAAAAATAAAGGATTGCTTAAAGAAATGATTATATATCCACAAAATTATATGGCAGAAATATAATTTTATTACAATTTATGTTACTTATAGGTTTTGTTTTGTTTGCGGGGCTGGGGATGGAACCCAGGGGCATTTTGCCCCTGAGCTACACCCCCTGCCCTATTTTTTATTCTTTATTTTGAAACCGGGTCTCACTGAGTTGCAGAGGGCCTCACTAAGTAGCTGAGGCTGTCTGCGAACCGCGATCCTCCAGTCTCAGCCTCCTGAATGCTGAGATTACAAGTGTGAGCCACCATGCCCAGCTTACATATAGTTTTATTATTTTTATTTTTTTAATGGTACTGGGGTTCCTGGAAACCCTTCTACCTACTGGCTACACTCCCGACCTATTTTATATTTTTATTTGGAAACAGAGTCTCTTGAGCCAGAGAGGCTGGCTTTGAACCTGTGAGATCCTCCTGTCTCCACCTCCCAAGCGCAGGGATTACAAGTGTGCGCCATCATGCCCAGCTATAGTTTTATAATACAGAACTTTTCTGTTTTGGGCGCCTCTCGTGAGGAAATGAACCTTTTGCCAAGAAAGTGAAAGTGTTGGTTGCAAGTCTCAGTATTTCCATTTAGTTGGTGCCTTTGTGATTAAGAAAGAAGTTGAAAGGCAGAAGAAGGCAGTTACTGGCTCTCTACTAGTCCAACATATGACTTTAATTTTCACAAGAAAGGGAATTGGCAGTTATTCTTTTTTATATGCTTTGTAGTAATAGACATAATGTGCCTTCAAATTAACTTCTTTCAGTGGATTAATTTCCTCATTAGTCATTTTTTAATTTACATTTTCTTAATTGAATTAAATTGTAACTGGGTGTTGTGGCACATGCCTGTAATCTCTGTTCTTGGGAGGTTTAGACTGTGGAAGATTAGGTTTGCAATTTATGGAGACCCTGTTTCAAAATAAAATAAGCAAAGGGCTGGGGGCGATGTAGGTTCAAGGTAGAATGCCACTGGGTTCAATCTCTAGTACTCCCCCCCCCACAAAAAAAGAAAAAGAAATTTAATTGTTTTTAATTGAAAGAGCTTTGAATTGCTATACAAAGTTTCAGTGTGTTTTGTGGTGCTGAGGATTGAACCTAGGGGCATTCTACCTCCGAGCTATACCCCCAGTCCGATTTTTTATTCTTCATTTTGAAACAGGGTCTCACTAAGTTGCAGAGGGCCTCTCTAAGTAACTGAGGCTGTCTGTGAACTGCGATCCTTCTCAGCCTCCCCAATGCTGGGATTACAAGTGTGTACCACCACATACAGCTATGAGCCAAGCTTTGTATATGCAGGGATAAGGGCAAGGGAGTAGAGATAGTGGTTCAGGGGTCACAAATGACAGTATGGGAAGAGTGCTGACCAGCCAGATCAAAACAACTGAAGACCAGAGAGGCAAATCACACTGCTGCTTTGTGGAGATCCGTTGTTATTTTTTGTTTTTTCAGAACAGAGGATTGAACTCCGGCCTTGCAGATGTTAGTAGACAAGTGCTCTACCACTGAGCTACGTCTCAAGCTCTCTTTATTTTATTTCTCAACCTTGCCCAGGCTGAAATTCAATTTGTGATCCTCCCGCCTTAACCTACCAAGTAGTTGGGATTATAGGCCTGGACCAACATGCCTCCTGAGAGTCGATTGTTTTTTTTGTGTATATTTCTTTATTTATTTTTCATGTGGAAAAATGATAAAGAGGAGAGGTGATCAAGTGTTTTTCCTGTAACTCCTTGGGTAAAATAGTTGAGAGCATTCTCTATTTTTTAGACATTTGATTTTACTCAGTCATAATAGGTATGGTAGTGCATGCCTGTAATCCTAGTACTTGGGAGGCTGAGAAAGGAGGATTGCAGGTTCGAGACCAGCCCCAACAGCTTAGTGAGACTGTCCATAACCTAGTGAGACCCTCTTTCAGAAGGAAAAGTATAAAAAGGGCTGGGGTTGTAGCCCAGAAGTAAAATGCCCCTGGTTCAACCCCCAGGACTACCACCCATAATTAAATAAATTAGCTAATTAATTAATTGAATAATTAATTAAAAGATACCAGCACCAAAAAACCCCAAACCAACTTCATTTGAATGGCATGTATGCCAAGAATATTTCATAGGACTATAATATTGAGTTTTTGTATGCACACTGAATCTTAGATTGCAACACAAATACTTTTATTGACTCTGTTTTCGTGAACATTTCACTATTCATGTTGTGTGTTGGATCCCATACTTTTGATATATTTTCAGATAAACTATTGGACTATTTATATAACAAGACATAAAGATGTAGCAAAGAAGGCAGGAAATACTTGACATTTGTATGCCATATCTTATTCTCTGCTTCCTGTCAGTTAAACCACGATGAGAGGAACAGACACAGATGTACAATTGCTGCTATAATTTCCCATCAGGGAGACCAGTAACTCATCAAGCTTGTTTCATTAAACTTCTGACACTTGTTGATTCTAGGCATGTTGTGAGCATGTTTTGTATTATATGGATCCTGTGTGTTACCTGGTGGCAATGGGCAACTAGAGGACATAGGACCTAAATAGGAAAATATAACCTTTATATATTTAAAAGATATTTCCTTTTATGACATTTTCATAGGCTGTAAAAGATTGTCATTCAAATTTATATATATGGAAGAAATTCACTATGAAATGATAAAGTTCTCTCTCTCTCTCTTTCTCTCTCGTAGTACTGGGGATTCTACTTCTGAGCTATACCTTCAGCTTATTTATTTATTTATTTATTTATTTTTAATTTTGAAACAGGCCCTTACTAAGTTGCAGAGGACCTCACTAAATTGCTGAGGCTGGCTGCAAATTTTTGATCCTCCTGTCTCAAACTTTTAGGTACTGAGATTACAGTTGTGTACCACTACACCCAGCATAAACTAATATTTTGATCTTGATATTTTAGTGTCTAAGCATTAATCTATTTTTCTATATTGGTATATCAGGATTCCTTAAAACTTTTAAAGCATATTATGGTTTATAAAGTCTATTCTTTATATACTTTAAAAACAAGAATCTTAGTGGCATTATTAATGTTTTCATCCTAATTAAAGTGGTGATTATATATTGATTCACTAAGCAGCCGAGGCTGGCTTCGAAACTGTACAATCTTCCTGTCTTAGCCTCCTAAGTACTGGGATTACAAGCATGTGCTACCATGCCTGGCTTCCCCAGACCTTTTAATTTTTTATTTCGAAACATGGTTTTCTAAGTTGCTGTGGCTATCCTCAAAACTGTGATCCTCCTGTTTTATCCTCCTCCTATGTACTAGAATTACAGGTATGTGGTACCCTGATGATCAGTAGGACTTTTCTTTTTTCTTTTTTCTTTTTTGCCACCTCGCCCAGCTGGGACTTCCCTTTTTTGTGCCACTTGTTGGAAATGTTGGCGTATGTGTCTATTTGAATCAGAAAATACATGTATGAGCCAGGCATGATGGCGCATGCTTTTAATCCCAGTACTTGGGAGGTTGAGAAAAGAGCATCACAAGTTGGAGGATTGCTTCAGCAAGTAGTGAGGTTCTTATCAATCTAGGGAGACACTGTTTCAAAATAAAAAAAATAAAATAAAATAGAGCTGGGGTGTAGCTCAGAGATAGAATGCTAGAATGCCTCTGGGTTGACTTCTCAGTAACACACACACACACACACACACACACACACAAAAAAAAAAAAAAAAAAAATTTAAGTCATTTTGATGACAGTCAGTGGAGCCTAGTTTATATCATTTGGTTCTGGCAAGTGAGCGCATTTTGTGAAATTTTACAAAATACCCAAACTGGGCATGGTGGCATACACCTGTAAAGTCATGTAGAATCGGTATTTGGGAGGCTGAGAGACAATAAGATCACATGTCCAGGTTTGAGGCCAGTCTCAGCTAGCAGTTTAGAAAGACCCTCAGCAATTTAGAGAGACCCTGCTCCAGAATAAAAAAGAAAAAGGGCTTGGGTGTAGCCTTGAGCCAGAATGTGCCTGGGTTCAATCTCCAGTGCAAAAAAAGAAAAAAAAATCCCAACTATATGAGATCACCTTCTTTTACCATTTTTATTTTATTTTTGAAACTGGGTCTCACTGAGTTGCGAAGGACCTCTGTTTCTGTAAGTAAATAGTTTTGACTAACAAAAGAAAGTGTCCTTTTGATCTTGTGGCCTAATTTGGTGTTTTGACACACAAAGTATTTTTTTTAATTATGTTCATTAGTAAAGAGAATATGAAAAAATTGTTATATATCTTTCACTTTCAAGGACTTTATAATCTGAAGAGATGGACATAGTAAACGTTACACAGCAGCTTGGGAGAATGAGCTTTGGACTCATCTCTGCCACAGCATGTGCATTATTGTGATTTGTATTTGCCTAGTTGATGAATGGTGAATACCCAGGGAAAGTATTTCTTCACCCCTTGTCTCTTTTCTATTCTTTTTTCCCATCAGTGTCTGGGAGATAGGTCTCTAATGCATGCTGAAGAAATAAGAGAATATAGATGGTCCCCATATGAATTCTGAGGACCATCTGGTATATAGGAAAGACAATATAGGAAGAATTTTTTTTCCCCAAGGTATTTATATTTGTAAAGGTGATGCTTTTATAAATCCCAGGACATGTAATTTTGTTGTTAAATTTCAATTCATTTAAAGTCAGATTAAAAATTAAAGATAGGGTTTTCCCTAAGTAAGTCACCTTTGCATGTAACAGTCTGCCTTTGGATTTTTCTGTCAGGTATTCCTTTCCTCTTTTTTTTTTTTTTTTTTTTTCTTTGTGGTACTGAGGATGGAACCCAGGGGCATTCTACCTCCGAGCTACACCCCCAGCCCTATTTTTTATTCTTTCCTTTTTTTTGTTTTGTTTTGTTGCGGGTCTAGGGATGGAACCCAGGGGCATTCGACCTCCAAGCTACACCCCCTGCCCTATTTTGTATTCTTTATTTTGAAACCGGGTCTCACTAAGTTGCAGAGGGCCTCACTAAGTAGCTGAGACTGTCTGTGAACCACGATCCTCCATTCTCAGCCTCCTGAATGCTGGGATTACAAACTGCACCACCATGCCCGGCCTATTTTTTATTCTTTATTTTGAAACAGGGTCTCACTAAGTTGCATAGGGCCTCACTAAAGTAGCCTAGACTGGCTATGAATAGATTCTCCTGTCTGAGCCTCCCTAATGTTGGGATTATAAACGTGTGTGCCACCCCGCCCAGCTCTCCTTTCCTCATTTATATCAACTCCCAGATTATCTGAAAAGTAAGCACTCTTTCCCCACAATAATTATTCCCTACTTAAGATAGGAAAGATTTTCTCTGTGCAGTTGTCTGGGGTTGTAGTGTAGTTGGGAGGTAGGTATTGAAGGAGAGTAGCAGAACTTTCTATTCATGGGTTGTAGAATAACAGTCTGTACTGCCTGACTATCCCACTTAAAAGAGGGGCTGGGGAGAATCAAACCCAGGAGCATTCTGCCTCTGAGATATACCCTCAGCCCTTTTTTTTTTTTTTTTTTTTTTTGAGGTATTGAGGTTGAACCCAGAGGCATTGTACCTCTGAGCTACTCCCAGACCTATGTTTTATTCTTTTTTCTTTTTGAAACAAGATCTCACTAATACACTGAGGTCTTCACTATGTAGCTGAGGCTGGCTATGAACTTGTGTGTCCCCTGTCTCAGCCTCCCAGGTATTGGGATTACAAGCGTGGGCCACCATGTCCGACCTATTTTATTTTCTTGAAACAAGATCTCACTGATCTGAGCATGGTGGCCCACGCTTGTAATCCCAGCATTTGAGAGGTAGAGACCAGGGGATCGCAGTTCGTGAACAGCCTCAGCTACATAGGAAGGCCCTTTGTAACTCAGACTGTTTCAAACAATAAAAAGATTTTTAAAAAAAATAGTGCTGGGTGTGCAGCTCGGATGTAGAATGCCCCTGGGTTTCATCCCCAGTACCGAAAAAAAAAAAAAAAAAAAAAAAGATCTCACTGAGTTTCTGAGGCTGATCTCAAATCTGCTATCCTCCTGTCTCAGTCTCCTAAGTGATTACTGGTATGCACCACTGCACCCAGCTACCATCCCATATTTTATTTTATTTTTAAATTTTTTTGTACTGCTAGAGTGAATCAAACACAGAGGTATTCTACCTCTGAGCTATACCCCCAACACTTTTTTTTTTTTTTTTGGTGGTACTGGGGTTCCTGGAAGCCCTTCTATCTCCGGGTTACACTCCCAGACCTATTTTTACATTTTTTATTTGGAAACAGGGTCTCCTAAGCCAGCGCGCGCGGCTAGCTTCGAACCTGCGCGATCCTCCTGTCTCTGCCTCCCAAGTGCGGGGATTACAAGCGTGCACCACCACGCCCGGCCCCCCAACACTTTTTAAAAAAAATTTTTAATTTTGAATCAGGATTTCACTAGGTTGCTGAAAGTTGCTATATTGCTGAGGCTATCCTTGAACCTGCAGTCCTCCTGTTTTATCTCCCGAGTACTGGGATTATAGACATGTGCCACCACACCTGGCTTCATCCAACATTTTATTTATTTATTTATTTATTTTGGTGGTACTGGGGGTGGAACCCAGGGGCTTTTCTATCTCCAGGCTGTACTGCCAGACCTATTTTATACTTTATTTGGAAACAGAGTCTCACTAAGTAGCTGAGAGCTCACTAAGTAGCTGAGGCTGGCTTCAAACTTGTGCGATCCTCCTGTCTCAGTCTCCCAAGCGCAGGGATTACAAGCGTGCGTCACCATGCCTGGCTCATCCTACATTTTAAAAGCAGAATATTTTGAGAGGGAACATAATGTAGTTAAAATGACTAGATTATTTATAAGCTATATCATGGCAGAATAATTTTTTTTTTGTGTGTGGTACTGGGGATGAAATCCAAGGGTATTCTACCTCCGAGCTATACCCCCAGCCCTATTTTTTATTTTGAAACAAGGTCTCACTGAGTTGCAGAAGGCCTTACTAAGTAGCTGAGGCTGGCTGTGAACCTGCAATCCTCCTGTCTCAGCCTCCCAAGTAGTGGGGTTACAAGTGCATGGCACCACACCTGGCTGAAATTTTGGGTTTTTTTTTTGTACACTGCTATATTCTCAGCATCTTGAATAGGGTCTGGCACGATGTAGATGCTCAGTGGGTATTTATTTACTGGATAAGTAGATGAATGAGCTTGACGTTAAGTCAGACATGGGCTCAAGTTACTACTCTACCTCTGAACACAAATCTTTCTTTGACAGATCTTTGTCATGGACTATTTATGTACGATCTGGGAGTACACCGATAACCATAACAAAGTTCCTTCCCTGATTTGGCTGGCTTCTCAATCTTTATATCCTCGCATATATATTGCTTCTGGAGCTTTTGGCTAAGATCAAATGTAGTATCTGTTCTTAACAGTTTATATCCTCACATATATAAAGTGAGGTGAATGTTACTGATATGAAGATTAAATAAATATAGAAAAGTCTTTAGCAGAAGACCTGGCTTACTTAAATGGTAGCTATTATTTTCTAATTACCTCTCTGGTACTGGGGAATGAACCCAGAGGCATTCTACCTTTAGGCTATACCCCTCCAGCCAGATTTTTATTTTTCATTTGGAAACAGGGTCTTGCCAGGTTGATGAGAGTCTCATTACTTGCTGAGGCTGTCCTCAAACCCGCCATCCATTCTTCTTTCTCAACCTCCTAAGTGCAAGGATTATAGGTGTGCCACCACACCTGGCTTCTTTCTTTCTTTCTTTCTTTCTTTCTTTCTTTCTTTCTTTCTTTCTTTCAGTACTGGGGATTAAATACAGAGGCATTCTATCTCTGAGCTACACTCCTAGCCCTATTCTTTATTCTTTATTTTGAAACAGGGTCTAAGTTGCAGAGGGCCTCACTAAGTAGCTAAGACTGGCTATGAACCTGCAATCCTTCTGTTTCAGCCTCCTAAGTATTGAGATTACCACTATGGCTTAATTACTTTCTAATTTTCTATTATTACTTTCCTAATCTCCTTGAAGTGTTGGATTTTTTTTTTTTTTGTATCTTCAAAAACATCAGTAGTTATTAGGGAGATTCAAGAACTAAGTAAAGCCGTATATACTTTTTGCTTATTAAACAGTAACACGCTGGACATGGTGGCGCACACTTGTAATCCCCATGCTTTGGAGGTGCAGACAGGAGGATCCCACAGGTTTGAAGCCAGACGCGCTGGCTTAAGAGACCCTGTTTCCAAATAAAAAGACATAAAATAGGTCTGGGAGTGTAACCCGGAGAAGGGCTTCCAGGAACCCCAGTACCACCAAAAAACAAAACAAAACAAAAAACAAAAAACCCCCAAAACAATAACACACCATTAGACATTAGATATTTATTAACAAATGTTAATATAAATGGTTTTTATTGTGCTATAATATAGTACCTGAATGTGTCTTTATGCTAAACTATTTTTTTTCCAGTAATGGGGTTGAACCCATGGGCATTCTACCTTCAGGCTGCATCCCCAGCACTATTTTTTTTTTTTTTTTATTCTTTATTTTGAAACAGTCTCACTGAGTTTTGGAAGGCCTCACTAAGTAGCTGAAGCTGGCTAAGAATGATCCTCCTGTCTCAGCCTCCCAAATACTGTGATTACAAGCGAGTTTCACCACGCCTGGCTTGCTGAACTATATTTATTTTATTTTTATTTTTATTTTTTTATTTTTATTTTGAAACAGGGTCTCGCTTAGGTTGATAAAAGTCTAAGTACTTGCTGGGGCTGTTGTTGAACCTACAATCCTCTTTTCTCAGCCTCCCAAGTTGTGGGATTACAAGCTTGCGCCACCATTCCTGGTTTATCTTTTTTCTCTCCCCCCACCCCCCCTTTTTTTTTTTGGTATTGGGGATTGAACCCAGGGCTATTTTATTATTTGGAAACAAGGCCTCACTAAGTTGCTGAGAGCCTCACTATAAGTTGCTGAGGCTGACTTCAAACCTATGATCCTCCTATTTCACCCTCCCAAGTCCTGGAATTGCAAGTGTGCACCACCACACCAGGTTTATGCCTGGTTTATCCTGAGCAATTTAAAAACTATTGTTACTGGGTGTGGTGGCATACGCTTTTAATCCCAGTGCTTGGGAGGTTGAGACTTGGAGGATCGCCTAGGTTTGAAGCCAGCCTCAGCTACTTAGGCTCTCAGCAACTTAGTGAGACCCTGTTTCCAAATAAAGTATAAAATAGGTCTGGGAGTATAGCCTGGAGGTAGAAAAACCCCTGGGTTGCACCCCCAGCACCACTAAATAAATAAATAAATAAATAAATAAATAAATGTAAAAACTATTGTTGAGAATCTCTGTTGTAAGTAATCAATGAGCTGCTCATGGTGGCACATACCTATCATCTCAGTACTTGGGAGGCTAAGACAGGAGGACTGCAGGTTTGAAGACAACACAGTGACACTGAGCAACCTAACAAGATCCTGTTTCAAAACAAAACAAAAGGGCTGGGACGTGTAGCTCGTACATTGAATGCCTGTGGTTTCAATTTTCAGTAACACACACGTAACACACACGCACACAAAGTAATTAATGAAGAATTTAAGGAGGACGGGATACACATCAGTGACTGGAAGCTGAAGTGTAGCAATCAAGCAAGCTGTGGAATCTTTTTCCAGCTGCCTCATCATTTTTGGATGGTAATTCTTAGGTTCCCTTAATGTTACTTGAGTTGATTTTTGGAATCATAGTGACCACACTCTGTTGAAATTCTATTTGAAAACTTCCAGGACCTTCTGAAGCATGCACTATTGACAAGCTTTATTAACACTTAAGTACTACCCTGTGGAATTTAGTTACCTCCGTCTTGTTTCCTGAGGTACATTATAAGCCTTATTGGAATAAGAACCATGCATTAACTCTTTGAGACAGGGTCTGTCTTGCTAAGTTGCTTAGACCAACCCCAAACTTGAGGCCTCCTGCCTCAGCCTCCTGAGTTGCTGGGATTATAGGGGTGCACCACTGGGCCAGCTTAAGAGTCTATAATTTTTTTATATATCTTATTTTTTAAATACTGGGGTTTGAACCCAGGGGCATTCTGTCTCTGAGCCATACCCCCAGGCATATTTTATTTTTATTTTGAAACAGGGTCTCACTAGGTTGATGAGAGTCTCACTACTTGCCAAGGCTGTTCTTGAACCTGTTATCCTCCTGTCTCAACCTCCCAAGTACTAGGATTATAAGCATGCATCACCTTGCTAAACTTAAATATAATACCGGCATATATTTTATAATACTAAACTCTTCTGCTTTCTTACTTCTCATCCGTGGTTTTGCTGCTCTTTGTTTTGGATTTCATTGAATTTAGAAGCTTAGGTAAAATTTAAAAAGTTACAAGTATAATTACACGAAGAATCCCATTTTAAGGTTTCTGAGATGGAACACCAGAATTGCTTGATTATATCCCAGTTTATTTAAAATAGTTTCCTATAGCTGGGCATGGTGGCGCACGCTAGTAATCCAGCATTTAGGAGGCTGAGACAGGAGGATCTGGGTTTGTGGGCAGCCTCAGCTACTACTTGGTGAAGCCCTTTGCAATTCAATGAGACCCTGTTTCAAAATAAAGACTAAAAATTAGGGCTGGGGTGTAACTTAGAGGTAGAATGCTTCTGGGTTCCATCTCCCATACTGCAAAAATAAAAATAAAAAATAGTTTCCTTTTACTTAAAGAAGAAAAGGTGTGCTGAGCATGGTGGTGCACGCTTGTAATCCCAGCATTTGGGAGGCTGAGAAAGGAGGATTGCGATTTGCAGACAGCCTCAGCTACTATGCAACTCAGTGAGACCCTGTTTATAAAGAATAAAAAATAGGGCTGAGGGTGTAGCTCAGAGGTGGAATGCCCCTGAGTTCCATCTTCAATACCACAAAAAAGGGGGATATGCTAAAAGTTATTCAGTATCTTTTCCCACATTGGGAACAGGACGTTTTGTGCACATGAAATCTTGGTCTTTTTAAATTTGTTGTTAACTTGGGCAAAGGTAGAAATGTCTTATTTCTACCTTTTGGTTGCATTGTGACTTGGAAGAGGATCCTACAGTGTTGCAGGAAAAAGTTGTGATCATCAGAAAAAATATATGGAATTATCTGGATTAAGCTTGGCAACCAGCACAGATAACCTGAGAAAGGGTAATACATAATGGGTTCTTAGTGGGATCTGGGCAGGGCAGACTTCGACTTCTGTAATTGTGGGTAGGGGGAGATGGGAAACGGAAAGGCTGAAGCAGCTGTTTTTGAGATGATAATTGCTAGAGTTTGGATTTTGAATGCCCTCCAGTGTCCCATGAGTGAAAGACTTGGTCTCTAGCCCATGGTGCTGTTATGAGGTGGTGGAACATTTAAGGAGGTGGGGCCCATGGGAAGTCAGGTTACTGGAGGTGTGTCCTTGAGGGAAGTGTTCCTGGCCCTCTTCTTTCTTTCTCTTTGCTTTCTGGCTGCCAACAGGTGAGCAGGGTTCTCCTCCATATGCTCTTTGGGGCCAAGTGACCAGGCACTAAAACTGTGAGCCAGAATAAACCTTTCCTCTTTAAAAGCGTTATCTCAGGTATTTGTTATATTTGTTACAATCACAGAAAACCACCTGACACAATGTTGAAGAGTAATAAAATTGTGACAGAAGTGTCCTTGTGCTCCTGGGGATTGAATTCAGGAGTGGTCTACCTCTGTGCTGCACCCCAGCCCTATTACATTTTATTTTTTGGATGGAAAGAAGAGTTATTTGTGTTTTGATTAAAAAATGGAACTATGAGCTGGGTGTGGTGGTACACGCTTGTAATCCCAGTGCTTGGGAGGCCGAGGCAGGAGGATCGTACAGGTTCGAAGCCAGCCTCAGCTAGTGAGGCTCTCAGTCAGCAACCTAGTGAGACCCTGTTTCCAAATAAAATATAAAATTGGTCTGGCAGTGTAGCCCAGAGGTAGAAAGCCCCTGGGTTCCATCCCCAGCATCACACACACACACACACACACAAAAAAAAAAAATAGGTCTGAGGATGTAGCTCAGAGGTAGACTTTCCTTGGGTTCAATCCCCAGTACTGAAAAAAAAAGGAACTATGTAATATAAATAATACAAAATGCCAAAAAGTCAGAAGGAACTACATAGACATTTTTGCATTGAGTGTGGTAGCGCACACTTATAATCCCAGTACTTGGGAGGCTGGGACAGGAGGATGGCAAGTTTGCAGCCAGCCTCAGCAACTCAGTTAGACCCTTGTTTTTAAAAAAAAAAAAGGCAGGAAGTATATATAGCTCAGAGGTAGAATGTCCCTGAGTTCAATCCCTAGCACCAAGGGAAGGGGCTGGGGGAGAAAGTTTTTGCTTCTTTTTCTTGGGAGAAAGGAGTTACATGTAAACTTTTCTCATTTTCCCCTCCATTCTTGTATGTCCAAAGTTTTGAAGGCTGGTTATTTTACAGGGCTCATCACATCTTCTTGACTGAAAAACCACTTATGCCATTTTTCTTCCAGCGCTGGCCAGGTGGGAAACAGTCTGATGTGTTATATATGGCTCCAGAAAAAGGATAAAGACCTGTGCGGCACGGCAGCCTCTCATAGGGAGGCGAGCAGGTGTCGTCTTCTTTAACCACTCTTTCAGCCCAATGTAAACGTGCATTCCTGGGGTCAGCTGTGGCACAATCTGGTCCTTCCTTAGAAGAGTGCAAAATTTTAAGAACAGCAATGCCCAAGACTTCTGAAAAAGAAGCTAACAACAGCTTCCTTCTACAGGAGAAAAAAATCCTTCTTTTCCCCCAAAATGTGGATTTATACATGTAAGAATGTATTTTTGTATAGAAACTGGTGATGGTTTTTTCAGAAATTAGATCAATTAAATTAGTATCCCTCTTTATGCTTATCACTTCAGACGTCTAACTGCAAGACAGGACTTTTTTTTTTTTTTGGTGGTACCGGGGTTCCTGGAAGCCCATCTACCTCCGCGCTACACTCCCAAACCTATTTTATATTTTTGAAACAGGGTCTCTTACACCAGCGCGGCTGGCTTTGAACCTGCGCGATCCTCCTGTCTCCACCTCCCAAGCGCGGGGATTACAAGTGTGTGCCACCACGCCCGGCCAAGACAGGACTTTTGTTCCTGTCCGGTAACTCTTTGTCACAGGATAAGCCAGGATTTAGAGATTTAGGTAACCTTTTAACATCTTTCATTTCAAATTATGATGAATATTTGGAGTTCACTGCTGCAGTCTCAACTGTACTTTTGATAATAATGGCTTAAATTGGAAGACATTTTTTTAAAAAACCCTGAAACCATCCATATTTACTATTTACTAAGTCTTATTTGGAACAAAAGAGAAGAAATTCATAAATACCACATGCCAAGAACCTGTTTCAAATTAAATATCAGCCTTCAGCTTGCAAAATAATTTTTTCTTTTCTTTGTGTGTGTGTGTGTGTGTGTGTGTGTGTGTGTGTGTGTGTGTGTATTGCTGGGGATAGAACCCAGGGTCATTCTACATCTGAGCTACACCCCCAGCCCTATTTTGTTTTTATTTTGAAATAGGCTCTTACTAGGTTGATGAGAGGCTCATTACGTGCTGAGGCTGTCCTCAAGTATGCAATCCTCCTCTCTCTGTCTCCCAAGTACTGGGATTACAAGGTGTGCCACCATGCCTGGCTGAAAAATAATCTTTTCTTTTCTTTTCTTTTCTTTTCTTTCCTTTCCTTTTCTTTTCTTTTTTTAAAACTGAGGATTGATCTAAGTATCATTCTACCTCTGAGCCATACCCTTAGCTCTTTTATATTTTTCGTTTTAAAACAGAATCTCATTAAGTAGCTGAGGCTGGCTGCAAACCTGCCATCCTCCTGTCTCTGCCTCCTAAGCACTGGGATTGCAAGCATGTATCACCATACCCAGCTACCAAATAATTTTTTTATAATTACATAATCTTCAACAGAAGACCCATGTCAGTTGCTTTTCTCTCCTTGGAGATGTCAGCAGGGTAACTGCATCTTAAGGGTTCTTTCTCGGTGTTGAATCTGAGATGTGCAACAAAAGAAAAGCAGTCTTCTCTTCCAAACAAAGGATGTGATTTGTAGAAGGACAACTGAGTTTCAGAAGGAGAGTGGCTGAGTAAAGAAGCAGGACAATCCATTCTAGAAGACAACATAGAAATACCTGCTAAATCCTGAATTCAGCCAAGTGTGGTGGTTCACGCTTGTAAACCAGTGCTTGGGAGACGGAGATAGGAGGATCGCAGGATTGCAGGTTTGCAGCCAACCTCAGCAATTTATTTATTTATTTATTTATTTTTTGCGGGTCTGGGGATGGAACCCAGGGGCATTTGACCTCCGAGCTACACCCCCTGCCCTATTTTTTATTCTTTATTTTGAAACTGGGTCTCACTGAGTTGCAGAGGGTCTCACTAAGTAGCTGAGGCTGTCCGCGAACCGCGATCCTCCAGGTCTCAACCTCCCGAATGCTGGGATTACAAGCGTGCGCCACCACACCCGGCTCAACCTCAGCAATTTAGAGACCCTATTTGAAAATAAAAAATTAAAATAGGGCTGAGGATGTAGCTTGGAGGTAAAATGTTCCTTGGGTCAATACCCTGTAAAACACAAATGTATACACATACACACAGAAAATTTTAAAATCTAAAATGCACCTAAAGATTGGGGAAATGTTTTTCCTGTAGTTAAGGGCCCTCACAGCTTCCAGCAGACAGACTCTCCACTTCTGTTCCCAGCCACCCCCAGAGTCCAGATGGCCTAGATGTACCTTACTTTGCCTTTTTTGCTTGCTTGCTTATTTATTATTTTATCTATTTGTTTGTTTGTTTGTTTGTTTGCGGTACTGGGGATGGAACCCAGGGGCATTGTACCTCTGAGTGACACTGCTAGCCCTATTTTTTTTTTAGTCTATTTATTCATTTATTTATTTATTTATTTTTGGGGGTCTGGGGCATTTAATCTCTGAGCTACACCCCGTGCCCTATTTTTTATTCTTTATTTTGAATTAGGGTCTAAGTTGTGGAGGGCCTCAAGAAGTAGCTAGCTGAGGCTGTCCGCAAACCGTGATCCTCAGGTCTCAGCCTCCTGATAGCTGGGAGTATAAGCGTGCGCCACCATGCCTGGCTGTCTTTTCATTTTTTGAAACACATTCTCACTGAGTTGCAAAGGGCTCCCCTAAGTAGCTGAGGCTGTCCCTGAACCGTGATCCTCCTGTCTCAGCCTCCCAAATGCTGGGATTACAAGCGTGCACCACCATGCCCGGCTACTCCTCTATTTAAAAAAAAATTTTTTTTTTTTTTTTCTGTTCTGGGGATTAAACTCAGGGGCATTCTACATCTGAGCTACATCTTCAGCCCTATTTTTAATTCTTTATTTTAAAATAGGGTCTCACTAAGTTGCTGAGGGCCTCACTAAGTAGCCGAGGCTAGCTACAAACCTCCAATCCTCCTGTCTCAGCCTCCTAGGTACTGGTAATACAAGCATGTGCCACTATGCCTGGCTTTTTCTTTTTCTTTCTTTTTTTTTTTTGAAACAGGGTCTCACTGAGTTGCTAATGGCCTTGTTAAATGCCCAAGGCTGGCCTCAAACCTGCTATCCTCCCCTCTCAGCCTCCCAAGTACTGAGATTACAGGTGCATGCCACCATGCTCAGCAAAAAAAGATATTTGTTTGTCTGGTACTGGGGATTGAACCCAAGGGCATTCTATTTGTAGCCATAACCTCCCCCCCCCCAAGCCCATTTTATTTATTTTTTATTTTGAAACATACTATCACTAATTTGAGAAGGGCCTCACTAAGTTTCCTAGGCTGACTATGAACATTTGATTGTCCTGTCTCATCTCCCAAGTACTGGGATTACAGGCATGTGCCACCAGGCCTGGCTTTTTCAGAGGGTTTTACTTCTGTCTCTAGGTGATGGTGATGGTGGTGGTGGTGGTGGTGACTGTGATACTGGGATTAGAACCCAGGGGCATTCTACCTCTGAGCTACACCCCCAGCCCTATTTTTTATTCTTTATTTTGAAACAGGGTATGACTGAGTTGCAGAGGGCCCAAGTAGATGAGGCTGTCCAAGAACTGTGATCTCCAGTCTCAGCCTCCCAAATGCTGAGATTACAAGCATGCGCCTCCATGCCTGGCTTATTATTTTTTTTAAGTAGTTGTCCAGCACTAATTTTTTTCTTTTCTTTTTTGGTGCTGGGGAATGAGCCCAGAGGTATTATACCTCCAAGCTATAATCCCAGCACAATTTTATTTCTATTTGCAAACAAGGTCTTACTAGGTTGCTGAAAGTCTCACTAAGTTGCTTAGGTTGGCCTTGAACTGTGATCTTCCTGTCTCAGCCTCCCAAGTACTGGGATTACAAGTGTGCACCACCAAGTCCAGTTTGGCTAGCACCGTTTGTTGAAAAGTCTCTTTCCTCCAATTTATTGGTTTTTTTTTCCCTGTTTTTTCAAAGGTCAATTGAGTGAGTAAATGAATGCGTGCGCATGTGCGCACGCACGTGTGTGTGTACATGTGCGTGTGTGTGTGTGTTTTGGGCATATTTCTAGGCTCTCATTCTGTTCCATTGATCTGAGTCTCTTCTTTCACAGATTCTTTGTCTCAATCATTATCCTTTGGAGGTATACATTTAAGCTTGATCCATGGTATATTCTTATTCATCTTTCCAGTATAGGTATGCATATATCCTGTTTTACAAATTTGATTAGTTGCTTCATGAAGAGCCATTTAACCCATGGTAATGGATTTCAGGTTTTTCCTATAGGTAGTGGAAGCCATTGAATAGTTTTAAATAAGTAAGTTAATCGTATTTTAATATATTGGGGAATGTCTCCTGCTCCAGGCTGAGGAAACACTGGAAGAGAGCTAGAATAGAGTTAGAAAGGACAAATCAAATGAATTCATGAAGCAGCTCCCATCTAGTAATACTATGGCCATTACATGATTTATATGACCTTTAAGGTTTTCAGTTGATATGACTCTAACATAGGACTTAGAACAGTATAGATCCTATTTATTTATTTATTTATTTATTTATTTATTTATTTTTACAGAACTGGAGATTGAACCCGGGAACATTCTGTCTCTGAGCTACACCCCCAGCCCTATCATTCATTATTTTGAAATGGTCTCACTAAGTTGTGGAAGGCCTCATTAAGTAGCTGAGGCTGGCCTTGATCCTGTGATCTTCCTATCAGCTTCCCAAGTACTAGGATTACAAGCATGGGCCATCCTGCCTGGCCTTAGGACAGAATAGATTCTAAGAGAGTATTGTGCAAGTAGGACTTGGAGGTAGTGGAGACAGTCACGTAGTACAGTCACATGGAGAGACTTTTAAACAATGGATCAGTAACCTTTTCTACTTTGTCCATACCAGAACCTCACAGTGGGGTGTGTGTGTGTGTGTGTGTGTGTGTGTGTGTGTGTGTGTGTGTGTGTGTGTGTGTTACTGGGGATGGAATGTAGGGGCATTCTACCTCCAAGCTACACCTCCAGCCCTATTTTTTATTATTTATTTTGAAACAGGGTCTCACTGAGTTGCAAAGGGCCTCACTAAGTAATAGTTGAAGCTGTGATCCTCCTGTCTCAGCCTCCCAAATGCTCGGATTACAAGCATGGGCCACCACGCCCGGCTCTCACAGTGTTATGGATGGGAATCTTTTTTTTTTTTTTAAATTAAATTTCAGATGGGGGAAACCATTGCACCAATGCCTGTTTTTTCTAAGATGAAAATATTAACCAGGTGGAATAAACAGCAACAGAAGCGAAATACTATTTCCTTGCAAGTTAATTCTTGTTTGTTAGACATTTTTTAAACTGCCTGAACAGGCTATGCTGATAAGGGCATTTTAGCCTGTTTGTGTTCTGGGGATAGGTATGTTTTGTCAGAGTTCAGCTTTTGGATGCTAAAGAAGAAAGATTCCTCAGTTATTTGCATAAGGCATTAATTAATGGTGTTTGGTAATTATAACTTTCAGACATTTTGAAAAAGGAAAGAAGTTAAGCTTTCTTCACTGACCAAAGTGAAAACAGTATATGATTACTGTTGGACATTTCTCTCTTAGTTTTACATTCTTTCATTTTTGGAACATGCTTAGAAAAAGGGTTAATCTTGAGACCACAGGTATGGACAGGCCAAGGTATGTGAGCTGTTTGGTTGTTGCTAGGTGCTTCAGATGCAGCCTGAGTGTAATCTGACACCAGGTAGGCCCTGGTGGCCTAGGATGGAAATTGGAGAACTATGTGAAAGAACTGGAATTTCAGGTCTGGGGAGTAATTGTGGCCTGCTGTCAGAGTCCTGAAACTGTTCTGAGTGTTCAGCAAAAGGCAAAACATAAAGGAGTCAAGTCAGCTGGTTTGGTTTGATTATACTGGCCTTCCCTTCCCTGCCCTCCTCCCCCCTCCTCCCCCCTCCTCCCTTTTCTTCAAGGTTGAAGCTAAGGTGAACTTGATCAAGTTTAGGAAGACCTGCCTCATATTTGCATATGTCATGGGAAGCCTGACTGAGAGATACCCCCACCCCGACCCCTGCTGGGGATAGAGCTTCCTGTATCACTAGGCTAGTGCTCTGCCACTGAGATGCCCCCTCAGTCCCTAAGACTGTATGCAAAAAACAAATTTGTGTTTCATTTACATTTCATTTTAAAGTTAAGGGAACTCTTTCACCTCTGCATCCCCCCACCCCATTGAAAAATGCCAAATTTAAAGCCAGCCATGGTGGCATATGCTTGTAACCCTAGCACTTGAGAGACTGAGACAGGAAGATTGCAAGTTTGTGGCCAGCCTCAACTAGTTAGTGAGGCCCTCTGCAACATAGTGAGACCCCGTTTCAAAAATAAAGAAGCCAGGCCACACGCTTGTAGCTTCAGCAACTTGTAACACCCTCTGCAACTTAGTGAGACTCTATTTCAAAATAAAGAATATGAAATTGAGCTGGGGGTAGAACTCAAAGGTAGAATGCCTTTGGATTCAATCCCCAGTATCACAAAAATAAATAAATAAATAAAGCCTGATTGTTGTATTAAAGATACTGGGGTGAGCTGGGCATGGTGGCGCACACTTCCCAGCATTTGGGAGGCTGAGACAGGAGAATCTTGGTTTCCAGACAGCCTCAACTACTTAGTGAGGCCCTTTGCAATTCAGTGAGACCCTGTTTCAAAATAAAGAATAAAGCTGGGCGTGGTGGGTCATGCTTGTAATCCCCGTGCTTGGGAGGCTGAGACAGGAGGATCACACAGGTTTGAAGCCAGCCTCAGCTACTTAGGCTCTCAGCAACTTGGTGAGACCCTGTTTCCAAATAAAGTATAAAATAGGTCTGGGAGTATAGTCTGGAGGTAGAAAGCCCTTGGGCTCCACCCCCCAGCACCCCCCCCCCCACACACACACAGAATAAAAAATAAGTCTAGGGCCGGGCATGGTGGTGCACGCTTGTAATCCCCGAGCTTGGGAGGCAGAGACAGGAGGATCGCGCAGGTTCGAAGCCAGCCATGCGCCCTCGCTTAGGAGACCCTGTTTCCAAATAAAAATGTAAAAATAGGTGTGGGAGTATAGCCCGGAGGTAGAAGGGCTTCTAGGAACCCCAGTACCACCAAAAAAAAAAAAAAAAAAAAAATAGGTCTAGGGGTGTCGCTTGGTGGTAGAATGTCCCTGGGTTTTATCTCCAGTATCAAAAAGAAAGAAACTGGGGTGATATATGTGGTTCATTTACGAATTTAGAAGTCTGAAGCTTTGTTTTATAGTTCTGGGGATCAAACTCAGGGCCTCATGCATGCTAGGCAAGTGCTCTGCCACTGAACCTCTAGCCTTCAGAGATATTTTAAAATTTTTCTAAACCTTCTTAAAATTTTTTGAATATTTAAAAATTGAAAGTTTGAGGTGTAGAGGAATTTTCTTTTTTAATTTTTTATTGGTGCATTATATTTATACATTATATTGGGGCAAAAAACTTGTGGAATTTTGTTTTTGAACTAAATTGTGAGATTGCTGAATGCAGTGAGGAATGAATTGTTCCTCACTTTGTGACTTTAGTTTTTATGTATACTAAATGGTTTAGAGAGGGTTTTATTATGATAAAACTTTTATGGTGCATGGTTGGGCTTTGCAACTGTAATGGTGGTACAGCAAAACTCTATCAGCGTGAGATGTAGCCGTGGGTTCTTGTTCTTACCTATTTTAGAAAAGAATAGCCAGAACTTTTTTTTTTTTTGGCTGTAAGCTTAAGGAATTTTATTATTACAAAGACAGAAAGAACAAATATTAGATTAAAGCACAGCATTAAAGAAATAAATGCAGTGTAGCAACTTGAAAATAAGTTACTGAAGTTTTTGGATATAGAAGTTTTTAGAAAGATACATTATCCTTTATCTTGCTCAACCAATAATCCTCTGACTGGACTTGATCTGCCCCTTCTCCAGGGCAAGTCTTTTGATGAGGGGATTCACTATTTTACATCCTGTCTGACCAGAAGTCTTCCTATTGGTGTAAGCTCAAATCTTTAAGACCTCAGGTATCTCTTGAAGGCTTAGGCCCTCTTCCCACATCCTAGTCTGTCAGCTAGAAGTTACTTGCAAACTTGGCATTCTTTAAAATGCTAAGGCCCTGGGCTCCCTATATTTTCTTGCTAATCACCCTTAGTGCTGGAACTCTGCAGAGTTCCTTCCCTGTCTGAATGGCTGCCCACACCCAAGCTCTGACTTCCTAATACCAAAGCTATTTTCAAATACATTTTGAGGCCATTTCCCAATACTGGCACAGGTCTTATATTTTAAAATTACTGCAATGCACCGCCCCTCCCCACCGTTCAGCAAGAACTGAGATTATTACAGTCTTTCCTTGGGAAAGTTCAAATTTGATTGCTTAAATATAACTTTATTGTGGTATTTTTTCCTAATTGCTGTTTCCATTTCTACATTTGGGGGTACATACTGGGAACTGAACCAGAGGCATTTTACCTCCAAGCTACACCCCTAGCCTTTTGTGGTGGTGGTGTTGTCACTGTTTTTTTTTTGGGGGGGGTCTTTTTGGAACTGGCCAAGGCACTGCATTGCCACTAAAGTATATCCCAACTCTTTTTTTGTTTTGAAACAGTCTCACTAAATTGCTCAGGGTCCCCCTGTGATCCTCCTGTTTTAATCTCCCAAGTATTAGCATTACAGGCACGCGGCACTGCACCTAGCTCATATTCACTTTCTTTTTGGCGGTACTGGGATGGAACCCTGGGGCATTCTACCTCCAAGCTACACCCCCAGCCCTATTTTTTATTCTTTATTTTGAAACAGGTCTCACTGAGTTGCAGAGGACCTCACTAAGTAGCTGAGGCTGGCCACAAACCAGTAATCCTCCTGTTTTAGCCTCCCAAGTACTGGGATTACGAGTGTGCACCACCATGCCCGGCAGAGCTAGTGATGAATTGTCTTTCTCTCTCTCTCTCTCTCTCTTTCTTTCTTTCTTTCTTTCTTTCTTTCTTTCTTTCTTTCTTTCTTTTTCTTTCTTTCGTGGGTTTGGGGATGGAACCCGGGGCATTTGGCCTCTGAGCTACACCCCCTGCCCTATTTTTTATTCTTTATTTTGAAACAAGGTCTCACTGAGTTGCAGAGGGCCTCACTAAGGAACCCCGGCTGTCAGCGAACGGTGATCCTACATTCTCAGCCTCCCGAATGCTGGGATTACAGGTGTGCACCACCGTGCCTGGTTTGAGATGAAGTTTTAAAATAAATTTTATATATACATTTACTTAAGTCGTGTTCTAAACCTAATGGCATAAAGGGTTTCGGTAGATTTATGGCCAGGATTGTGTAGGGTTCTGATTTAGATAATGAGAATTCTAGTTTTAGCTCTGTTTTGTTCGTATAGTATAGGAAGAGGAGCAGGAAAGATGACAAAGTATCAGAGACCTAAGCCAGTAAAATGTTTTTGTTAAATTATACATTTTCATCTGGTCATGGTAGTGTATGCCTGTAATCCTAGTACTTGAGAGGCTGAGACAGGAGGATCATAGGATGGAAGTCAGCTTGGGTGATTTAGCAAGACCCTGTCGAAAAGTAAGAAAAAGAAGGGTCTTGGAGGTGTAGCTTCGTGTTAGAGCACCCCTGGATTCAGTCTTTAGTAACTGCCGTCACATTAAACATTTTCAGTTTTATAAGTCTTATAAAACTGAACAAAAATGAACAAAAACTGTGTGCCTTAGCTACAAGTGTCATAGTGCTGGTGGGGAGCCATTTCAGTTTGGGCTTATTACTGTTGACCATTAGCATGTATTATAAGGTGTGGATATGTTGATTACTTGTCCTTATTTTTTAGGATTTCTCTTTTATTCACTTATATTTTTGTGGTACTAGGGATTGAACTCAGGAGCATTCTATCCTGAGCTATACCCCCAGCCCTATTTTATTTTTACTTTGAAACAGGGTCTTGCTAGGTTGATGAGTCTCGCTACATGCTGCGGCTGTCCATAAACACTGTCTCAGCTTCCCAAGTACTGGGTTTAGAAGTGTGAAATTTCTGAAAGACAGTTATTAAACTACAATGAAAGTGTGGACATGCTAGTAAAAAAAAAAACTTCGTGATTACAAATAAAAAAGAAAGTGAAACTTTGTATAGCTGTATTCACGTTGATCATTAGTACAGTCACTTTGTAATTATGAACAAACAGGTTTTAGAATAGCGGTTGGAACCTGTTCTACAGACAAACTTCTGTGTCAGGAAACTTTCCTGGTTTTACATACGTAGATTGTGTGTGTGTATGTGTTTTGTATTGAGGATTGAACTCAGGCATTCTAGCACTGAGCTGTACATCTATTTATTTATGTAAGTATGTATTTATTTACTTATTGTGGTACTGGGGATAGAACTTGGTGATGTTCTACCTCCGAGCTATATCCCCATCCTGGTTTTTATTATTTTGAAAAAGGGCTTTGCTGAGTTGCTGGGGCTGATCTTGAACCTGAGATCCTCCTGTGTTAGCCTCCCAAGTTCTGGGATTACAAGTATGTGCCACCAGGCCTGGCTATTTTTTATTTTATTTACTTATTTATTTATTTTTTGTGGTACTGGGGATGAAACCCTGGGGCATTCTACCTCTGGGCAACATCTCCAACCCTATATTTTATTCTTTATTTTGAAACAGAGTCTCACTGAGTTGCAAAGGGCCTCACTAAGTAGCTGAAGCTGGCTTTGAACTTGTGTGATCCTCCTGTCTCAGCCTCCCAAATGCTGGGATTACAAGCGTGCGTCACCATGCCCAGCTATTTTTTTATTTTTTGAAATAGTATCTCACTAAATTGTTTAGGTTGACCTTGAACCTGTGATCTGGTCTCAGCCTCCCAAATATTGGAATTACACACATGGCACGCCATGCCTGATTTATATCTTATGTATGTATGTGTGTGTGTATATATATATATATATATATATTATTAATTTAAAACAAAATACTTAGAGTGGTGGCTCACACTTGTAATCCTAGCATTTGTGAGGCTGAGACAAGAGGATAGTGGTTCAAGGCCAGCCTCAGCTACTTAGTGAGGCACTTTGCTACTCATTGAGACCCTGTTTCAAATAAAGAATAAAAACTAGGGTTGGAGGTAGAGCTCAGAGGTAGAATGCCCCTGGGTTTCATTCCCAGTACCTAAAAGAAAAACCTAAAAAACAAAAAAAAACCTTTTTTTTCCTCCTCTAAATATGGTACATGGCTCCGAAACTACTAAACTATGCTAACAATACATTCTCAATGTTGGAATTGAACTCTTAATATTAAAAGTAGTGGAATGAATGGTAGTGAGAAACCACAGATTGGAATTGAGTTTAGGGAATAAAGATATGAATGAAATTATTAATCCTTGCCAAGTGTGGTGGCACACACTTGCAATCCCAGTCCTTGGGAGGCTGAGACAAGAGAATCAGGGTTCGCGGACAGCCTCAGCTACTTAGGCCCTTTGCAACTCAGTGAGACCTTATGTCAAAATAAAGAATAAAAAATAGGCCCAGGGTGTAGCTCAGAGGCAGAATGCAACTGGGTTTCATTCCCAGTACCACAAAAAAAATTATTGACCCTAATTTTATTTTGATTTTCACTAAGGAAATCACAATAATCCACAGTTATCTTTAGCACCCAGAAAATATAGGGAATTAACTTTACTGTAATTCGGAAATCTAGAACCAGATTTAGCTAGCACACACTAAACTATTGCAGGGAAACTGATTTACTATGTCTGCTTCATCCCCAAACTTATCTTTGAAATACTTAGTAAATTAATGGCCATCTTTTTTGGGATTCAACTTCTTTTTTGAAATATTTGTATAAAGAGCCGGGCGTGGAGGCGCACGCTTGTAATCCCAGCATTTGGGAGGCTGAGACCTGAGAATCACACACAAAAATATATATGTTTGTATAAAAACTACAAATGCTATTTTAAAGAACTAGATTTTATTTTTTTTATTTATTTATTTTTTTGTGAGTATGCCACTGTGGATTGAACCCAGGGCTTTTCTACCTTCGAGCCATATATCCTTAGCTCTTTTAATTTTTTGTTTAGAAACAAGGTTTCGGTAGGTTGTTGAGAGTCTGGCTAAGTTACTGAGGCTGGTCTTAAACCAATGATCCTCCTGTTTCAGCTTCCCATGTCTTAAACCAATGATCCTCCTGTTTCAGCTTCCCATGTACTGGGATTACTTACACACATACTGGGGTGTGTGCTACCATACCTGGTTGATTGTTTTTATATCTGTCTTTTCACATCTCATTTATGGCCTTAACTATTTGATATAATATTTAATAAAATTCTGATCGACACTGAGTTAAATTATTTTTTTGGGGGGAATGGTAGCTTTTTTCTTACTATACAAACATCTTTGGAACATTTTTAAAGCATTTCTTTCTCCACCATGATATTGTTTTGCTTGAAAGTTGTGTGTTTCTGTTTTTTCAAGTATTACAAAGTGCAGTTCTTTGCATGTTCTAATTTGCCATGACGTGGTCAAGTGCTGTTTCCTTCCTGTTGCTTGCAAGCCTGTGCTAGAGATAAGGATACATTTCAGTGCATTAAAAAAGAAGCCACTGAAGACAGACCTAAGCATGGTAACTCTTAGAGCGTTTTACTTATTAAAGCCTTTTATTTATTTTTTCAACAGAAAATGTGGGCTTTAATCTCTGCTTATTTTAAAAGGCTCTTAAAATAGTATTTAAATACTTAGAAATGTTAGGTCTAACAGGGATGTTGTCTGAACATTTCTTTTATAAAAAAGGCAAAAATAGACATAAAGTACTCATAGAGTTTCAGTTCCTATGTAGATGGTTTGCTAAGTTAGTGGAAAGCAGGAAATTGCTTATATGTCCTTTATTGCAGTTATAAACCTCATTATTGTTGCTAAATTTCTTGTTTTCATCTTGTTTCTTAGTATTCAGTACTTTAACTGAAGTTAACTGAGGAAAAGAGAAAAAGGTTTCATTTTCAGCAGTGAGAGGTGATCTTAGCAGAAATGAAGTCTTCAAAGATAATTATGTCTAACTTTAAAAACAGAAAACCTGTGTTCATTAGTCATGTTGATTTTATTTAACAGCAAGAAATACTGTTTTCTGGTTATATCTTAAAATGGATGGTTGCTTGTTCACAAACTAATTTAAACTGTTTTTTTTTTCAGGCCAAGAAACTTGAGAGGAGAAAAACTGCCTTCGTTTACTTAGATTATCAACAAACCAAGAAAATCTGAGATACCTTCCATAAAGAAAACCCGGTTATATGTAACTTCACAGACTTGGCTAAGGGATTTTACCCAGATTGGTCACTGGACTCTACTACTTGACACTTGTACCTGTTTGGAGTTTTTCTCATGTGGATCTAAGGGGAATGCTTTATTATGGCTGCTGTTGTCCAACAGAACGACCTAGTATTTGAATTTGCTAGTAACGTCATGGAGGATGAACAACAGGTATGAGACCTGAAGAAAATTGGATTTTAATAAATTTGTTATGAATTTTTTATTTGTATTAAAATAATTTACTTTAAAAGACAGAAGCTTTTAAATAAGAATTTGAAATTCAATAATTTGAAGGTAATGCAATTTAAAATAGTATTTTTAGTACTGGTTAATTCATTAGGTATAAATCTGTCCTTAATTTTTTTTTTTTTATGTGTTATAGAAAGTAATACTTTGGGGATTTAGCTTGTTTTTCTATAACAGTAAGTGCCTGAAGTAATTATTTTAAAGTATTTTAAAAATTTCTAGAAAACAATACATTTTAACACATATAATTACTATCTGTAATTCTGGAGCATTTTTCCAAGCAGGTGGAATGTTAGCAGTCCCATCATCACACACCATTTCAGCCCAAAGCATGTGACTCTGAGGAAGTCACCAGCTTCTCTAGATCTGGGTTTCATCATCTGTACGGGGGCTTAAACCAAAGGATTTCTAAATCAGCTCTCATTGAATTTATACATGATGTGCAAATTACTATCCTCAGTGTAAAAAAAGATCTAAGAGATACTAAGTGAAGAACTTAGTATTAATTCTTGTTGTCTCATGTCTGTCCCTACCAAAGGGGCTAGTATTTCTTGGAACTTCATAATTTATTTCATTTTAAACATATTATGTAGGAAATATAAAATATGATGTAGAAGAAATACTGTAAATGCTGGAGGAAGTCAATCAATTTACTAGCAAAAATATTTTGGGACCCAGTAGGCTAAAAATATGAATAATAAGGTTGATTTATATGCTGATATAAGGCTGATTCTAGATACCTAACTTTAATAGATCAATTATGATGTTATGCTTTTATTCTGGAAACAGTTATTTTAAATAATAAAATCGATTCTTAGTTTTGGCAGGAAATTATAATTTCTTAGCTATTTGTAGTGTTCACTGAAGTGAGTCTACAAAATAAAATGTCTATAAATAAACTTATAAAAGGTGAGAATTTGGATTAACTGAACTTCAACTCATGAGGAAAAATGAGGGAGAGGATTGTCTGGTTCCAACTAAATATATATTAATAATTATTTGGATTTAATTTAGAGACAATAGAAAAGATATTTTAGAAGAAGAAAGTGTTTTGAAATTAAGACAGGATGTTTGTATATACTAATGTTTGAAGACAGTATGTTTATTACTCACCCCCTTAGAAAAGATCATATGATAGATGCCAGCCTTGATGTGGTGAGGTTTGATGTTGGGATGTGGCAGCAGAGAACAGAGCCCTAAACCACTCACTGGTATTATGCTCTACTGCAGTGGCTTTTATGCTCTTTTTGACCATGAGAAAATCATTTGATATTATGATACCCTATAAATCCACACACACACACACACACACATACACGCACATATATATATATATATATATATATATATATATATATATATATACTTAAAGTTAGCAAAATAATAAACACTGTGTATGATGCACTTAGTTTATCTTCAAGAGGTTATGTCGAAGAGGTTATGTCTTTGGAATGCGTGCTATTAGCTTAACATGTTACAAATATATATTTTATTATTTTTAAATATATATTTTATTTCCTCTCCCTGTGTGTCTGTCTGTCTGTCTGTCTGTCTCTTTGGTGGTACTGAGGATTAAACCCAGAGCTTATACCTCAAAGCCCTATTTGTTTTTATTTTGAAATAGAGTCTCACTAAGTTAATGGGAGTCTCACTACTTTCTGAGGGTGTATCAAACCTGAAATCCTCCTGTCTCAGCCTTCCAACTACTGGGATTACAAGCATGTACCACCACACCTGGCTCTTCTTTTGTGTTTTTAATATAATGTTTGAGATTCAACCCAGAGCCCTCAGATGCATGCTAAGCACATGCTCCTCAACTTAGCTACACCTGCAGCCCTGTATTTTCTCAAGTTACTTATTTTCATTGAGCAAAATGAATCTATAAGTCAGATGTGGTGGTGCATACCTGTAATCCCAGAACTTGAAAGGCTGAGACAGCAGTATTGCAGTTAGGAGGCCAGTCTCAGCAGTTTAGTGAGAGCCTTAGAAATTTATCAAGACCTTGTTTCAAAATAATAGGATGGGAGTATAACTCAGAATACTCCTGGGTTCAATCCCTAGTTACCTCTCCCCCCAAAAAGAGAGAATATATTAGTTTTGTGCAGATATTATTAAAAGGGCTTTAATTATTAATCATGTGACATAAATATTAAAATCCTTATTATACAGTGAGGACATTTGAGATGTGAAGAGGTTAAATGACTTGTCCAAAATCAGTGTAAGAGCCACAATTTGAACTGTTCTGTTTGACTTTCACTAATAATGTTGTATACTCTTGTGGTGATCCATGACTGTCTTAATGTTTAACAGTCAGTCTTCAAAATGTTTGAAACTGTTGGTGAGGTTTAGAGTTCTTTCAATAAGTGATTATGAGTTTAGCAAACACTTAATTGCTTCATATGCATCTAGCCATTGGTGTCAGTTTCACCATCTTATCTCATCTGTGGTTCTGCCACTTTGTTTATTTTGTATTTAATATAAAATTAATAATTCCATTTATAAGAGAAGTCACCTAATATAAAAATAAATGAAAATCTCTGTTCACCCTTACTTAATCCTGTTCTCTGAGCGGAAACTAGTATTATGTCTTTCTGTCTTTCATTCTTTGGAACCCAGGGGCATTCTACCTCTGAGCTAGACCCTCAGCCCTTTTTATTTTTTATTTTGAGACAGAGTCTCAATATGTTGCTGAAAGTCTCACTGCATTCCCGAGGCTGTCCTTGAACCTGTGATCCTCTCTTTTGTCTCCCATTCCCATGTATTGGGATTACAGGTGTATGCCGCAACACACAGCTTATTTGTATATTTTTTAAGACAGAAGGCTAAGCAAATGTACAATATACTTACAAAACTGTATGCAGAGATTATTTTTAAGATACAGATGAAGTTATGCTAATCCTATTTTGTAACTTGTTTATACTTTATAAGCGTGTGTATGTGTGTGTTTATTATTTATTTTACTTATGGTGCTGAGGATTGAATGAAGTACTTCTGTGGGAGAACGGCATCAATATTGAAATGCAGTTTGCTTCTATATGAAGGTGCTTTGATTTAACGTACATGAGTTTCTAAACAGAAGGAAACTTGGTGATATATTCAAATATTCTAGGAGCTAATCTGATAAAAAACACTTGATAGTTTAATCCTTTTTTGTCTGTATTTGATGTTTTGTGATGACTGAACACAGGGGTATTCTACTTCCAAGTTAAAACCCTTTTTAGTTTCTTTTTTGAAACAGGTTCTCACTAGGTTTCTGAGCCTCACCAAATCTCTTGAGGCTAGTGTAGAACCTGTAATCCTCTTGTCTCAGCCTTCCAGTTACTAAAATTAAAGGTGTGCACCACTATGCCCAGCTAGTTTAATACTTTTTATAGTTTAATATAGTACTCTACGTTTTTTCAGTTGTTGGTTTTTGTTTGTTTGTTTGTTTTTGATGGTACTGGGAGTGGAACCCAGAGGCTTTCTACCTCCAGGCTACACTCCCAGACCTATTTTATACTTTATTTGGAAACAGGGTCTTACTAAGTTACTGAGAGTCTCACTGAGAAGCTGGGACTGGCTTTGAACCTGTGCGATCCTCCTGTCTCAGCCTCCCAAGCGCGGGGATTACCAGCGTGTGCCACCATGCTTGGCCAGTTGTTGGTTTTAAAGGTAGAATTTTTGACAAATTATAGTACTTATGTTTAATAGAGTAGGTCACAAGGGAGAAGCTTGGTGACATGCTTGGAAAAATATGAACAAGCAGAACAAATATTTTTAAAGATTCTTGTTACAATCTAAGAAGGCAGTTTTAGGACTTCCTTTCCTACGATGTAAATGGACTTGCTTTGATTGCTGTTTTGGAGGAGCATAATGGGTAACAGTGTCTTATTTATTTATTTATTTTTGTGGTACTGATGATTGTACAAATGGGCATTTTACCTCCAAGCTATATCTGCTGCTCTATTTTATTTTTAGTTTTGAAATGGAGTCCAGCTAGGGCAATGAAAGTCTCATTACTTGCTGAGGCTGTCCTTGAAGCTGTGATCCTCTTGTCTTAGCCTCCCAAGTAATGGGATTACAGGTGTGGGCCACCATGCCTGACTACCTTATTTTATTTTATTTTATTTGGTACTGGGGGTGGAACCCAGGGGCCTTCTACCTCCGGGCTACACTCCCAGACCTATTTTATATTTTATTTGGAAATAGGGTGTTACTAAGCTGCTGAGAGCCTCTCTCAGTAGCTGAGGCTGGCTTTGAACCTGCACGATTTCCCTTTCTCAGCCTTTCAAGTACTGGGATTACAAGTGTGTGCCACCACACCTAGCTTGCCTTATTATTATTTTTTAACAAGCTTTCAATGGTTTCTTATGCAGTTTTGGGGATTTATTACTCAATGTTAACAATAGGAATAAAAGCAAAGTGCTGAGTATACAGAGAAGGAAACATTTGACTGCACTGTGACTTTGGGAAAGCTTCTTTATGAAAGTTAAATTTGAACTGGATATTGAAGGCCAATTGGTTTGTTCTGCAGATATAGAAGGGAAGGTGTTCCTGAGCAGTAGAATGTACCAAAATGTTAAATGGTTTTCTCTTGATGTGTTATCAGTCCAAACACCGCTAGAAGCTTTTCACAGTGTGCCATGCTCTTACTTCTTGTTCTGCATACCTTTACCAGTATAATTTTCCTGAATGAATGCATTGTTGCTGTTTGCTTAAGAATGCTCACTCATATTTCACACCTGTTGCATATTTCAATCTTAATTATCTTTCAAGTTTATTTATGTTTTTGGTACTAGGGATCAAACCCAGGGACATTTACCTATGAGCTACATCCTCACCCCTATTTTTATTTAAAAAAAATAAGAATATTTTTCATTTTCAAAAATAAGATTCTCACTAAGTTGCAGAGACCCTCATTAAACTGCTGAGGCTTTGGGCGTGGTGGTATACACTTGTATTCCCAGTACTTGGGAGGCTAAGATGGGAGGATTGCAGGTTCATGGCCCTCAACTACTTAGTAAGACCCTGTTCTCCTCCCCTGTTCCGCGCCCCAAGAAAAAAATGATAAAAAATTTGGTTTGGAGGGTTAGTTCAGAGAATTCTCTGGGTTCAATTCCCAGTACCGAAAAGAAACAAAACAAAAATAAACTGCTGAGGCTGTCAGAACCTGCAATCTTGTCTCAGCCTTCCAAGTACTGGGATTATAGTCATATGTCACCATGTGTGGTTATTTTTCAAGATCTGAGAACGGAACTTACTTATTCCAGGAACTCATTCTAAAACAGTTTCCTCAGGAATTAATAATTTTAACTTGTATCACTTTTTGTCAGTGTTACACATTTGCCATGCTAAATTTTCATATACATATTATAAATTTTTCCAAATTAGTGCTAATTACTTGAAGACAGGGATCGCCCCCCCCTTATACCTGAAGCACTTGATATTGAGTGCTCTTAAAAGAGTTTTCCTCCTCCCTTCCTCTTCCTCGTCTTCCCCTTCTTCTCCTTCTCCTTCTTCTTCTCCTCCTCCTCCTCCAATCAACAACTCCAGCCCTGTTTTTTTATTCCTTATTTTGAAGCAGGGTCTCACTAAGTTGCAGAGGCCTCACTTAGTAGCTGAGGCTATTCGCGAACTCATGATCCTCCTGTCTCAGTCTCCAGAGTACTGAAATCACAAGTGGGCGCCACCACACCTGCCCTCTTCTTAATCTGTTGATAAAATGATTTGTTTTATATAATAGATAAAATTTACCTTTTGGTCAAATAATCTGTTGTAGATGTGTTGTCAGTTCTGGCCTTTGTGAGATCAGAAGATCTTTGGATGATGAGAAGTGACGCCTTGCTCTAACTTGACTATCTTTTCTTGGGACATGTTGTTCTCATTCTCATTTACCACATGGGCCAACAGTCATGGAGTCTTTTTTTATAATAGTATTAGGCATTGCCTTATTGTATATGCTTAGCGAAAACCACCTCAAATAACTTTTTGTGTGTGTGGCACTAGTGATTGTACCCAGAGGTTTCTACCACTGAGCTATGCCCTCAGCTTTATTATTATTATTAATTATTATTAATATTATTGTGCTTGGGGTGGAACCAGTTCTACCTCTAAGCTACACCTCCAGCCTTCTTTTATTCTTTTATTTTGAAACAGAGTCTCACTAAGTTAGTTGCAGATGGCCTTACTAAGTTGCTGAGGTTGTCTATAACCTTGCAATCCTCCTGTCTCAGTTCCCAAGTACTGGGATTAAAAGCATGTACCACCATGCCTGGCTTGTATTAAATTTTTAAAAACCAGATTCATGTACTTAGAGTCTGAAAAGTATAATTTTTATATATTTGCTTTTAAAGTTAGACCAGTATGTTTGGCAGTATAAACTAACTGCATAGTATATTTTTCTGCCTGGCTCCTAAGAGTTCTATTTATTTTCCTTTAAATAACACGAGTGGCCGGGCGTGGTGGCGCGCACTTGTAATCCCCGCGCTTGGGAGGCGGAGACAGGAGGATCACGCAGGTTCGAAGCCAGCCGCGCTGGCGTAAGAGACCCTGTTTCCAAATAAAAAAGTATAAAAATAGGTCTGGGAGTGTAGCCCAGAGGTAGAAGGGTTTCCAGGAACCCCAGTACCACCAAAAAAAAAAAACCCACGAGTGCGCATGGTGGCACACTCGTGTTATCCCAATACTTGAGAGACTGAGACAGGAAGATTACAGGTTTGAGGATAGATAGCTTCAGCAAGTAGTGAGACTCATCAACCTAGCAAGACCGTTTCAAAATAAAAATAAAAAATAGGGCTGAGGGTGTAGTTCAGAGGTAGAATGTCCCTAGGTTTAATCCTCAATATCTTAAACACACACACACACACACACACACACACACACACACACACACGAAGGTACTTATAAAGAGCTTGAGTTAATCAGCAAAATATTTATATATTATAAATATAAATTTATATAAAATAAATATTTATTTTTATAAGTATATAACTATTTATTTTTTGTGTGGGGATGGAACCCAGGGGCATTCTACCTCCAAGCTACACCCCCCAGCCCTATTTTTATTTATTTATTTATTTATTTATTTATTTATTTATTTGGTGGTACTGGGGTTCCTGGAAACCCTTCTATCTCTGGGCTACACTCCCAGATGTATTTTATATTTTTATTGGAAACAGGGTCTCTCAAGCCAGCGAGGTTGGCTTCGAACCTGCACGATCCTCCTGTCTCCGCCTCCCATGCATGGGGATTACAAGCGTACGCCACCACGCCCAGCCAAAAATATATATTTTTAATGGCAGGTTTTTCAAAGTATGCAGAAAATTTGACTGTGATATATTGTGGAAAACTTTGTGCTGGTCCTTGGAGATCTATTGCACAACCCTAGCTTGTTTTATGTAATACTTGATTTCTGAAATCATTTAAATGTACTCTGAAAATTGGTAACAGTGGCAGCCATTGGGGAGTGGCATTTCTGTGTTGCCGAGTATAGATAAGTTTGTTCACTATTTTTCTAAGAAAACTCTTTTTATTAAAAATAACTACAAACACCAGGCCTTTCAGTGTAAGATTGTATAGTATACCAACTTTAAAGAGTGTTTATAGCCAGGTGTGTTGATGTACACATGTAATCCTAGTATATGGAGTCTGAGACAAAAGGTTTACTGGTCTGAGGACAGCCTCATTAGCAAGTAATGGGACTCTCATCAGCCTCGTGAGACCCTGTTTCAAAATAAAAATAAAATAGGGCTGGAACTATAGCTTTGAGGTAGAAGGCCCCAGGGCTCAGTCCCCCATATTCTCTCACACACACATACACATAAAAAGAGTGTTTATAGCTGAGTCAGGAGGAGCTCAACTTTGAGGCTAGCCTCAGCAACTTAGTGATAACCTGTTTCAAAATAAAATATAAAAAGAGCTGGATATATGGTTCAGGAATGCCCCTGGGTTCAATTCCCAGCACCCCCCTCAATCAATATTTATTTCTATCCAAATCAAATATTGACAGAATTTTATTATAAAAAATTTTTCTTGCCAGGCGTGGTGGCGCACGCTTGTAATCCCAGCATTTGGGAGCCTGAGACTGGAGGATCCTGGTTCGCAGACAGCCTCAGCTATTTAGTGAGGGCCTCTGCAACTTAGATCCTGTTTCAAATTAAGAATAAAAAATAGGGCAGGGGGTGTAGCTCCGAGGTCAAATGCTCTGGACTCTATCCCCAGACCCGTGCCCCCCAAATATATATAATATATAAATATATATATAAATATATATAAATATAAATATATATATAAATATAAATATATACATAAAATGTATATTATATATATTTTTTTCTTGCCGGGTTTGGTAGTACATGCCTGTAATCCCAGTACGTGGGAGGCTGAGACAGGAGGATCACAGTTTTCAAGACTAGCCTCAGCAATTTAGTGGAACTCTCAGCAACCTAGGGAAACTGTATTTCAAAATGAATAATAAAAAGGGCTGAGGTTGTAGCTGGAAGGTAGAATGCCTCTGGGTTCAATCCTCAGTACCACACCAAAAATAGAAAAAAAATTTTTTTAATTCTTTACTATATGCCATTTACATTATAGCAAGTGATTTATTTATGTTTTAATCTTTAATTCTTACAATAACTAGAAGATATTATTGTTCTTATTTTAAACAGCTATAAGAACAAAATCTTAGGCTGAATAATTTGCCCAAGTTTAAATACCCAGATGGAAGTCTGGTCTTTTTTACACCCTATTTTCACCAGGTGTATATGTGCTGCATTCACTGCATGGTAAAATATTGTGAGATCATGGTGTGATAGAATTGCTGAGTTTTTTGGTTTGTGTTTTTCTTTTCAAAATCAGTGTTTCAAAATCAGAGGATTGTGGGGTGTGGTGGCACAGGCTTGTAATCCCAACATTCGGGAGGCTGAGACCAGAGGATCAGCCTCAGCTACTTAGGCCCTCCACAACTTAGTGAGACCCAGTTTCAAATTAAAGAATAAAACCTAGGGCAGGGGGTGTAGCTTGGAGGTCGAATGCTCCCAGGTTCCATCCCCAGACCTGCCCCCCCAAAAAAAAAAAAATCAGAGGATTGGCAGGGTGGTGCCTGTCTACTGTAGTCCCAGTATTTGGGAGGCTGAGATAGGAATGTTGAAGACCAGCCTCAGCAACTTAGACTCTCAGCAGACCCTAATTAAAAAATAACAAAAGGATGGATATAAGCTGGGCAATAGAATGCCTCTGGGTTCAGTCCCCAATAATGCACGTGCATGCACACCCAATGGTGAAGGAACTCATAAAAATAAGAGGACCTCAAAGTAGTGTCTTCAGACTTTGGGGCCTTGGGGCCCCAGTCTAATCAGAAGGCAGGGCATAGGGTTTTTTCTCAGAGATGTGTTTCCATCCAAGTGCACTATATTTGGTTTGTGTATTAACTGGAGAAGGTTTGGAGCCAGAGCTTTTGGAGACTGGGGAGAGAAAGGTTCCAGTCCACTCTTGATTTTTGTCAAGATTTTTGTCTTGAACTACTTCCAAGTATGCTCATTTTGTACCTCTGTCTTTATAGAAAGGATTATTTTCATTGGGGAAATTTTTAAAGACTGTTACATGCTTTTTATTTCAGGAAAGGTTTTTGCTAGATACTTCATTTTAAGCCATCTACATGGCAGGATGTTTCACAACCACCACGTAACAGATTGAGTTCTGCTATTAGAGAACCTTGGCAAACAAGTTTTATGAGAGCTCTTGGCCCTTTATATTCAAAACCTTGTTAAGCACACATGTTTACTTAAGAGTTGGAATAGTCATCTGTAGTTTCTTATATACCACCTAGGACTTTGGATTGTGCTATATTGCGGAAACAAACTGATTCAGGGGACTAACATATTTTACTGTTGACTCTGGTTGCATTCCTTCTCTTTTTAACTTTATGGTATTGCCACATATGTGATCTGCCACAACAAAAGGAAACTATAGTAGACAATGTTGAAATGTGAAACCGCGGTCACACTGGATGGGTAGAGTAACCCCTACTCCGGTATGGTTGGCATCCTTATGGAAGGGGGAAGTCTGGACAGATACATAGAGTGAGAAGACCATGGAAACGTGAAGACAGCTATCTCCAAGCTGGGCAGAGAAAGTGCTAGAACAGATCTGCAGAAGGAACTAACTCTACCAGCACCTTAATTCCAGACTTTTAGCCTTCAGACCCGTGAGACCATACATTTCTGTTGTTTATTAAAGCATGTAGTTTGTGTGCTTTATTAAGGCAGTTCTAGCAGACTATTGTTAAGTCCTAAGGAAAAAGATTTAGTTTCTCACTTTAAAAGTGTGTGTGTGTGTGTGTGTGTGTGTGTGTGTGACTAAGAATTGCATGGAGGAGCCGGGCGTGGTGGCACACACTTGTAATCCTAGTACTTGGGAGGCTGAGACAAGACAGGAGGATCGTGCAGGTTCCAAGCCAGCCTCAGCCACATTAGTGAGGCTCTCAGTAACTTAGTGAGACTCTGTTTCCAAATAAAATGTAAAATAGGTTGGGGGTTGTAGCCCGGAGGTAGAAGGCCCCTGAGTTCCATCCCCAGTACCACTAAAAAAAAAAAAAAAAAAAAAAAAAAAATTGAGTCGAGGGATGTTTTACCTCTGAGCAATACCCACAGCCTTGTTTTATTTTCATTTTGAAGCAGTCTCCTAAGGTTGGTGAAAGTCTCATCAACTTACATACCTAGGCTGTCCTCGAACCTGTGGTCCTCCTGTCTCAGCATCACAAGTACTGGAATTATAGGCCTGCTCCACCATGCCCAACTTTATGATGATTTTTATTCCACCCTCTTTGAATAAGCTCTTCAGTATTTGAAGTGTGTACTGGGCACCAATAAGTAGAAAAACTCTCTGAGATTTTCGATCTTCATTTTACTCTGCATTTTGCTGGCCTTATATTAAATTGAAAAGATAGATGATAGCGGTTGTGGTGGCACATGCTTGTAGTCCCAGCATTTGGGAGGCTGAGACAAGAAGATGGAGGTTCACAGCCAGCCTCAGCTACTTAGTGAGGCCCTTTGCAACTCAGTGAGATGCTGGAGTGACTCCAAGTGAGGAATCTACCATTTGGTAGCTGGATGACTTTTGGTAAATTATTTTTGTCCCTCAGTACTCAAGGAGGCTTGGTTTCAGGACCCCTGAAGATACCCAAATCTGCAGAGTCTCAAGTATGTTATGTAAAATGGTAATTTTTGCATATAACCTAGACAATCTTCCCATATACATTAAATCATCTCTAGATTAAGTATAGCAAATACAATGTAAATCCTGTGTAAATAGTTTTTTTTTTTTACTATATTGTTTAGAGAATAACAGCAAGAAAAAAGTCTGTACATGTTCAATACAGATGGCAGTTTTTTTGGGAGTATTTTAAATATGTAGCTGCAATAAAAAAAAGAAAAATAAAAACCCATTAAGATGTATGACTACAATGCACCAATAAAAAAATGAAAGGTAAGCTGGGCATGGTGGCGCATGCTTGTAATCCCAGCATTTGGGAGGCTGAGACCGGAGGATCACGGTTCGTACACAGCCTCAGCTACTTAGTGAGGCCCTTTGCAACTCAGTGAGACCCGGTTTCAAAATAAAGAATAAAAAATAGGGCAGGGCGTGTAACTTGGAGGTCAAATGCCCCCTGGGTTCCATCCCCAGACCCGCGCCAAAAAAAAAAAAAAAGTTAGCTGGGTGTGGTGGCACACGCTTGTAATCCCCGCGCTTGGGAGGTGGAGACAGGAGGATCATATAGGTTCAAAGCCAGTCATGTTGGCTTAAGAGACCCTGTTCCCCCCCAAAAAAAAATTTTTTTTTTTTGTGTGTGTGTGTGTCTGGGAGTGTAGCCCAGAGGTAGAAGAGTTTCCAGGAACCCCAGTACCACCAAAATAATAATGATAATAATAATAAACAAAAATGTTTTAAAAGGAATTAGATTAAAAAAAACACACCAACCTGTAGCTGGTTGAATCTATGGATGTGGAACCCAAGGACCTGGTGGGCCAATTGTTATTTCCCACCCCTTGGCCTCCATTTTCCTTTGTATAAAATAGATATTCCACACTGGGTGTGGTGGCGCACGCTTGTAATCCCAGCATTTGGGAGGCTGAGATAGGATGATTGTGGTTCACGGACAGCCTCAGCTACCTAGTGAGGCCCTTGGCAACTAGTGAGACCCTGTTTCTAAATAAAGAACAAAAAATAGGGCTGGGGGTGTCGCTCGGAGGTAGAATGCCCCTGGGTTCAATCTGCAGTACCACACACACACACAAAAAGATAGTTCAGTGTGTCACCTCATAGTATTTTGTAATGATTAGAGTAGTAATCTATGTAAGGAAAATGCCTGGTACCTATTATGTTATCTTAGTTAATAGCAGTAACATAGGCAGTAGTTATGTGGCCACTGTGCATGTTACTTCTTCCCCCTATTAGTGCACAAGAATATTTTCTTTTGTAATGTTATAAGCTCAAACAGTTTTAGAATTCATAACTTTAAAATAATTTTTTAAAACCCAAATTGAGTGAGGTGGTGTGCAGAGGTGCATGCCTATAATTTCAGCACTTGGGGACTGAAACAGGAGAATTGCAGGTTTGAGGCCTGCCTCAACAACTTAGACCCTATTTCAAAATTTAAAAAAAAATAAGGCTGGGGGTGTAGCTCAGAGATAAAATGTCACTCGGTTCAGTTCCCAATATCAGGGGGAAAAAACACAACAAAACAAAACCACAAACTGGAAAGGCCCTGGGAATCAGCTGGTACTTTCTTTTGACTTAAAGGTAAGGTCATGGCATCAGTGTTGAAGAAGGCCATTGGTCTCCTGATCCACACGATTTTTTTTAATACATGTGGTTGTCTTTTAAGTCAGAGTCATGTGTTTCTATTCACTCTCAACCCATTGAATGTCAAATTTTCAAAATCTGCAAATAATGATATTGGCACAGGCACATTGAAATAGGTTGGAGCTGGGCACAGTGGCCCATACCCGTAATCCCTTAGTTCAAGGCCAGTCCCGGAAACTTTGAGACCCTGTGTGAAAATAAAGATAAGGCTAGGCTCAGTGGAAGTATACTATGGTTTCAATCCCTTCATCACACACACACGCGCGCGCGCGCGCGCTTGGTGGCGGAGGCCTGTAATATCAGTACTTGGGAAGCTGAGACAGGAGGCTTGCAGTTCGAGGACAGCCTCAGCAATTTAGATACTCTTTCAAAACAGAGCAAAATATGGGGGTGTAGCTTGGAGATAGAGTACCTGTGAGTTTAACCCCCTGTATCAAAAAGATAAAAATGTTAGAAATCATAATCTAGAACTTACTATGTTATATCATTAATATAATAATTATATAGGTGTTGCACATCTGGGACAATGGGACAAAATTGGGTTAAGCTTTTGCTTCAGAGGAAACATTTTCTGTCTAGTTCTTTCCTTCTTTCCTCCTCCTCCTCTTTTCTGGTGGTGGAGGTGAACTTAGGGCCTCATGTATGCTAGGCAAGAGTTCTCCTACTGAGCTGTACCCCAGTCTGAAATTTTTCTTGGTAAAGAGTTAAATTATTTTATTATTTGAATTGAAATTAAAATGATTGTGTGTGTGTGTGTGTGTGTGTGTGTGTGACTAAGGATTGAAACCAGGGACATTCTACTTCTGAACTATACCCAGCTCTACTTTATTTTTATTTTGAAACAGGGTCTCAGTAAGTTGTGGAGGGCATTACTTGCTGAGGCTAGTAGTGAACCTGCGATCCTGCTGTCTCAGCCTCCCAAGTACTGGCATTACAGGCCAGCACCACCATGCCCAGCTCTAAAGACAGAGGTTTATTTGGGAAAGGGGTGGGGGATACATGTTCAAGGGAGAACGTGGGCCACCTCAAGAAAGAAAGAGGCACCTAAACTAAAGCCAGGCGTGGTGGTGCACACTTATAATCCCAGCACTTGGGATGCTGAGACAGGAGGATCACAGGTTAGAGGCTAGTCTCTGCAATTTAGCAAGGACCTTCACAACTTACTGAGACCTTATTTCAAAAAAACAAAATACAGAGTTGGGTGTGGTGGCACACCCTTGTAATCCCAGTACTTGGGAAGCTTAGACAGGAGGATCATAGGTTTGAAGCCAGCCTCAGCAGCTTAGTGAGGCTCTCATCAACTTAGTGAGACCCTATTTCCAAACACACACACACACACACACACACACACACACACACACACACACACACGGGGTATAGCTTGAAGGTAGAATTCTCCTAGGTTCAATCTTTAGCACCACCAAAACAAAACAAAAACCTCTCAAACTAGAATATGCTCAGTTATACAGAGACTTAGACTATCTCTGTCAGGGAACAAGGAAACTGGTAATAGTAGTTGCATCTGGGGAGGTTGCTGGGGTAAAAATGGTGCTGGTTATATTTGTATTTGATACGGTGTTCCTGACACCTGTAAATTCTGGGGAACAACAGTGAGCTCCTCTAATCTAATTACAGTTTAGTGGAATAGGACAAGGAAGATAACATGTACCTGTAGTTATTTAAAAATTGGGAAGCCGAGTGTGTGGTGCACGCTTGTAATCCCAGCAATCGGGAGGCTGAGACCAGAGGATCGCGGTTCGCGGACAGCCTCAGCTACTTAGTGAGGCCCTCTGCAACTCAGTGAGACCTGGTTTCAAAATAAAGAATAAGAAATACGGCAGGGGGTGTAGCTTGGAGGTATAATGTCCCTGGGTTCTATTCCCAGACCCACAAAATAAATAAAGATAAAATTTGGAAACTATATAGATTCATATAAAATTGTGGAGGTAGCCTTTGTAATATCTCCCCTCTTACCCAAATTTCAGGAACCAGATAGATTTAGATACAGAGAAATACTTGGTTTTACCTGGGCGAGGACTATAGCTGTGACTGGCACTTGACAGGCCTCTGTCTCTTCCTTAGTGGGTGTCCTTGGATAAATTTCTTAACCAGAATCCTTATCTGTCAATGGATAGGGTGATGAGCTCTGTTATAGTCTTGTGTATAGATTGTAGCAGCATAAAATGAAATCCCATGAAAATTTATTGCATTCTAGGCTCAGTCTTATTAGAAAATTAGGAGCTTAAATTGAGCTTTTAGGAGAGAAGAAGAGGTGAAGTGGATGCTTATGCTAGATTGGATTATATAATTACTAATTACCCCCAATGAAAGGGAAATGGAGGGTCAAATGCCTATAATTTCCTTTGGACATTTTATATGATATTTTCTCTGTTGCTTCAGTGTGTGTGTGTGTGTGTGTGTGTGTGTGTGTGTTTCACCATAAAAATTTTGAGCTCCCTAGTTTCTGTTTTAAAACTTACTTTATAATTTGAAGAGCCAGTTGCTTCTGGCTAACTTACTATTTTCTGAAACAGAAAGAAACATTTTAAAATAAAACAACCCATATGTGTTTAGGACTGTTAATCATAAATTGTAGAGAGTAACATTCTTTTTTTTTTTTTTTTTTTTTTTTTTGGTGGTACTGGGGTTCCTGGAAGCCCTTCTACCTCCGGGATACACTCCCACGGGCTATACTCCCAGACCTATTTTTTAACTTTTTTATGTGGAAACAGGGTCTCTTAAGCCAGCAAGGCTGGCTCCGAACCAGCACGATCCTCCTGTCTCCGCCTCCCAAGCACGGGGATTACAAGCGTGGGCCACCACGCCCAGCAGAGAATAACATTCTTAAAAGCAGGGATAGGCTCTGTTTAGTACCTATGATATATTTTAAATTCATTTGATTATGTATGTTTTTAAATTTTTTTCCTTTTTTTGTGGTATTGGGGCTGGAACCCAGGGGCATTCTCCCTCTGAGCTACACCTCCAGCCCTATTTTTTTTTTTTTTTAATTCTTTATTTTGAAACACGGTTTCACAGAGTTGCAAAGGGCCTCACTAAGTAGCTGAAGCTGCCTGAGAACCGCAATCCTCCTTTCTCAGCCTCCCAAATGCTAAGATTACAAGAGTGTGCCCACCACACCCGGCCTTAAACTTTTTTTTTTTTTTTTTTTTTTTTTTTGGTACTGGGGATTGAACCCAGGAGCAATTTACCTCCAAGTGAAACCCACAGTCCTTATTTTTTATTTTGAAACAGAGTCTCAATAAATTGCTGAGACTGTCTTTGAACTTGCAATCCTGTCTTAGCCTCCCAAGTACTAGAATTATAGGAGTTCACCACCACACCCAACTAATTATATTCCTATGATAGAAGTAATATGTAACCTTAGTGTATAGCTCCATGAACATGAATTTTTATTAATTTATTTATTTATTGTGGTGCTGGAGATGGAACCCAGGGGCATTCTACCTCCGAACTACACTCCTAGCCCTATTTTTATTCTTTATTTTGAAACTGGGTCTCACTGAGTTGGAAAGGGCTGGCTACAAATCGCGATCCTCCTGTCTCAGCCTCCCAAATGCTGGGATTACAAGCGTGCACCACCACAACCAGCTTCCATGAACATGAATTTTATGGTCCTGAGGGTGGAACCCAGGGGCCTTTTCTACCTCCAGGCCATACTCCCAGACCTATGTTTATACTCTATTTGGAAACAGGGTCTTACTAAGTTGCTGAAAGCCTCACTCAGTAGCTGAGACTGGCTTCGAACCTGTGCTATCCTCCTGTCTCAGCCTCCCAAGCGCTGGGATTACAAGCGTGCGCCACCACGCCTGGCTTGAGCATGAATTTTAAAAGAAGCTGTTGAGTTATAATGAAACCTTAATATTCTCAGTATAGCTGACTCAAGGAAAATAGCAAAGTACCTGACATTACCCCTATAAGCAGGAATCTTTTCTCACATTTACGATAATAGCACTGTATGAGAAAATGTTTAGTTAAGAAACAGGATGGTCACATAGTCTTGAGGCATCTTTAATAGTTACAAAAAGAAAAATAGCAGCTGCAGTAGAGAAACCTGGTAGATATCCCTTTGAGTCAAAGTTAAGGTCCTCAGCAGTATGATAGATAGTGTTTGGGACCCCCTGAATTCAGATATGTTAAAGGACATAATGTCTTTAAAATTTCTACCAAAACTGCTAACTGAATCTAGTCATGAGAAAATATCCAAACCTAAATTGAGGGGCATTTCTATAAAACAAGTGACACTAAGCACTCTTCGAAAGTGTTTAAGTTAAGGCTTGGTGTGGTGGCACACGCTTATAATCCTAGCATTTGGGAGGCTGAGGCTGGAGGTTCTTGGTTTGGGGACAGCCTCAGCTACTTAGTGAGGACCTTTACAACTCAGATCTTGTTTCAAAATAAAGGATAAAAAATAGGGCTGGGGGTGTAGCTCAGAGGGAGAATGCCCTGGGCTTCATCTCCAGTACTGGGGAAAAAAAATGTTAGAGTGGGGTGTGGTGGCACATGCTTGTAATTTCAGTATTTGGTAGGATGGGGGGGTGGAGATCACGGCGGCGGGGGGGGGGGGGGTTGCAGGTTCACTACCACCCTCAGCAAGTAGTTACACTATAGCCACCTAGTGAGACCCTGTTTCAAAATAAGAAATAAAGACCGGCATGGTGGTTCACACTAGTAATCCCAACATTTGGGAGGCCGAGATAGGAGAATCTTGGTTCTTGGATAGCCTCAGTTGCTTAGTGAAGGCCTTTGTAACTCAGTGAGAACCTGTTTCAAAAATAAAGAATAAAAAATTGGGCTGGGGGTGGAGCTTGGAGGAATAGTGCTCCTGGGTTCCATCCCAGTACTGCAAAACAATCAAACAAATAAATAAAATTGGGCTAAGGGTGTAGTTTGGAGGTATAATACCCCTGGGGTCAATATCCAGCACCCCTCCCCCCAAAAAAGTGTTAAGATTATGAAAGACTGAAGAACTGTTCAAAATTAAATAGCCGGGCGTGGTGGCACACACTTGTAACCCCTGAGTTTGGGAGGCTGAGATAGGAGGATCGCGCAGGTTCAAAGCCAGCCTCAGATCCTTAGTGAGGGTCTCAGCAACTTAGTGAGACCCTGTTTCTAAATAAAATAGAAAAATAGGTCTGGAGTATAGCCTGGAGGTAGAAAGCCCCTGGGTTCCACCTCCAGTGCCACACACACACACACACACACACACACACACACACACACACAAACACACACACACACACTATATATATATATATATATATATATATATATATATATATATAAAAGAGACAATTGTAGATTAAAGGCACTGTCATTAAGATAGAGGATTTACTACATGAAATTTATTATTCTACACTGGCTATTGAGCCAAAAACTTTTTTATTTTTTATGAACTTTGTTAAGACAGTTGGGAAAATTTGAATATGGCAGTTTTTTTTCCTGATTTGGGGAATTGTGCCACCAATATAGAAGATAATATTCATGTACTTGGGAAATAAACACAATAGTATTTTGGGTTAAAGAAATAGAATTTCAGATGGGCATTTTGGCGTACGCTTGTAATTCCAGTACTTGGTAAACTAAGACAAGAGAATCACAGGCTCAAGGATAGCCTCACAAATAGTGAGACTCTGTTTCAAAATAAAAATAAAATAGGGTTGGGTGTTTTGGCTCACAGGTAGAATGCCCCCTGGTTCAGTACCCAAAATGAAACAATGTATGCTTACCACTTTCAAACAAATCAGAAAAAAAGTATTGAAAGAATTATAAATGGATATGACAAAATGGTAGGAGTTTGGGTAATACAGGTTATGGTTGTATGGTAATTCTTTGTGCCGCTTTTGCAACTTTTCTGAGTCTGAAATTACTTCAAAATAGATGGGCGTGGTGGCGCACACTTGTAATTTCAGCATTTGGGAGGTTGAGACAGGAGGACCACAGTTCCCAGACAGCCTCAGCTACTTAGTGAGGCCCTTTGCAACTCAGTAAGACCCTGTTTCAAAGTAAAGTATAAAAAATAGGGCCGGGTGTGGTGGCGCACGCTTGTAATCCCCGCGCTTGGGAGACAGAAACAGGAGGATCGCACAGGTTCGAAGCCAGCCGTGCACGCTGGCTTAGGAGACCCTGTTTCCAAATAAAAATGTAAAAATAGGTCTGGGAGTGTAGCCTGGAGGTAGAAGGGTTTCCAGGAACCCCAGTACCACCAAAAAAAAAAAAAAAAAAAAAAAAAAGGGCTGGAGGTGCATGTAGCTCAGAGGTAGAATGCCTTTGTGTTTCGTCCCCATTACTGCAAAAAATAAAAAAATAAAAAATTCAAAATAAAAAATTGAAGCTGAATGTGGTGGTGCATGCCTGTAATCCCAGTACTTAGGAGGCTAAGAGAGGACAATCACAGGTTTTAGGACAGTCTCAACAACCTACTGAGACCATATTTCAAAATAAAAATAAAATAGGGCTGGTGGTATAGCTTAGAGGTAGAATGCTCCTGGGTTCGAGCCCCAATACCACACACGCACAAACAAAATAAAACAAAAAGTTGACATAGTGGTTTAATGGTTTGTCACTGATGTGTGTGTTGGTGGGGGAGGGTACTAGACATTCTACCAGAAACATTCTACCTTAAAGCTACACCCTCAGCCCTATTTTATTTTTTATTTGGAAATGGTCTTGCTAGGTTGATGAGAGTCTCTACTTAATTGAGGCTGTCCTCGAACCTGCAATCATCCTGTCTTGGCCTCCCTAGTACTGGGATTACAACCACCATGCTTGGCTGACTACTTTTTAATAGGTTGTTAAAAAACTTTCTCTGGGCTAGTTTCCTCATCAATATAATGAGTTGGCTGGACTAGGTTAAGGTTTTTTTTTTTTTTTATATTTAGGGGCATTTTACCTCCAAGCTACATACCGCAGTCCCCTGGTTTTTTTTTTTTATTATTTTGAAAAAGGATCTTGCTAAATTGCTGAGGCTATCCTTGATCATATAGTCCTCCTGTCTCAGTCTCCCAAGTACTGAGATTACAAGTGTATATCACCACATTTACTATTGGACTAGGTAAATTTAAGGGTCTGAAAGGAACTGAAAGATTCTAAAATCTCATGACTTTACAACCAGCTATTAGTGGCAGCAATTTATATCCTTAATATAGCCATGCTTGAAGAAGATAGTAATAGGAAATGAAAGTTAGCTCACTTGCCCATTTTTTTGATTGGGTTATTTGTTTTTTTAACGCTGAGTTTCTTGAGTTCTCTGTATATTCTAGATATTAGTCCTCTATCGGAGGAACAGGTGGCAAAAATCTTTTCCAATTCTGTTGGCACTCAGTTGAGGTTCTTGATAGTTTTCTTTGTTGTACAGAAGCTCTTCAGTTTAATGCAATCCAGGTATTGATCTGTCTTTTGGTTTCCTGTGCCTTTGGGGTCTTGCTGAGAAAGTTTTACCTGTGCCTGTGTGTTGCAGAGTTGGACCTGTGACCTCTTTGAGCAGCTGCAAGGTCTCTGGTCTAATTCCCAAAGGAGAATCTGTAGATGAGCAAATAAGGCAACCTAATTGAGGATGGGAGGGAGGAAGAGGGAAATTCCCTAATGTACATTCACAAATATATAAAAGTCAGTCACTAAGGCAAACATGAGAAGGAGGGAAGGTGGAGGGAAGGGGGAAGGGCTAAATGAGTGATATGCGCATGTATGCCTCTACAGTCTTGTACCCCATTAACATATAGGACTAAAATGAAGCCGGGTGTTGTGGCACATGCTTGTAATCCTAGCATTTGGGAGGCCGAGACAGGAGGATTGCAGTTCAAGTACAGCTTCAGCTACTACTTAGTGAGGGCCTCTGCAACTCAGTGAGATCCTGTTTCAAATAAAGAATAAAAAATAGGGCTGGGAGCCAGGTGTGGTGGTGTATGCTTTAAATCCCAGCATTTGGGAGGCTGAGACTGGAGGATCATGGTTCGCGGACAGCCTCAGCTACTTAGGACCTCCACAACTTAGACCCTGTTTCAAAATAAAAAATATAAAACAGGGCAGGGGGTGTAGCTTGGAGGTTGAATGTCTCTGGGTTCCATCTCCACACTTGCAAAAAAAAAAATATATATATATATACATATATATGTATGTATATATACATATATGTATGTGTGTGTATATATATGTATATATATGTATGTGTGTGTATATATATGTATATGTGTATATATATGTATATGTATATATATATATATATATATATATATATATAATGTATTTCTGGCTGGGGATGTAGCTTGGAAGTAGAATGCACCTAGGTTCCATCTCCAGTACCACACAAAAAAATTTTTTTTTCATGTAAGTCAAAGATGTTAAAATAAGGCTTGTGTGCCAAATAACAGTGTAATATTTATTAAACTCATGGATTTTTCCTGCCGAAGAAACTTTTATTGACATTTTAAAAAATTGTATGTTTCATTTATATGCTATTTCTTGCTTAGGTATATTAATGATATTTTACTAGGTTTTTATGTAATATCACTTAAAAATCTACTTTTTAGGATACCCAGTGAAAACCTGGTATTGAAGACCCATCTGTATCATCTTTTGTTTATGTGATATAGATACACATTCCCTTCAGCCTAGAAGGACTGTCAAGATATAAGTAGCTAATGTTGTAGAAACCAGATTGATGTAATGTGTAACAGGTGTTTGGTTGTATCAAACAAAAGAAAACTTCCTTAATGCTTTATTGCCCCTGCCCCCAGCTTGGTGATCCAGCTATTTTCCCTGCTGTCATCGTGGAGCATGTTCCTGGTGCTGATATCCTCAATAGCTATGCTGGTCTCGCCTGTGTGGAGGAGCCTAGTGACATGATTACTGAGAGCTCGCTGGATGTTGCTGAAGAAGAAATCATAGATGATGATGACGACATTACTCTTACAGGTGTGTTGGGCTCTGAAGAGCACCATTTTAGGCAGTTTCCTTAGTCTTGAGGATGTTGCAGCATGAAAAGGTCCTAACTTGGTTTTGAGTAATTTCATTACCTGCAGAAGCCAGAACCCTGAAGGAAGAAGGAAACTGTATTTTCTGTCATCTGCCCTGTTTCATAGTGCTTTCTTTCTTCCCTCCCTCTTTTTTCTTTTTCTTTTTTCTTTTATTTTTATTTTTATTTTTATTTTTATTTTCATTTTCATTTTCATTTTCTTTTTCTTTCGTGTGTGTGTGTGTGTGTGTGTGTGTGTGTGTGTGTGTGTGTGTTATTGTGAGTTGAACCCAGGGACATTTTACCTTAAGCTGCAACCCAGTCTTTTTTATTTTTTGTTTCAAAAAGTTGTTAAGGGGCCTTACTAACTTAATAGTTGGTGAGGCTGGCTTTGAACCTTCAATTCTTCTGTCTCAGCATCCCAAGTACAAGAATTACAAGCATGCCATGTCTGGCTCCCTTTTTCCTTAAGTATATTGAAATGAACTTTACAAAATAGGAGGCTTGTCAGAGGAATCAAACCATCCCATTGAAGAAGGTCTGTATTCCTATGTCTGTGTTCCTGAGTACAAAATGAGAAGTTTCTTCGTAGGGTAAGAGATAGGAATGTTCTTACTACTTCCACAGAAAGCAAAACAGTAGGCCATTACCTAAATGTATGATAAGGTCCTGAGATTTATAGATTTCTCTTCAGGTTCAGTCAAAACTAGTAAGATATTTCAAACTTGAAGGGTACACTATATAGAAACTGTTACATGCTTTGTAGTTTTGTGGTTTTGCATTACTTTATATTGGCCAGAGATGTTGGGGATTTTTGAGAATTTTTAATTAATTAATTTAGTTTTGGGGTGGTACTGGGGGTGGAACCCAGGGGCTTTTTTTTTTTTTTTTAACCTCTGGGCTATACTCCCTGACCTATTTTATATTTTATTTGGAAACAGGGTCTCACTAAGTTGCTGAGAGCCTCACTAAGTAGCTGAGGCTGGCTTCGAACCCGTGTGATCCCCTTGTCTCAGCCTCCTAAGCGCGGGGATTACAAACGCGTGCCACCACACCCAGCTCTTGAGAAATTATTTGGAAGCAAAACTTTTCATCTTTATTTTTAAAAGAAGTAGTCATATTTTATTGTCACTGTTACATTTTTAAGTATAGGTAACTATAAATTTATTCCGTCTCAAATCAATCTTCTATTCATTGCCTCAGATGTAGCTGGCATCTATTATGAGTTCCTAAAACACTATTCCTGGTTTAGTTTTTCCAACTAGGCAGAAAAGAGAAACTCACAATTCTTCATCTCCTTTCCAGTCTTTCTTTCTGTGTATTCTTGGCTGTATCTACCTCTTACGGATATCACCACTCTAGAACTTTTTTGGCTGCTATGACAAAAAATGTCAGCCGAAGCTGGGTGTGGTGGCGCACGCTTGTAATCCCCATGCTTGGCAGGTGGAGACAGGAGGATCACGCAGGTTCGAAGCCAGCTGCACTGGCTTAAGAGACCCTGTTTCCAAATAAAAAAGTATAAAAAATAGGTCTGGGAGTGTAGCCTGGAGGTAGAAGGGTTTCCAGGAACCCCAGTACCACCAAAAAAAAAAAAAAAAAGTCAGCCCAATATCAAACCCTTTGGCCCTAAGTCTGTGCCACAAAGTTGTTATCCTTCATCATCTTTTCATTATGTAGAATTTGAGGGGATACATTTTGGCTTATAAATGTTTTGAAATATAATAACTATGTTAGACTCCTTATCTCTTAGATACACATGCTAAAGTACTTGAAGATAACATACAGTGTCTTGAATTCCTTCATAATCATCTCTGAGGTGGTGAGGACTTGGGTGTAGTAAGTAGGACATGAATAAAAAAACACTGACCATGTGTTGATAATTTGAAGCTGGGAATGGACACAAGGGGCTTCTTTATGTTACATTCAGTAATATGTTTCATAATTTGGATTTTTTTTGAGATTTCTGTATAACCCCAGATTTTAGATTTTTTTTTTCTTTTTTCTTTTTTTTTTCAGTATTGGAGATGGAACCTTGGGGAATTCTACCTCCGGACTACACCCCCAGCCTGCCCTACCTACCTACCTACCTTCCCTTTCTTTTATTGGGATGGAACCCAGGGCATTCAACCTCTGAGCTACACTCCCAGCCCTATTTCTTTTATTTTTTATTTTGAAACAGGGCCTCACTGAGTTGCAAAGGGCCTCACTAAGTAGCTCAGGCTGTCTGCAAACCGTGAACCTCAGTCTCAGCCTCCTGAATGCTGGGATTACAAGCATGCACCACCACACCCAGATTTTATTCTTTATTTTATTTTATTTTATTTTATTTTTAGTGGTACTGGCGTTCCTGGAACCCCTTCTACCTCTGGGCTACACTCCTAGACCTATTTTATATTTTTTACTTGCTAACGGTCTCTTAAGCCAGCGAGGCTGGCTTTAAACCAGCGCGATCTTCCTGTCTCCGCCTCCCAAGTGCAGGGAATACAAGCATGTGCCACCATGCCTGGCTATTCTTTATTTTGAAACAGGGTCTCACTAAGTTGCAGAGGGCCTCACTAAGTAGCTGAGGCTGTCCATGAACTGAGATCATCCTGTTTCAGTCCCCCAAATGCTGGGATTATAAACGTGTGCCACCACATTTGGCTTCTTTTTATGGTAGGGAGTAAACCTACTGGTATTCTACCTCTGAACTATATTCCCAGCCCTGTTTTACTTTTTATTTTGAAAAAGGATCTCACTAAATTGCAGAGGGCCTTGAAAAGTTGGTAACGCTGATTGCGATAAGTTGCTAAGGCTGGCTATTATCCTAGGATCTTCCTGTCCCTATCTCCCAAATACTGGGATTACAAGCATGTGCCGTCAATACCCAGCTAGATTTCAGATTTTTATATTCATCAAAATGTTTTCTTTTCTTTTCTTTTTTGTTTTTTTGTGTGTGGTACTAGGGATTGAACCCAAAGGTGTTCTACCTCTGAGCAGCATCCCCAGTCCTATTTTATTGCTTACTTTGAAATGGGCTTACCGAATTGTGGAGGGTCTCAATAAATTGCTAAGGCTAGACACAAACCTAAAATCCTCCTGTCTCAGCCTCCCAAGTACTGGGATTACAGGTGTGCAGGACCACACCCAGCAAATTAATTTCATTTTAAGTTGGTTGTTGTGGTGCACATCTGTAATCCTGGTATTTGAGAGGCTGAGAGAGAAGGATAATGGGTTCAAGGCCACCCTCAGCAACTATCGAGGCCTCCAACAATTTAGCGAGATTCTTTTTTGAAATAAAAAGTGAAACAGGGATGGGGGTATAGCTTAGAGGTAGAATGTCCCTGGGTTCAATCCTCAGTACCAAAAAAAAAAAAAAAAAAAAAAAAGAAACAAAAAAGCCTTTCATTTTGAATTATTGATTTGCCTCATGTGTTGGTTACCTGTTTTGTTGCTAAGCACAAAATACCTGACAAGAAAAACTTAGAGGGGGGAAGGTTTATCTTGGTCCTTGCTTTCAGAGATTCATTCCATGGTTAGCTGGCCCCAAGGTAGAAACAACATGGTGGCAGGCTGTATCTGAGTTAAGCAGAGAGAGAGAGAGAGAGAGAGAGAGAGAGAGGAGGGGGACCAGGGACAGATATAGTCCCCAAGGCCTAACTACCCCTTCCAGCCATGCCCCACCTGCCTAAAGGTACTACCCAGCATATCCACTTAAATTATTAATACAAAGCCAGGCATGGTGGCTTATGCTTGTAATCCCAGCATTTGGGAGTCTGAGACAGAAGGATAGCAGTTCGAGGACAGCTTCAGCTTCTACTTAGTGAGGCCCTTTTCAACTCAGACCCTGTTTCAAAATAAAGAATTAAAAATAGGGCTAGGGGGTGTAGCTTGGAGGTAGAATGCCCCTAGTTCCATACCTAGTACCACAAAAGAAAAAAATTATTAATCTAAGCCAGATACCTTTAATAGTGCCATATACCTATAATCCCAGTTCTTGGGAAGGTGAGATACGAAGAGTACAGGTTCAAGGCCTGCATAGTAACTTAGTGAGCAGGAGACTGTGTTTCAAAATAAAAAATAAGGAGGATTGGAGTGTAGCTCAGAAATAGTACTCTTTGTGTCTAATCTCCAGTAAAAAACACACACACACACACACACACACACACACACACACATACACGTTAGTAATCCCATGAAAAGAATTAATTTCACTGATGAGGTTAGAGTGTCCATAATTCAGTTATTTCACTTCTGAACATTGTTATGTTGCCAGCACATAGGCTTTTCTGAGGGATATTTCCTGGCCAAACCATAACACTTCCTATCAAGTTTGATATAAATTTGAATGTACAAAAATGTAAATTGAAAATAAAGAGGGAAAATATATAATGAAAAAAATACTACTTTTATCTAATTGTACATTGGAGTTCCAGGTAAGTTTTTGTTTGGAAAAAGGGTTGTGCTGCTAAACTTTTAAAAAAGTCTTTGAGTTAAGCATGGTGGCACATGCTTTTAATTCCAGCACTTGGGAGGCTGAGTCAGGAGGATCACAGGTTCATAGCCAGCCTCAGCTATTTAGTGAGGCCCTCTGAAACTTTGTGAAACCATGTTTCAAAATAAAGAATAAAATAGGGTTGGGAGTGTAATTGAAGATAGAATGTACCTGGGTTCAATCCCTGGTACCAAAAAAAAAAAAAATCTATAGACCTCACTTTTACCTGTTATGGAGATTATTCTTCTATTGCAAATTCTGATTTTATATTTACTTTTGAGGCCTTGTGTAATATTAAAAGTTTATCTTTAGTTACATATGGCTGATCCATTCCTGAATCTGAGTCATGATTGTGTGTGTGTATTCAGACTTTTAGAAATAACATGGGGCCAGGCATGGTGGTATACGCTTGTAATCTCAGAGCTGGGAAGGCTGATACGCACAGGTTCAAAGCCAGCCTCAGCTACTTAGGCTCTCAGCAACTTAGTGAGACCCTGTTTCCAAATAAAATATAAAAATAGGTCTGGGAGTATAGCCTGGAGGTAGAAACGCCCCTGGGTTCCACCCTCAGTACCACCAAAATATAAAAAATAATAATTAAAAATAAATAAATAATGTGGAGTTTGTACCTTTGTTTTATATCCATGGTAAAGTTCCACAAAATACACCAGAGAAGAATGGTACCAGAATACTATAATTACCAAAGGATGTTTCGATTCTACCAATGTGACTGTGCCTAAAACTTATTGGAAATGGTGGTAACTTACTAATTAGAGAAAAACAGAAGACTTAGAGATTAATGAAGACTAGTTTTCCCTTCAGTGATCTAAGAGTATTAGCATTAGTAGTGCTGAAAACTACCTAAAGATATCAACCCCATCATTTTATAGCATTAGGCCTAGAGAAACAAAATGACTTTCCCATTGACATACTGGTTTTAGTGACACAGTTAGGGTTTCTGTTATTCCAGGACCCTTCTGCTCCAGTCTAATCCCCATCCTTATAATTATTCTGGAAAATGTAGGAATAATCAGGGAAATGATTAGTGGTTTCCCTCTAGAGTATGAGCTCATTTTGCTTACCTGTCTACTTCTAGCATGCTGAAAAGAATTTAAAAAGAAAAGGTCATCACTTAATAGATTCCGTATTGCTTTATGTGTTGAGTTTTATGTTGATCTTATATATAATATATATATGTAAACTCAAATATTAATCCTGGGTCAGATCAGCAGTATATGAATTTCAGAACAGGTATTTTATAGCTAATTCCCATTTTTCTCTAAATGTATCATAGTTGAAGCCTCATGTCATAATGGAGATGAAACAATTGAAACTATGGAGGCTGCTGAGGCACTCCTCAACATGGATTCTCCTGACCCTATGTTAGATGAGAAACGACTAAGTAAGTGGTTATGATTGTTCATGCTTGAGAAACGACTAAGTAAGTGGTTATGATTGTTCATGCTTATGTACCATGTAAAGTTATTAACATCTCTCTTTATTCGATGGTAAATAGCAAGAGATCAGAGACCATGTTTTATTATTTTCGGATTCCTGATCACATTTTAAGCTACAGTACTAGTTGAAGCACCTTTGCTAGAGTGTTTAGTTACGAAGACCTCTTAATTTGGGAAATGAATCTTTTAGGAATCAGAAAGTGATTCAACAATTACCAAATACTAGATTATGCAAACATTACTTCCTTTGCCTCATTGGTAAATCTATCAGGGTAAGCCCAGACTATTATAATTTAGTCATCTGTATAGATAATCATCAATGAATAAACAAAGTAACTGAAAATTGTATTAGCCCTTTATGGTATCATATCATCCAGTTTTTTTTTTTTTTCCTGCTGTTCTGGAAATTGATCCCAGGGCTTCACGTATGCCAAGCAAACAATCTACAACTGAACTACAACCACTAGCCTCTGTTTTATTATTACTATTAGTAGTATTAGTATTAGTAGTAGTAATAGTAGTACTGGGGATTGAATCCAGAGGTATTCCACCTCCGGGCTACACCCCTAGCCCTTTTTATGTTGAAACAGGGTCTCACTAAGTTGCTGAGGCTGGTCTTGAACCTGCAATCCTCCTGTCTTAGCAGCCTCCAAGTACTGGAATTATAGGTGTTTATACCATGCCTGCCTTTTTTCTTTTTTTGAATTGGGGATTGAAGCTAGGGGCATTCTACCACTCAGCTATAACCTCAAGATCAACCCCTATTTTACTTGAAACAGGCTCTTGCTAAGGTGCTGAAGGAGGTCTTGAACCTATAGTCCCTCCTGTCTCAACCTTCTAACTACTGGTGTGTGCCATCATGCCCAGGCACATTATTCAGTTTTTAATCCATGTTATTATTTGGGCTTTTCTGACAAGGAAGCAATCAAATTAATTATTACTAGCTGGGCATGGTGGCACATGCTTGTAATCCCAGTACTTGGGAGGCTGACACATGAGGATTGCAGGTTTGCAGCCAGCCTCAGCTACTTAGTGAGGCCCTCCACAACTTAGTGAGACCCTATTTCAAAATAAAGAATAAAAAACAGAGCCGGGGGGTATAGCTCGGAGGTGGAATGTTCCTGGGTTCCATCCCAATACTGCAAAAAAAGAAAAAATTATTACTAAATCAATTCAATATTTTATAAATGCAGAGTAGCACTGTGTTAGGCAAAACAAGATATACAAGTGAGTAGTTACTATTCTTTTCCCCAACCTATAGCTTAATTTTGAAGTTAGTTACTTGTGTGAATAATTGTAAAAGCCAAAAATGATGAAGGCCATGAGAGTGATAGCAAAGCGTTCTGGAAGCAGTGAGTACTCTAGATGAGAGCATCAGAGACAGGACTGGAGGGAATGTTTGGCTTGGGCTAAGAATGATAAGTAAGCTTTTAATAGGTAGAAGAGACAAGAAAGAGCCTTCAAGCTAGAGTGAATATATCAAGCCACAGACACAGACTTGTAAAAAGAATAAAAATTTGAGAGGTAAAAGTTTTGGTACAGCTGAAATGCAAGCTTTATGGTGGGTGGGAGATGTTTGATTTTTGACTGGAAGCTTTGAAAGGCACACCATTGAGGCTGGGTTGCTCTTGCCTTTTTCCCTCAGCAAATGATAGGAAGATATTTCTCCTGAAAAATTTCCTTCTGATTTTCAGGGTATAACCCAGGCATGATAGTTCATGCCTGTAATCCTAGCCCTTGGGGGACTGACATGGGAGGATCATGGGTTTGCACCAGTCAACAATTTATCTAGGCACTCTGCAACTTAGTTAAGACCCTGTTTCAAAATAATATAGGACTGGGATTGTAGTTCAGAGGCAGAATGCTCCTGGGTTCAATCCTTAGTACCAAGGAAAAACATTTTTCCCCCCAGGGTGTAAAGATTTTGTATAGAGGAATAATGTGATCCGATTAGATTTAGGTTTCAAGAGATAATTGTAATATGGAAAGGAGAGACAAGATAGCCTGGTGATAGGAAGTAAGAAAGACAGACATTGAAATAGATTAAGTTTGGACTGATCTAGGTTACTTGATTTTAGGGCAGAGGAAATAAAAAGCAGAGAATAATTTAAGATTTTTTTTTACTCTTCATAAAAACTGGAAATTAATGAAATTAATTTGGTTTATAATACACAGCTTATTGTAATTAGTTGATTTTATTTCCATTAGATAATAATATATTTAGTTCATCTGAAGATGACATTGTTGTTGCTCCAATCACCCATGTATCCGTCACATTAGATGGGATTCCCGAAGTGATGGAACCTCAGCAGGGGCAAGAGACATATGCAGACTCCCCAGGAGCCTCATCACCAGAACAGCCTAAAAGGAAGAAAGGTAAGTGGTTGATACGTCTAGGGCAATCAAGCTTTGTTGCAGAATCTAAATGTAATTTTTATTCAAGGATATTTCTACAGCAATTGAAACATGGGAGAAAAAAATTGAGGGCATAAAACAAAAATTTTTTAGAAATAAAAAAAGGAAGTTTTTTTTTAAGGCAATTACTTAATAGAATCAGTAGTAGTATCATCATCATCAGTAACAGCAGCAGTACAGGGGATTGAGCCGGGGCATTTTACCTCTAAGCATTATTATTATTATTTTTTAAAGTACTGGGGATTGAGCTCAGAGGCATTCTACCTCTGAGTTATACCCCAGCCCTATTTTTTATTCCTTATTTTGAAACAGGGTCTCACTATGTTATGGAGGATCTCACTAAGTAGCTGAGGCTGGCTGTAAACCATGATCCTTCTGTCTCAGCCTCCTGAATGCTGGGATTACAAGTGTGCGCCACCATGCCTGGCTTACCATTTTAAAAAAATATATACTTTTATTGGTACATCACAGTCTCATATCATAATATAAATCATGTTGATAGTGGCGTACATGCACACAGCACTTGGTGGGCTTTCCCCTCTCCCTCCCCACTCCCCCTTCCCCATACAGGATACTGAGATTGGCATTGCTCTTCTCACATGTTTATATATTGTTAATGGAAATGATTTCTTCATTGAGTCTCCTTCTCCCCTCTTCCCCCAGACCACCTCCCTGGCTCCACTGAGATCTCTCCTCCATCTAAAGTCTCTCTGGTATCCCAGTTACTCCCAGGTTTCTGAATATGAGAGAAAACTTAGACCCTTCACTTTCTGTCACTGGCTAATCTCATTTAACATAATGTTCTCCAGGTCCATTCATTTCCCTTCAAATAACATAATTTTGTTCTTCTTTATTGCTGAATAGAATTCCATTGTATGTATATCCCACAGTTTTGCAATACATTCATCTACTGATGAACATCTAATTTGTTTCCACAATTTGGCTATTGTGAATTGGGCTTCCATGAACATGGATATGAATATATTACTGTAAATTCTCTTTGGAAAGATACCCAGGAGTGGTAAAGCTGGATAAAGCATCATTTCTTACAAATTGTGTGTTGTGATCTGCCATTAATATTCAAATATTTTTCTTTTAGTAAACAGAATTTTTTTTTTTTTTTTTTTTTTGGGTGGTACCGGGTGTGGAACCCAGAGACTTTCTACCTCCGGGCTATACTCCCAGGCCTTGAATCTGTGATCCTCCTGTCTCAGCCACTGAAGCGTGAGAATTAGAGGCATGCACCACCATGTTCAGCTTTTTTTTCACTTTTTAGGGTAAATATTTATTATTTATTCATTTATTTATTTATTTTTTGCGGTATTGAGGGTTGAACCCCAGGAGCATTCTACCTTTGAGCTATCCCCCACCCCTAATTTTTTTTCCCTTTTAAGTAATATCAACTTCATTTTTTTAATGCATTGCTGGGGATTGAACTCAGGGTCTTGGGCATGTTGAGTAAGCACTACCCCTGAGCTTTTTTTTTCTTTCTTTCTTTTTTTTTTTTTTGGTGGTACTGGGGTTCCTGGAAGCCCTTCTACCTCCGGGCTACACTCCCAGACCTATTTTTTTTAATATTTTTTAATTTGGAAACAGGGTCTCTTAAGCCAGCGCGGCTGGCTTCGAACCTGCGTGATCCTCCTGTCTCTGCCTCCCAAGTGCGGGGATTACAAGTGTGCACCACCTTCCTTCCTTCCTTCCTTCCTCCCCCCCCCCTTTCTTTCTTTTTTTGTAGTACTGGGGTTCCTGGAAACCCTTCTACCTCCGGGCTACACTCCCAGACCTATTTTTTTTTTTTATTTTTTAATTTGGAAACAGGGTCTCTTAAGCCAGCGTGGCTGGCTTCGAACCTGCGTGATCCTCCTGTCTCTGCCTCCCAAGTGCGGGGATTACAAGTGTGCACCACCACGCCTGGCTACCCCTGAGCTTTAAGTAACATTAAGATCAGTGTCTAATGCCCTTTTGTCAACTAGTGTGGAGCCATGTCTTTGGAGTAGAACCAGTCTGCAGATTACTATTTATGAACCAGCCCAATCTTCCTTCCCTCCCTCCCTCCCTCCCTTCCTTCCTTCCTCCCCCCCCCCCTTTCTTTCTTTTTTTGTAGTACTGGGGTTCCTGGAAACCCTTCTACCTCCGGGCTACACTCCCAGACCTATTTCCTATTTTATATTTTTATTTGGAAACAGGGTCTCTTAAGCCAGCAAGGCTGGCTTTGAACCTGCGTGATCCTCCTGTCTCTACCTCCCAAGCACGGGGATTACAAGCGTGTGCCACCACGCCCGGCTATATTTTTATTCTTCATTTTTAAACAGGGTCTCAATAAGTTGCTAAGTAGCCAGCTGTGAACCTGCAATCCTCCTGTCTCGGACTCCCAAGTACTGGGATTACAAGCATGTACTACCATGCCTGGCTTAGGGTAAATATTTATGCAGAGCTATTCTGATTTCAGGGAGAAAAACTAAACAGCCACGACCAGATTCCCCAGCCAATACACCAAATATATCTGTAAAGAAGAAAAACAAAGATGGGAAGGGTAAGTACTACTCTAATTTCCATAAATTCTTATAGATCAAGTAGTGTTCAGTTTGCTTTCTATTGTCTTCATATTATAAGTAGAAACCACCAGTTTTCTTCATATATTGAAATGGAATTTATTGCTGTCAGTGCTTATAAAATTGCCAATTTCTGTTAAGAAATGGTAATAAGGTAGTCCAAGAAATCCATTTGAGTTATTCTTACTTACCTGAAAAAATACTTCATTCTTTCATTTAATGATGAGGCTCTTGCAAGAGTTAAGACAGGTCAGATTTTTCAGTTTGTAGAAACTGTATTACATTGTCTTGAAATTCTAGTGATTTTATCATTGTTGCCCATATTTGAAGAAGACTCTTATCATCAATCTCCTGTCTGTAATATAAAGAGAACAATTATGGAATGGTTTTGTGTAACTCTCTCATGCTTCTTTTATGTGATGGTTCTTAAAGAATCAGAAAAATATTTCAAAGTGCACTCTCCCTGAGTCATCACAAACCTGATTAAAAGACTGCCTCTGTTCAGACATTTTATATGGAACTAATAAAAGATCTTTATTAGGCCCTAAGAATTATAATCATTATATCAGTAATACTAATTGAATTATGTGACTTTTTTGTGTAAATGTAGATAGAACTTAAAAGATTTTTAGTTATGTTTTATTGTGCTCTTTATGAAATGTTGGTCATTTAAAAATACGTTGTTTTTATTTCAGGGAACACAATTTATCTTTGGGAGTTTTTGTTGGCCTTACTCCAGGACAAAGCTACCTGTCCTAAATACATCAAATGGACCCAGCGAGAAAAAGGCATTTTTAAACTGGTAGATTCTAAAGCAGTATCTAGGTTGTGGGGGAAGCACAAAAATAAACCTGATATGAATTATGAGACCATGGGAAGAGCACTCAGGTATGTGAAGTTTTTGTTATGTTAAGAATATACTTTTTACACCGGGCATGGTGGCTTACGCTTGTAATCCTAATCAGCATTGGGGAGGCTGAGACCGGAGGATCACGGTTTGCGGACAGCCTCAGATACGTAGTGAGGCCCTCTGCAACTAAGTGAGACCCGGTTTCAAAATAAAGAATAAAAAAAAAAAATAGGGCAGGGGGTGTATCTCAGAGGTCAAATGCCCCTGGGTTCCATCCCCAAACCCGCAAAAAAAAAAAAAAGAATATCCACTTTGAGACAGGCATGGTGGCACATGCTTGTTCTAGCATTTGGGAGGCTGAGACAGGAGGATCATGGTTCTCCAACAGCCTCAGCTACTTAGTGAGGCCTTTTGTAACTCAGTGAGACCCTGTTTCAAAATAAAGAATAATAAGCCAGGCGTGGTGGCGCACACTTGTAATCCCAGCATTCGGGAGGCTGAGACCAGGAGGATCGCCGTTTGAGGACAGCCTCAGCTACTTAGTGAGGCCCTCTGCAACTCAGTGAGACACAGTTTCAAAATAAAGAATAAAAAAAAAAAAATAGGGCAGGGGGTGTAGCTTGGAGGTCAAATGCCCCTGGGTTCCATCCCCAGACCTGCACAAATTCATAAATACATACATACATACATACATACATACATACATAAATACATACATAAAACAAAGAATAATAAATAGGGCAGGAAGGTGTAGCTCAGAGGTAGAATTACCCTGGGTTCCATTCCCAGTACCACACACACACACAAAAAAAGTCCTTTTTGGTAGGTGCAATGGCTCATGCCTTTAACCCCAGTACTTGGGAGGCTGAGACAGGAGGTTCATGGCCAGCCTCATCAATTTATTGACGCCCTCTGCCACGAAGACCCTGTTTCAAAAATAAAACAAAATAGAATAATGCTGGGGGTGTAGGTCTATATTAGAAGGCTCCTTGGAGCCAGGAGTGGTGGCACATGCTTGTAGTCCCAGCATTGGAGAGACTGAAACCAGAGGATTGCAGACAGCTCCAGCTACTTAGGCCCTTTGCAACTCAGTGAGATCCGGTTTCAAAAAAATAGGGGAGGGAGTGTAGCTCAGAGGTTGAATGCCCCTGGTTTCCATCCCCAGATATGCAAAAAAAATAAATAAAATTAAAAAAAAGAAGGCTCCTTAGATTCAATTCCCAGTATCCAACACCCCTAACACACAAAAGAATATCCCTTTCCTAGATATTGAAAAAATAGCTAACGTTTTTAAAATTAAGGAATTAAAGAAGTGGTAAATTTTATTTATCGACATATCAAAACTATAATTCTTATAGATAATTAAAGTCTTATTGCAATATAGGGTACGTGTTCTTCTAAAAAGCAAATCTTTATATAAACAGGTCCAAGTTGAATAATCCTAAACAAAATTCCAAAATCTAAAATGCTTCAAAATCTGAAACTTTTTTGTTTGCAGTACTGGGCACTGAACTCAGGGGCATTCTACCTCCTCTTCTTTATTTTGAAACAGGGTCTCTCTAAGTTGCAGAGCGCCTGAGTAGCTGAGGCTGGCCTTGAACCTGCAATCCTCCTGTCTTGGCCTCACAAGTACTGGGATTACAAGCATGAACCACCATGCCTGGCAGTCTGAAATCTTTTGAGAACCAAAATGATTATTGATTTTGAAGGGTTGGGGTTTTAGCTCAGTGGTACAGCACTTAGTATTTGTGAATCCCTGAGTTCAATCTTTAGCACTGCAAGAGAAACAGAGAAGGAAAGAGGGAGAGAGGGAAAAAGGGAAATAGAGTGAGTTTTGGGATTTCTTTATTATTATCATTAAATTTTGAAATAGAGTTTCAATAAATTGCTGAGACCTGCTATGAACTTGAGATCCTCCTGTCTCAGCCTCTCAAGTACAGAGAGTACAGGTGACTGCCACCTTGCCTGTGAGTTTTAGATTTTGGAGTATTTCTAAATTCAGATTTTTGAATTAGGGAGGCTCAACCAGTAAGTTCTATGCAAATATTTAAAAATAAAAAAAATCCAAACTATGAATTATCTTTGGTTCTAAGTGTTTCAGTTAAAGGAATATTCAATGTGTATTTTATTTATTAATTTTGTGGTATTGGGGATTGAACCCGGGAACATTCTACCTCTGAGCTATACCCCAGCCCTATTTTTTATTTTATTTTGAAACAGGGTCTCATTGATTTGCAAAGGGCCTCACTAAGTCTATTATGTAATTTGTGTGTGTGTGTGTGTGTGTGTGTTGCTGGGCATAGAACCAAGGGGTATTCTACCTCCAAGCTACACCCTCAGCCCTATGTTTTATTCTTTATTTTGAAACAAGGGCTCAATAAATTGCAGGCGTCTTCACTAAGTAGCTGAAGCTGTCTGTGAACTTGTCTCGGCCCTTTTTTTTTTTTTTTTGTGGTACTGGGGATAAAACCCAGGGGCTTTTATCTCCAGGCTACACTCCCAGACCTATTTTATATTTTATCTGGCAACAGGGTCTTACTAAATTGCTGAGAACCTCACTAAAATAGCTGAGGCTGGCTTTGAACCTGCACGATTCTGTCTAGGCCTCCCAAGTACTGTGATTACAAGTGTGCACCACCACGCCCGGCTTCCCAGCCCTATTTTTTATTCTTTACTTTGAAACAGGGTCTAAGTAGATGAGGTTGGCTGTGAACCTGTGATCCTCTGTCTCATCCTCCCAAGTACTGGGATTACAAATGTGTGCCACCACGCCCAGTTTATCATCATTTACTTTTGAAACAGGGTCTCACTAAGTTGCAGAGGGCCTCACTTAAATTGTTGAGGCTAGCCGAGAACCTGTGATTCGAACCTGTGATTCTCCTGTTTTATCCTCTCATGTACTGAGATTACAGGAGTACTAGCTGAGCTCGGTTGGACCAGTCATTTTTCCTCTTCTTTTTTTTTGTACTGGGCATTGAACCCAGGGACATTTTGTCTCTGAGCTATACCCTCCCCCCCTTTTTTTTGGTGGTACTGGGGTTCCTGGAAGCCCTTCTACTTCCGGGCTACACTCCTAGACCTATTTTTATATTTTTATTTGGAAACAGGGTCTCTTACACCAGCACGGCTGGCTTCAAACCTGCGCCATCCTCCTGTCTCCGCTTCCCAAGCGTGGGGATTACAAGTGTGCGCCACCATGCCTAGCTACCTTCCACTTTTTTTTTTTTTTTTTTTTTTTTGGTACTGGGGGAGGAACCCAGAGGCTTTCTACTTCCGGGCTATAGTCCCAGACCCATTTTATATTTTATTTGGAAACAGGATCTCACTAAGTTGCTGAGAGCCTCACTAAGTAGCTGAGGCTGGCTTCGAACCTGTGTGATCCTCCTGTCTCAGCCTCCCAAGTGCGGGGATTACAAGCATGCGCCACCACGCCCGGCTCCCTTTTTTTGTTTGTTTTGAAACAGGGTTTTGCTAGGTTGCTGAGAGTCTTACTACTTGCTGAGAATGTCACTGAACTTGCAGATCTCCTGTCTGTCTCCCAAGTGTGCACTGCCAACCTAACTGACCAGTCACTTTTCAGCAGTTTTCTGTTTTCTTTCTTTACTTTTTTTTTTTTTTTTTGTGGCACTGGGGATGAAACCCAGGGGCAGTCCTCAGAGCTACACTCCCAGCCCTATTTTGTAGTCTTTTTTTATATTTTGAAACAGAGTCTCACTGAGTTGTAAAGGACCTCGCTAAGTAGCTGAGGCTTTCAGAGAACTGAGAATCTCCGGTCTCCGCCTCCTGAATACTGGGATTACAAGCGCCTGGCAGTTTATCCTATTTATGATAACTGCTCTTTATTCGGAAATGGTTTCACTTGTTTGGTTCCAATTTTAAAGTTTTGTTTATGATTAGAAAAACTGGATTTTGTTGACTATTATTTTGTGTTTGAGTGAATAAGATACTTAAGAAATTTTCTGCTTTGAATAGGTACTATTACCAAAGGGGTATTCTGGCAAAGGTAGAAGGTCAGCGCTTGGTATACCAGTTTAAAGAAATGCCAAAAGATCTTATATATATAGATGATGAGGATCCAACTTCCAGCATAGAATCTTCAGATCCATCATTATCTTCAACAACCACTCCAAGTAGGAATCAAACAAGCCGATCAAGAGTATCTTCTAGTCCAGGAATAAAAGGAGGAGCCACTACTGTTCTAAAACCAGGGAATTCTAAAGCTACAAAACCCAAAGATCCTGTGGAAGTTTCGCAGCCATCGGAAGTTTTGAGGACAATGCAGCCTTCACAGTCTCCATATCCTACCCAGCTCTTCAGAACTGTTCGTGTAGTTCAGCCAGTCCAAGCTGTCTCAGAAGAAGCAACCATAAGCAACAGCATGCAAGAAGAAACATTAAATTCTTCTGTTCAGAGTATTAGGTGAGAAAACCAGTTACGCACATCATCATGGTGTTTCTGATCACAGCCATTGTTTGTTACTAGGTCAAGATTCAGAAGTAAACATTTTAAGCTAGAACTCTTGGTCAACAGATTATTACGTCAACCATCTGGTTGTATTCCTTCTTTTTAAACTTTGACATTACTTGATTTATTTTAAGTTTAGCCCACTGGCTCAATCCATATAAGGAGTGACCCAAATATATGAAAATACAGCGAATAGTTTTAAGTTAGGTTCTTTTTCAAACCAAGTGAAAATCTTGCAAAAATTCAATATAAATTGACAAACTATGATATTTAAAATGCATTGAGTTCAAGAAATAAGTGGTAGTCTGCAGGAACATCCAAACAATATTAAACTTCAAACAAAAGTTGAGCATAGTGGTGCACACTTGTAATCTCAGCGTTTGGGAGGCTGAGATAGGAGGATTGCGCAGGTTCGAAGCCAGCCTCAGCTACTTAGTGAGGCTTTCAGGAACTTAGTGAGACCCTGTTTCCAAATAAAATATAATATAGGTCTGAGACTGTAGCCCCTGGGTTCCATCTCTGGTACCACTAAATAAATAAATAAATAAATTTCAAACAAATGGGGAGGCAAATAATCTAAGGTCTTCTTTTTTGGACTTTACAGTATCAGAAATTGAAAGGTACCTTTTTTGTTAGACTTGCTTCAGAGATCTAAAAGATGCTAAACAAAAAACTGACAAAGAAAACTCTGTCTGCTTTGGACTGGTCCTTTGAAGAAAGTTAGGACTGGTCTTATTTGATTGAGAATGGAGGCAAGGAAGGAAGAAAGGCAGAAAATTAGATGGGTATTAATAGTGTTTTTGTTTTTGTGCTTATACTGTCATGAATTTCTAGAACATATATAATCTCAAATAAAGAGTCTTTCCAGAGCCAATAAAAATGATTATTTGTTATCGTTAACAAACTTCCAGCCTATATCTCTATATCCAGAATATAAATGATTTGACAAAATTTGTATATTTTAGAATATGAATGTATAAGTACTTAGGTTTATTTGTTTGTTTTTTAGTACTGGGATTGAACCCAGGGGCATTCTACCTTAGCGCCACACCCGCAGCCCTATTTTATTTTTTATTTTGAAACAGGGTCTCACTAGGTTTCTGAGAGTCTCACTACATTGCTGAGGCTTTCCTCAAACCTGAGATCATCCTGCCTCAGCCTCCCAAGTACTGGGATTACAAGTGTGCACCACCAGGCCTGGATTTCTTTATAAATTTTAATTGTGAAAGCCCTTAATCTTCAAATGATGTGTGCGTGTGCGTAGGTGTGTAGAGCTGGGGACTGAATCCAGGGGCATTCTCCACTAAATTGCTGAGGTTGGCATCAAATCTGCAATCTTCTCTCTCAGCTTCTTAAGTACTTGGATTACAGGTGAGCAACACCACACACAGTAGCATGTGTGTCTTCTAGTAGGTGGCCCTATGCTTTTTCAAGAAAATGCCATCTTAAAAAAATTTTTTTTTTTTTTTTTTGGTGGTACTGGGGTTCTTGGAAGCCCTTCTACCTCCGGGATACACTCCCACGGGCTACACTCCCAGACCTATTTTATATTTTTTATTTGGAAACAGGGTCTCTTAAGCCAGCGCGGCTGGCTCCGAACCAGCGCGATCCTCCTGTCTCCGCCTCCCAAGCGCGGGGATTACAAGCGTGCGCCACCACGCCTGGCAAAAATTTTTTTAACAGAAACATTGAAGGCCTAATGATAGCTCTAATTAGCAATATGGAAAATTTCCAAGTACATTATTATTTGTGCTCCCCCTTTAGAAGGAAGGGGAGAGATGTATATCAAAGAGTTCGACCAGCTGGGAGTGGTGGCACACACTTGTAATCCCAATACTTGGGAGGCTGTGACAAGGGATCACAGGTTCACAGCCAGCTTTAGCAACTTAGGCCCTCCGCAACCTAATAAAAACCTGTTTTAAAATAAAGAATAGAAAATATGTTTGGGGATGTAGCTTGGAGGCAGAATGCCCCCAAGTTCCATCCCCAGTACGAAAGACACACACACACACACACACACACACACACACACATTTATCTTCACCTGAAGTTTTTTTTTCAGGACTTAAAGAGGTAGCAGTATGTTGTAATAGTGAGGCACCTAGGCTGTACAGTCAGATGGCCTCTTTTTTTATCTGGTTGCCTTGGGTAAGCTGTTCACCTTCTTTTTGCATCAGTGTTGACACATGTTAGAAGGAGATAATATATGTTCTAGGTGGCAAAGATATATGTATTTATAGATACAATTTGTGTGCCAAACATATGCAAAGTACTGTTTTATCTGTTTATACATGTATGTATTCCCTTGGCCTGGGAAGCCCTTGGGATTTTATTTTGAAAATGGTATCTGGGTTCGTCATGGTGGTGCACGCTTGTAATTTCAGTACTTGGGAGGCTGAGACAGGAGAATTGCAGGTTCACAGCCAGCCTGAGCTACTTAGTGAGGGCCTCCGCAACTCAGTGAGACTCTTTCAAAATAAAGAATAAAGCCGGGCGTGGTGGCTCACGCTTGTAATCCCAGCATTTGGGAGGCTGAGACCTGGAGGATCGCGGTTCGCGGACAGCCTCAGCTACTTAGTGAGGTCCTCTGCAACTCAGTGAGACCAGTTTTCAAAATAAAGAATAAAAAATAGGGCAGGGCGTGTAGCTCGGAGGTAGAATGCCCCTGGGTTCCATCCCCAGACCTGCAAAATAAAATAAAATAAAATACAAAATAAAGAATAAAAAATAGGGCTGGGGTGAGGCTTGGAGGTAGCTTGCTCCTGGGTTCAATCCCCATACCTAAAAAAAAATTATATATATATATATATATATATATATATATATATATATATATATGGTATCTGACTGTAGGGTACCTGGCTCAGATTCTCATTTCACCTAAGATACTCCCATTCATATGAGAAGAAGAAAAAGGGAGACATAGTTTATTTTGGAAAAGCTTCCTGGCTCCTAAAGTGATTTGTGTTTCCACTGAACACATCTGTCCTTGACTAGTATTAGTACATCTGGTCTTTATTCCCATGTATATTCTAGCCGTCTATTAAAATCTTTATTAAACTGGGTATGGTGGTACATTCCTGTAATCTCAGTACTTACGATGAGGATCACAGGTCTGAAGCCAGTCTCAGTAACTTAGCAAGGCCCTCAGCAACTTAGAGCCTGTTTCCAAATAAAAAAATAAAAAGGTAGAATGACCCTAGGTTCAATCCTTATTATCAAAAAGAAAAGAAGAAATCTTTGTTACCCAATTCATGTTCTCTTCTAGCTTTGTCCTTCAAGAGGCTGTTCATAGCCTGTTGTAGACTGACGCTCACAGTGATGACTTGAGTGACATCCGAACTTGGGAGTCAGTGAATGGGTAGGCTCTAGTCATCCTGTGTCTTCCCACATTTTTGAACTTCTCTTGAGTTTCCCTGAGTCTTTGTTTTGTCTTTCCACATAGCCCATTCATTTTCAGTTTCATTACTCATGTATGTGACAAGCCACATAAATTTAGCTTTAATCTTTTAGTTTATAGGGATTACTCTAGCAGCCATTTGAGGTAACCGTGTAGTATATCTTTCATAAAATAACTTCACAGAATTTGGAAATAATAGTTGAGAACTAGTTGTAGTTTTTAATCCTATCTGTTTTATATAGTTCATGTCTATAACTATAAATTTCACAGGTATGAACTTTTGTTGTGTAATTCTAGGGTTTGAACTCAGGGATATTCTATCTCTGAGCTACATGCCCAGCCCTTTTTTTTATTTTTTGTTTTTGAAATAGGAACTTGGTAGGTTGCGAGGCTATCCTCAAACCTGCAGGTCCTCTTGTCTCAGCCTCTGAACTACTGAGACTAGGTGTGCCTTGCGCCACCATGCCTGGCTAAACTTTTAAAATTAGATAGACTCATCTCTTTTATGAAACTTTTCCCTCAATAATAAGATTTAATAACATGAATTGGGTTTTGCATTAAAATATTTTATGTTAAATTGTAGCTCTATGAATACAATTTGTAAAAATTATTTGGGTCTAGGATACTGCTGAAAAATGCTTCTGTTTTATTTTTGTCAAAGCTCAGCCTTATTTTTCTTCTCTACTAGCCTGTGAAGTCTCATAAATTAATTATAGCCATGGGTTGTTTTATATAAATTTTGTATGAACTGTGAGCTATTAAAATGCTAAGAGTTGAGCCAGGCGTGGTGGCGCATGCTTGTAATCCCTGAGCTTGAGAGGCTGAGACCGGAGGATTGCACAGGTTCCAAGCCAGCCTCAGCTATTCAGTGAGGCTCTCAGCAACTTAGTGAGACCCTGTTTCCAAATAAAGTATAAAATAGGTCTGGGAGTATAGCCCAGAGGTAGAAAAGCCCCTAGATTCCACCCCCAGTATCACACACACACACACAGCTAAGAATTTTGTTGTGTACATTTAAGACAGGGTGTTTTGTTTTTTTAGTTAAGTGAGCATTTTCCTTCTAAATGTTACTTTAAAAACAGGTTGGAAACAATTATATGAAATTTGGTAATTGTTATGGATGAGGATGTTGATTATTTTATCCTACAAATTTTAGAAGAGTAAATCAAACACCTTTGCTCTTAATTTCCTAATTTCAAGCAGCTCATGTGTAACTTTCTAGGTAATCATTTTGATATTCTTTTCCTTCTCCACCAAAATTGGTTCATCAGTTGTGTTAATGTGGCACTATAAACTTTTTTCATAGCACTCATCAAAAGGTATTAAATGGCCTCAGAGTTTTGTATTAGGCATTTAGGTAGGTAGGGGTGTGTGTGTGTGTGTGTGTGTGTGTGTGTGTGTGTGTGTTTTAATAAAACATCTAGCATGATGCTTGTTATGCTGTGTTAAAAATATGGGAAGTAGCATGTGAAATGCATGACTTGTATTTTCTCAGAATTGCTGGTCAAGTATTAAAGTTTTAAGTGATGAAGATTATGCTAATTGTTTTACTTTTATTTATAATCCCAATAGGACTATACAGGCTCCAGCTCAAGTACCAGTGGTTGTGTCTCCTGGGAATCAGCAGTTACACACAGTAACACTCCAAACAGTGCCACTCACAACGGTTATAGCCAGCACAGACCCATCCGCAGGTGCTGGGTCTCAGAAATTTATTTTACAAGCCATTCCATCATCACAGCCTATGACAGTACTGAAAGAGAATGTCATGCTACAGTCACAGAAGCCTGGCTCTCCTCCTTCAATTGTCTTTAGTCCTGCCCATGTACAGCAGGTTCTTACTAGCAACGTTCAGTCCATTTGCAATGGAACCGTCACCATGACTTCATCCCCCTCCTTCAGTGCTACTACACCTGTGGTGACCCTTTCTACTCGAAGTTCCCAGCTGGTTGCTCACCCACCTGGCACTGTAATTACTTCAGTTATCAAAGCTCAAGAAACATCAACTCTTCTACAGGAAGTAGAAAAAAAAGAGGTTGAAGAGCACTTGAAAGAAGACACAGAGAAGAGTGAGCAACAGCCACAGCCTTATGTGATGGTGGTATCCAGTCCCAATGGATTTACCTCTCAGGTAGCTATGAAACAAAATGAACTGCTGGAACCCAACTCTTTTTAAGTAACGTACCAAAGGAATTATAAACGATCATTTTTATAATTGAACTCATTTTCACTTGTGTACAAACTATCTGATTGATTCTAAGATAAAATCACAAAGGTTCCTAATTTTGTAATTGTTAAAAATAATTTAGCGTTAAGTTTTACTTTGTTAGATGAGGGAGGAAAGTCCAAGTGTTTCTCTTTATACTCCAAATGTTTCAGAATTCAGTTGTGAAGGAACAGGCATTTTATACTATGAAGACATTCTTTTGAGTTTTTTTTTCAGTTGCTATATCATAAGCATTTTTAAAGTTTCTTTTCTAATTTTACATTGTATTAGCTTTCCTGATTCTTTTGTAAATACTTAAATATACAGAGGAAATTTATATAGGATACATTTTCATTCCATTAGTGTAAGTCTTGACTTTTCAAATGCAGGAAACTTATTTTATACTTTGTTAAAATTATGTCTCTTAGATTGACTTTAGTTGGCTGTACTGTTTAAGGAACTATGAATAAGTAAAGTAACATTAAAAATTGAAATTTGCCCATAATGTGGTCCAACTTGTTTTAGAAGCAAGGTAGTATAAAAGCCTGGCCCAAGTAAGAGTGGTTTTACCACCAACTAGCAATGTAATGCTAGGCAAGCCATTTGATCTTTTGGGGCCTTAGTTCTCATGGAAAGAAGGGTGATACATTGGAGTAGACTGAAAGTTCTCCCTTCTAGTTTTAAAGTTTATGATTCTAACACCTGTACTTAAAATTATGTCAACTGAAACATCAGATTATTCCCTACTGTAAATATAGCCAAAAAATACTAGAAAAGTAAGTGACCATGCAAAATTCATTCTTGTTATCAGTTAAGATCTGCCATAAATTCTTTGTAAACTCTTCATTCATTAACTCTTTGGACCACCGTGTACTGTGGTCCATTAGTAAACTTACACTGGCAAGTGCTAAATGATATACTGCTGTTCTAAGAGAGTCAAGGCTCTTACGGGCTACGACAGCAACCTGAGTCTTGAGCTAATCTGGCTAAGTAGTCAGTTGTTATATAAATACAACTGCTTTATATTTTGGATCATTTTTATTGGGGGTAGAAGGGAGAGGGAAATTGCATACAGTGATAACACATATATTCATGTTTCTGAAATGAAATAGTTTTTAGATTACTTTTTCAACTGTAAATAATGTACATTTAATATCACAAGAAAAATTGTTTTCTGCAAATTTTCTAGTAAAGAACTTTTTGTAGATGAAAAATCATGTTTAGAGGTCTAATGTTATATGTTTTCATATTACAAGGTAAATTTGTATTTAAACAAAAATTTAAAATTTGGAATCCTCTAAATGTTTTTGTATCTTTAATTGGTTTGTTATTAAATAAATCATGTAAAAATTCTCAGTATTTGTTTTTAGGCAAATATTCCATTTCTTTTTTTCTTTCTTCTTTTTTTGTTTTTGTTACTAAGACTTGAACTCTGGGTCATTCTACCTCTGAACGATACACCCAGCCCCTGTTTTTAATTTTTATTTAATTTTGACTAGGGTCTTGCTAAATTGCTAAGGTTGGCCTTAAAGCCTGTGATCCTCCCAAATACTGGGATTACAGGCAAGCACTACCACAGGCAAATGTTTCTTATAGGCCAAATATACAGAGACTGTTGCTAATATTTACAGTGTTACTAAATGTTTATATAACAAACTCCATTAGTCAGAATTGCAGGATGTCATCCTTTCACTTTTCCTTTTATCATATGGCAGTTCTAAACAATACACAATGGGTTACCAATAGCTCAGTCTATTTTCTGCTGTTATAACAGGATAATTCCTATTAGGTAACTTTATAAAGAAATTTATTCCTCACAGTTCTGGAGGCGTGGAAGTTCAGTATCAAAGTATTGGCATTTCCCAAGCCTTTTTACTGTGTCATTCAATGGCAGAAGACAGAGAAAGAGGGGTCGGCCGGCCTTCCTTCCTTCCTTCCTTCCTTTTGCAGTACTGGGGATGGAACCCAGGGCATTCTACCTCTGAGCTACACCCCCAGACCTATTTTATATTTTATTTGGAAATAGAATCTCACTCAGTTGCTTGAGAGCCTTACTAAGTAACTCAGGCTGGCTTCGAACCTGCGATCTTCCTGTCTCAGCCTCCAAAGTACTGGGATTACAAGTGTGTGCTGCTACACCAGTTTACATACATACATACATACATACATACATACATACATTTATTTATTTATTTATTTATTTATTTATTTATTTATTTATTTATTTATTTATTTATACTTTTGTGGTATTGGGGATAGAACTCAGGGGACTTCCATCTCTGAGCTACATGCCTAGAACTATTCATTTTTAATTCAGAAACAAGGTTTCACGCCGGGCGTGGTGGTGCATGCTTGTAATCCCCGCGCTTGGGAGGCAGAGACAGGAGGATCGCGCAGGTTCGAAGCCAGCCGCGCGCTGGCTTAGGAGACCCTGTTTCCAAATAAAAAAAAAATGTAAAAAATAGGTCTGGGAGTGTAGCCCAGAGGTAGAAGGGCTTCCAGGAACCCCAGTACCACCAAGAAAAAAAAAAAAAGAAAAGAAACAAGGTTTCACTAAGTTGCAGAGGGCCTAAGTAAGTATCAGAGGCTGGCCCGGAACCTGCAATTCTCCTTTCCTTTCCCAGCCTCCCAAGTACTGGGATCACAAGTGTGTGCCAACATGGGGCTACTTTTATAACAAATTCACTCCCAAGATAATGGCAATAAACTATTATCCATTAATAAACTTTTATAGGTCCCAACTACTAACACTTTATATTTCAACATGTTTCAGAGAGGACATTCAAACCACAGCAACCAAGCTCCAAAACCAGAAAATAACAAATATTCTCAGCATTAAAATTAAACATACTTACAATGACAGGTTTTCTAGTTATAAACTTGGTCATTTAATTGCAAAACTTCAACACAAAAAATATAAGGAACCTATAATTCAATACCCCTATACCGAATAGTAACTAACTTTCTCATTTTATTATAATTTAGTATTATTCTAAAAGCTACATAAAGCATGTATTATATTAGTATACTATAGTCAAGGTCAATAAAACCTTTCTAACTAGGTTATTAGTACTGTAGTTTTTTACTGCACAAATATCAGTGAATACACATTGTCTTGGTTCATTTGTGTTGCTATAACAAAATACCTAAGACTAAGCTGGGTGTGGTTGTGCACACTTCTAATTCCAGCATTCTGGAGGCTGAGACTGGAGGATTGCATTTCGCGGACAGCCTCAGCTACTTAGGCCCTCCGCAACTTAGTGAAACCCTGTTTCAAAATAAAGAATAAAAAATAGGAGCCGGGCGTGGTGGCGCACGCTTGTAATTCCAGCATTCGGGAGGCTGAGACCTGGAGGATCACGGTTCGAGGACAGCCTCAGCTACTTAGTGAGGCCCTCTGCAACTCAGTGAGACCCGGTTTCAAAATAAAGAATAAAAAATAGGGCAGGGGGTGTAGCTCAGAGGTCAAATGCCCCTGGGTTCCAATCCCAGACCCACAAAAATAAATAAATAAATAAATAAATAAATAAATAAATAAATAAAAAATAGGGCAGGAGGTATAGCTCCGGAGGTCGAATGCGATAGGGTTCTATCCCCAGACCTGCAAAAACAAAACAAAACAAAACAAAACAAAAAAAACCAAAACCCTAAGACTAGGCAGTTTACAGTGAGCATAAATTTATTCTTTTGGAGACTGTAATATCAAGGTGCTGGCAGGTTTTGCAATTCAGATTCCATGGCTGGCCCAAATATTATAAAGACAATGAAAGTTGCCATAGAATTTAGTAGGAAATGAAAATCTCTTTTTTTTTTGGCGGGTCTGGGGCTGGAACCGAGAGGCTACAACCCCTGCCCAATTTTTTATTTTGAAACAGGGCCTCACTAAGTAGCTGAGGCTGTCCGTGAACCGTGATCCTCTGGTCTCAGCCTCCCGAATGCTGGGATTACAAGCATGTGCCACCACACCCGGTGGGGTGAAAATATCTTTAATAATTAGGACTAGGTAAGTTAAAAATCTATATAGGGGAGAAAATGAATCTTATTCCTGAACTCAGTTTTCAGGAAGAAAGTATTCTCCCAGTTTGGAGAGAAAGCCTTATATATGACATAATAAAAGCATTGATCATAAAAGAAAAGTTGGATCACATTAAACTTGTATTAAAAGACAATATTTAAGAGAATAAAAAAATAGAAGAAACTTAAATGTGACTGTGAAGTGACTAAACCATATAAATGCTATATATTAGTATGAAAACTAAGATTTCTTTTTATTTTTTGTGGTACAGAGAATTGAACCCAGGAGTGTTCTACCTCTGAGCTATACCCCCAGTCCTATTTTATGTTTTATTTTGCAACAGGTTCTTACTAAATTGCTCAGGCTGGCCTTGAACCTGTGATATTTCTGTCTTAGCCTCTCAACTACTGGGATTACAGGTGTGCACTACCACACCAGGCTAACAATTCACTTTTTTTAAAAAAAATTTTTTATTGAAAAATTCATTTTTTTCTTTTTTTCTTTCTTTCTTTTTTTTCTTTCTTTTTTTTTTTTTTTTTTTTTTGCTGGTCTGGGGATGGAACCCAGAGGCATTCGACCTCCGAGCTACACCCCTGCCCAATATTTTATTCTTTATTTTGAAACAGTGTCTCACTGAGTTGCAGAGGGCCTCACTTAGTAGCTGAGGCTGTCTGCGAACTGAAACCCTCTGGTCTCAGCCTCCTGAATGCTGGGATTACAAGTGTGTGCCACCACGCGCAGCAACAATTCATTTTTAAAAATGGTCATGTGCCGGGCATGGTGGTCCACGCTTGTAATCACAGTACTTGGGAGGCTGAGACAGAAAGACTGTAGGCATGGCCATTGTCAGCTACTTAGGCCCTGTTTCAAAATAAAAAATAGGGCTGGGGATGTAGATTAGAAGTACACGATGCCTCTGGGTTCAATCTCCAGTACCATACACAAAAATAAGTCATACCTTGGTATCTGAATTCATAATCTCTTCCCCTACTCTGCAGTCAGTGGATTCAAATTAATTTCTTCAACCTGTATTAATCTTGTCTCATTAGTCATCAGTATACATCATCAATATACAGACAATATACTTAAAAAGCGCAAATTTTTATTACTGCCTTTAAAGATCCTATAATGAATCTGCAGCATAAGAATAACACCCAGGCTTTTTGGCTTACCACACCTATCATTTAGCTCTATTAGCTGTTTCTCTAACTTGAATTTAGTCTATGAATTTTAGCACTCAGTATGTTTTCAAACACATCTTAATTTTTTCCGTCGGAACTTTTGACTCTCTCCATCATGCCTCATTCACCTTCCCAGATTGGGCTCAAGTATCACTTTTTTTTTTTTTCTTTCGGTACTGGGGAATGAACCCTAGGGCATTCTACAGCCAAAGGACACATCCAGCCCCAACAACCCCTTTTGCGGTACTGGGTTACCTGGGGATGTAAACCAGGGGCATACTACCTCTGAGCTACACCCCCAGCCCTATTTTTTATTCTTTATTTTGAAACAGGGTCTCATTAAGTTGCGGAGGGCCTCACTAAGTGAAGTAAACCTGCCATCCTCCTGTACACTGTTTCAGCCTCCCAAGTACTGGGATTACAAGAGTCTCCGCCCCGTTGTTTTTTGTTTTGGTGGTACTGGGGATGGAACCCTTCTACCTCCGGGCTACACTCCCAGACCTATTTTATATTTTTTATTTGGAAACACGGCCTCTTAAGCTTCGAACCTACGCGATCCCCCCGTCCCCGCCTCCCAAGCGTGGGGATTACACGCGTGCGCCACCACGCCCGGCTCGCCGCCCCGTTTTTAAATTTTATTTTTAAACAGTCTTGCAATGTTGCTGATAGTCCTCCTACAGTGCCGAGGCTGTCCTCTAACTTGCCATTCTCCTGTTTCAGCCTCCTAAGTACTGGGATTACAGGCATGCGCCACCACGCCCGGTTTAGGAATCCCATTCTTGAAACGATTCCTAAAGTTAAGGGCTAAGTGCCCTTCCTTCTTATCAACTGACTTCTATCACTCTGTCATTTAAAAAGGAACTGTCTTAAACTCTTTGAGGGTATTAACATCTTTGATACCCAGAGTTTAGGGTTTGGATGCAGTAAATACTCAAGTTGTTACTTGTTTACGTCTACAAAACCTCACTCCCGCCACCTCCCCATTCTACCCGTCTGGTGGCACCTGATGGCAGCGCCTCCCCTGCCCTCAGGGGTGGAGGACCCAGGCAGCGCTGAGACAATCTGAAGCCTCCCGTCTGTCTCTCCTTTTCCTTCCCCTCTCCACCCCGCCCCGTCAGTGTCTTCGGGTATCATAGGTTTTGCAAAAACAACTAGCGAGAACACTTGGACTGTGGAGTGACGGGAAATGGAACAAAACACAAGCACGGGGCGCGGCTACCCAGGAAACAGACCTTTCCTCTGAAGCTTCGGTAAGCGCTAAACGACTTCCGGCAGGTCCCCGCCCCTCAGTGCGCTCGGCGCAAACATCGCGGGAATCCACGCGACATCCGGGACCCTGCCCTCGGAACAGATCACGCAGCCGCGATGACGTCACGGGCCGCCAACGGCTTGGCAGGCCGCGGTAGCCATAATGGGAGCTCGTGAAAATGGAGCTCAGTGTAGCATGTGTTATTAACAGACATGCATACGCCCTCCCCTCCCCAATCGCCACAAGTTCCTAGGGGACGGCAGTGCGTTACGAGAGCGAGGGCGCTGTCGGTGCCGGCGGGGCTGGGGAGAGCGGACGGGCGGGCGTGGGCCTCGGCGGCCTCCGTAACCATGGCTGCGAGGCAGGGGCGGGGCCGGGCGCGGTCACGGGACCCGAGGCCGGGCCGGCGGAGCCGGTCCTCCACGTTCCCAGCCGGCCCCGCGCCCGCCGCCGCCGCCGCCCCTCCCCCCGCCGCACGCAGCGTGCCCGCTCGTTGGCCGCCTGCGACGGAAGCTCGGCCGGGGTTTCTCCAGAAGTTTCCCCTCGGGTGGCGGCGGCGGCGGCTCCGGCCTCGCAGGGATGGCGGCGGCCGCAGCAGGACCTGCGGCAGCCCAGCGGTGCGTGCTCCCCTCCCCTGAGCTGTTTGCTTCGTCCTTGTTTCTGTGGTTAGTAAGCCTTGCTCAATTCGTTGTTTCCCGGCAGGTTTTTCCAGAGCTTTTCAGATGCTCAGATCGACGAGGACCCCCAGGCGGCGTTAGAGGTGAGAGAGCCCATTTCTGCCCCCTCCACTCTTGAGGGGGCCGGACTGCGTGGGATTCTGGCCGACCCCGCCTCTCAGGATAGTTTTTCCGTATCCAGGCTCCCATGTTGAGGGCTTCGGTCTCCTTTCTCTGTCTCACAGCGACCCTGTCGCCCCTCCCAGACTCTGCACCTCGCTTTTATTTCTTGGAAGCGTAGTTGGCGTGAAAGAATTTAAAAAGTGGCATTTTTGACTCAATGAAAAAAATAAAGTGTAGATTTTTAAACTAAGGTTTTTTTTGGTACTGGGAATTGAAGCCAGGAGCATTCTACCTCTGAGCCACACCTCCAGATCCATTTTATCGTTATTATTATTTTTTGCGGTATTGGGGAAGGAACTCAGGAACATTCTATCCCCGAGCTACACCCCCAGTCCTATTTTTTATTTATTTTGAGATAGGGTCTCACTGAATTGCAAAGGGGCTCATTAGGTAGCCGAGGCTGTCCTCCAAACGTGATCCTCTTGTCTCAGCCTCCCCAAAAGCTGGGTTTAAAAGGGTGCTCCACCACGCCCGGTTTATCTATATTTTGAAACAGGGTTTCCTTAGGTTGATAAGTCTCACTGCTTGCCGAGGCTGTCCTTGAACCTGCAATCCTCCTGTCTCAGTCTCCCAAGTACTGAGATAAGATTGCTAGGGTGCACCGTACAGCCTAGCTAACTTTCATTTGGTAGTCATTCTTGCAATTCTTCCTTAGGCACTGTGTTAAGCATCTGTATGCATTCAGTTCACTAGAACAAAAACCTTTTCCTGTATGTCCCTAAATGTTTCCAGATGTTCGTTATTCACTCATTTGTTATTTCAAGCTGCTGTGTTAGAAGGTGCTTACTATGATTTAAAGTTATATATGTGTATATGTATAAATATGTTAAGAAAGCACTTTGTGCTTTTGTACACTGGAAGACACACCATAAAGTTAAAAAAAAAAGTTAAAGAAACTAAGTATGATGGCACATGCCTGTAGTCCTAGTACTTGGGAGGCTGAGATAGGAGAATCGCAGGTTTGAGGACATCCTCTGGAAATACTGAGGCTCTAATCAACTAGCAAGACCCTGTTCCAAAATAAAAATTTAAGAAATAGGGCTGGTTGTGTAGAGGTAGAATGTCCCTCTGTTCAATCTTCAGTAACACACACACACACACACACACACACACACACACACACACACACACAAAGAGTAAGCAGCTCAGTAATAAGAAAAAGCCATGCTGCTGTGGGTCTCAAAACTCATCCAGGGAGTTTCTTATAAGTACAAAAAAACAGTTCATTGTTAGGATCTAACATAAGCAACCCTGTTACATTGTTAGGTTCTACTGTAAAGTTAACAACTTGAGGTAAAAACTCTAGCTATAACTTCTTTTGTGTGTGTATGTGAAGATTGAACTCTGGGACATTCTTCTGAGCTATATCCCCAACTCTTTTTACTTTTTGCTTTTGAAGGGTCTTTCTTAATTGGTGAGAGTCTTGCTGCATTGCTGAGGTTGGTCTTGGATCTAGGATCCTCTAGTACCAGCCTCCCAAGTACTGGGATTATAGGCATGCACCACTGCTTTCGGCTCTTGCTATGACGTCTAAAATTTGCCACAGGATACTAGAGCCTCTCTGAAGAGGTGTTGATTGGAGTGGAGACTTGAAATAATGAGGGAGCTAGCTTGGAAACTTGGGGTAAGAACATTCCAGGCAGGATGAAGATGCAGCGCAAAGATCCTGCGATTAGAGTGAGTTGAGCTCCACTAGAGCGGCAAAAAGACTCATTTAGTTAGAGTGGAATGAAAAAACGAGTAGGAGGTGAGGTCAGGAAATCAGACGCTAGGTCTGAGTATATTTTATGAGCTAGACATACCAATCTTCAAATAAAGTGATTAAGGCTTCTGGTATTAGTATTGGAATAATGTTCAAAAGGACTGAGTTTTTTATTTTTTTATCATTCCTAGCTAAACAGCCTTTAATGTCTTGAGTCTATATTTCTTACAGGCTTGTTAGGCCCAGTATTTGTTTGTTTCTTTGTTTGGCACTCCAGTTTATGTGCCAGTTGCTTTAAAAGAATAATAATGTAAGCCGGGCCTGGTGGTGCACTCTTGTAATCCCAGCATTCAGGAGGCTGAGACCAGAGGATCGCGGTTCACAGACAGCCTCAGCTACTTAGTGAGGCCCTCTGCAATTTAGTGAGACTCTGTTTCAAAATAAAGAATAAAAAATAGGGCAGGGGGTGTAGCTTGCAGGTCGAATGCCCCTGGATTCCAGGCCAGCAAAAAAAAAAAAAAAAAAAAAAAAAGAAGAAGAAAATGTAAAGCTGGACATGGTGGCTGTGTGTGGTTATTTAGGAAGACTGTCTCAAAAAAATAAAATTGAGCTAGGAGTGTATTGCAGTGGCAGAATGTCCTTGAGTAACACACACACACACACACACACACACACACACGAATATTAATCTAATGAGTTTTGTAGAGTACTGGAAAGTTAACACAGAGGCATTCTATATCCTAGACCAATTAAATTTCTTATTTGGAAGCAGGGTTTCACTGGGTTGCTAATAACCTCACTAAATTGCTGAGGCTGTCCTCCAACCTCCAATCCTGTCTTAGCCTCGCAAGTACTAGGAATACAATGGTGCACCAGCACTCCTGGCTCAGTAACATGACTTTTTCTTTCTTTCTTTTTTTTTTTTTTCAGTACTGGGGATGGAACCCCAGGGCATTCTAACTCCAAGCTACACCCCTAGCCCTATTTTTTATTCTTTATTTTGAAACAGGGTCTCACTGAGATGCAAAGGGCCTCACTTAAGTAGCTGAGGCTGTCCAAGAACTATCATACTCCCGAATGATGGGGTTACAAGCGTGCGCCACCACACCTGGCTCAATAACATGACTTTTAAGTCCACAATTTGACTAGGTTTTAATGTGTTTACAACACAGTCAAGATACAGAACATCTATCCACAAGGTTCCTTTGTACTACTTCCCAGTGAGTAATTCTTAAATTGATTACTGCTCTGAATATCATCACTGTCAGTTTTATTTGATCTTAATCCCACAAACAGAAGTGTACAGTAGGTGCTTTTTGAGTATACCTACTTTTTTTTTAGTCTGTACTGGAGATTGAGCTTAGGGTTTTGTAGTACTAGGCAAGCACTCTACCACTCAGCTATATCCACAGCCCCCTCTCCCACTTTTTTTGAGACTATACTATTAAGTTCCCTGGCTGGCCCTAAACTTGTGATCCTCTTGTCTCAGCCTCTGTCCTAGCTGGGATTACAAGTGTGTGTCACTACACCTGGTTTCCCTTTGGTTTTAATCATTTGAGAATACATTCACATTTTTGTGTGAAGTGACAGTTCACTTTCATTGCATTTGTTATTTTGTAATATAAATATAGCTTATTTAACAATAAACCTTTGCATTATTTCTAGTTAGTGTGAACAAGAGTCACTATGAATACTCGTACATATTTTGATGAATACATTCTTTGGTTGTATATACTACAAGTAGAATAGAGTAGGACAGGTGTGTGGTTAATTTTAGTGTCTTGGTTATTTCTGTGTGTGTATAATTGTGGATTGGGCCCAGGAGCATTCTACTTCCAAGTTACACCCACAGCCCATATTTTTTTGTTTTGAATCGTTCTCACTAAGTTGATGATTGTCTTGATAAGTTGCTGAGGTTGTCCTTTAACCTGTGATCCTGTCTTACCTTCCCAAGTATTAGGATTGAAGGCATGAGGCCACTATGTCAGTTCTTAATTTGTGGCTCTCGGACCAGCATTATTAACACCAGGGAAATGATTAGAAATGCAAATTCTTAAAGCAAAGTCCTTACAACTTATGTAATCCTATATTTCTTACCCTTATTATCTTGTATAAGAGAAAATTGAAGCCATGCCTGTAATTCTAGCACTTGGGAGGCTAAAACAGGAGAATTGTAGGTTTTGAGGCCAGCCTCAGCAATTTAAGGAGACCCTGTTTCGAAGACCTGTTTCTAGACCCTGTGGCTAGAGTTGTGGAGGTAAAATGACCCTGGATTCAATCCCTCGTACCAAAAAAAAAAAAAATGAGATCCAAAGAAATCCAAGTGATCTGTCATATATATGTAAATAGGTAATCTAGTGCTATAGAACAGTGGTGGTTCTCAAATGTGTGATCTCCAGAGCAGCTGTAGCAGCATCTTGTTAGAAATGCATATACCTAGGGCCCACCATAATCTTCTGAATGTATAGGCAAGAATGGTGGCACATTCCTGTAATCTCAGTATTTGGGAGGCTGAGATTTCAAGAATTTAAGGTTTGAGGCCAGTGCCTGGTGGCTTAAGGAGACCTTGCTTTTTGAGATATCTCCATTTAGTCCCATTGTACTGTAGCAGCCAACAGTTGTTATCAAAAGGTAAAATAATAAAAGTAGAAATGAAACAGCAAAATTTTAAAACCATGTCATAAATCAGATGTAGTTAAAACCACAAATCATTAAATTTCCTTTTTCTGATTTTATTATACTGTATGTTGCTTATTCAAAATAAACTGTGTTTTATTAATAACTTGTTTGTGTGTCATGCTTTGAAGTTTGTGTTCAATGGTTTTTAGTAACAGCTTTATCAGACTTTTTTTAAAACTATGGCCTCTCTTTTATTTTAGCAGCCTCTCTCATTTTTATTTTATTTATTTTTGTGGTGCTAGGAATTGAACTCCGGGGCGTTTTATTCTTTATTTTGAAACAGGGTCTCACTAAGGTGAAGGCCAGCTATGAACCTGTGAACCTCCTGTCTCAACCAAGTACTGAGATGACAAGTATATACTACCACACCTGGCTTACTTTTTATTTTGAAACAGGATCTTGCAGAAGATTGCTTTGAAGCTGGTCTTGAACCTGTGACTCTCTTGTCTCAGCCTCCCAAGTACTGGCAAGTATTATAGATGTGGGCCACCAGGTCAGGCTTTTTATTTAAGTAAAGGAATAACCATAACTGGTTCTCCTTAACCAGCAGTTTCATTTTGATTTTCAAGGTGATTTATAAAGGTAGTTTAAAATGCAGAAGTTTTTACCAAACTCCCTAAAAAGGAATATGAGCTGGTGTGGTGGTACTGGCCTATAATCTTAGTATTTTGAAGTCTGAGACAGGATTTCCGGTTCAGGGACAGCCTCAATAACCCATCTAGGCCCTCTGCAAATTAATAAAACCCTGTTTCAAAGTAAAAGTAAAATAGGGCTAGGGCGTAGCTCAGAGGTAGAATTACCGTGGGTTCAATTCCTAATACCACACAGACATAAGATTTGGTTTATGTCTATTATATATAATTTTTTTTTTTTTTTTTGCATTGCTGGGGATGGGACCAAGGAGTATTATACCTCCTAGCTACACCCTCAGCCCTATATTTTATTCTTTATTTTGAAACAAGGACTCAGTAAGTTGCAGAGGTCCTCACTAAGTCGCTGAGGCTGTCTGTGAACTTGCAGTCCTGTCTCAGCCTTTTTGTCTTTTTGTGTGTGTGTGGTACTGGGGGTAGAAAGGGGCTTTTCTACCTCCAGGCTATTACTCCCAGACCTATTTTATACTTTATTTAGAAACAGGGTCTCACTAAGTTGCTGAGAGCCTCACTAAGTAGCTGAGGCTGGCTTCGAACCTGTGTGATCCTCCTGTCTAGGCCTCCCAAGTTCTGTGATTACAAACACTAGCCACCACACCAGGCTTGTCTCATCCTTCTAAGTAATGGGATTACATTTGTGCACCACCAATTTAAATTGATGCTACAGATATACATATAATCTGTCATGGCCTTTTGGGAAGGGACAGTACTGGGAATTGAACCCAGGGGCATTCTATCTTCGTGCTACGCCCCCAGCCCAGTTTTTTGTTGTTTTTTGTTTAATTTTTGTTTGAAAATGGTCTAATTAAGCTACTGAGGGCTTTGCAGAATTGTGGAGGCTGACTTCCAATCTGATTCTCCTGTCTCAGCCTCCTAGGTACTAGGATTACAGGTTTGTGCCACCATGCCTGGTATAGTGATGTTTTCACCATAATACATGTTTTATTACTGAGGAGAGGCTAGAAGTTTGGTTTATAAATACATAAAAAGCTGTCTGCTAGATGGTATTTTTTAACCTAGAAATTAAAAAGTGCTAGAAAGCATTACGACAAGTTATAGAGTGAGAGAAACTTGGAGTAAAACCATAACTAGGAGGCAGTGTTGTTTTGTTTCCATCTACTTTGGAGTCAGACTTGGATTTGCATCCTGTCTTCGGCACAATCTTGTCACTACTGGGAGGTGAGGACATGAATTTTCTGCACATACAGGGGAAGAGCACTCTAGTTAGAGGGAGCTGCAGTTCCAGAGTCCTGAGGTGTCAAGGAACTGCAAGGAGGCCATTGCAGTTGGAAGGAAAGAGCTGGGAAAGGGTATTAAGAGGTAAGATCAGAGAGGTACAGGGGTCATCCAAAGAGCCTTCTGGAAGAGCTTGGCTTTTTTTCTGAGTAAGCTGGAAAGGCATTGTAAGTTTTGTGCAGAGGCAAAACAACAAGACCTGATGAACATTGCTGATTAGATCAAAAGTTTAGGTGGTAAAAGGTGGTTTGGGTTTAGGTCTATTTTGATTCCCCAGTATACATAGCTAACGAGAATCAAATTACTAGGGTAAAGCAAAATCAGTGACGTGTGAGTCTTGGAATACTTTTGCCTTTTAAGAACACTACCGGATTTCTTAGTGGGAAAGATGGGCAGGGGATCAGATTGTTTGTTTGTACTTGTCCTTGGTCTTAACTAATTGTGAGGTCTCTTGCATCATTATTCTTCCAGCTACTACCTACACATTGACTGCCCAGGGTGGTAAAAGTTTGAATCTCTAAATGTTAACTCAGCGGTCAGTTGGTACTAGCTAGCTGTGAAAGCCTATCTGGATTTTCAACAGAATGATGTAATGTATTAGGATTTTCTGCCGTTGACAGAATAGGAGAGGGCTGGTAAGTTTAATGATGTATGTATTGATTCTGTTAACCTCTGAGCTCTAGATTTAACCTCTAGTGTTTTTTTGTTTGTTTTTATGTGTTTTTATAAATTGGACAGCTCCCTATTTTCTAGGCATTTTTTTCTATGTAGTCTCTGAACCTTCAAATTAGGAGGAATTCTGTGCTGGTCAAAATGTATCAGTTTCTGAGGTTTAACTGATACCTCAGAATAAACGAGGTGATAAAAATTACCATTTATTGCGTTCCCACTGTAGGCCAGAAACTGCTAAGTGCTTTACAAAGATACTCCATTAGCTTGTGTTCTTTGGGCATGGAGAATGGAGAGAGGAAAGAGGACTATTAATCTTTTTACAAAGAAAAGCTCCAAGCTTGTTTCCATGTTACCGTTTCTCTAAACAGCTTATAGTAATAGGTTATTTGATTAAAAGTTATGTTAATTAGGATTCACTTGCTTTTAATAACATTTACTGACATTCAACATATTTGTATTTATAGGAGCTGACTAAGGCTTTGGAACAGAAACCAGATGATGCACAGTATTATTGTCAAAGAGCTTATTGTCACATTCTCCTTGGAAATTACTGTGGTAACTTTTCTTAAAAGTTTATGTCTCTTTATAAGTTGCTTCTAAATTTTGCCCAAAATAGAGTGAATAAAACAAAATGGAGGTTATATGTGAGGATTTTTTAAATGGTCTTTTATACAAGATGAGCTAGCTGCATTGTTAAACATGCTGAGTAACTCCTGTTTAATTTATTGCTGCCTCTTTTTCAATGGGTAGACATTTCATTTTTAGTTACTGAAAAAAGTGGCATCACATTTATTATTTTAGTGTTTTTATTTTTTATTATTTATTTGCAGTACTGGGAATGGAACCCAGGGGCATTCTACCTCTGAGCTACACCCCCGGTTTTATTTTTTATTCTTTATTTTGAAACGGGGTCTCACTGAGTTTTGAAGGGCCTCACTAAGTAGCTGAGGCTGTCCACAAACTACGATCCTCCAGTCTCTGCTTCCCAAATGCTGGGATTACAAGTGTGCGCCACCACACCTGGCTTATTTTTATTATTTTAAATATTTTTATTGGTGTATTGAAATCATACATCTTAGTGGGGTTATTTCAGTGTTTTTAAATAAAAGTTCTTATTTGCATTTTTAATAAAAACAACATTTTGTGTGTGTGTGTGATACTGGGGGTGGAACCCAGGGGCTTTTCTACCTCCAAGCTATACTCCTAGATCTATTTTTATATTTTATTTGGAAATGGGGTCTCACTAAGTTGCCGAGAGGCTCACTGAGTAGCTGAGGTTGGCTTTGAACCTGTGCGATCCTCCTGTCTCAGCCTCCCAAGCACTGGGATTACAAGCGTGTGCCTCATGCTTGGCAAAAGGAACATATTTTTATATTGTGTAACTTTAAAAATTATTTTGATTAGAAATCTGGGTAAGGAAGAAATCAATATTCTGAGTCAAATTATGTAAATCTTGATGAGAAAACTTTGTGACACAGCTTTATTTATTGACGTAAGAGCTCTAAGAAGGAAGCTAAATATTAGGCCAAAAGGAAGGTATAAGATTAATACTTTAGGATTAGCTTTTCCTAGTTTAAAACTGTTTGGCCATTTCAGCCACTTAAGAACTTTATAACACTGATTCAAATGTTTAATATTTGCTAAATCTGTAAATAACTGACTAAAAAATTTTATCTTTTTATATACAGACGCTGTTGCTGATACAAAAAGGTCTCTTGAACTCAATCCAAATAATTCCACTGCTATACTTAGAAAAGGGTAGGTAACTAGTCTCGTTTGGCTTGGTATAGATAGGTGTTTTATTTTCGAGTGAATTAATTGTAAGCTTCATATAAAAGTGTTATATATTTTATAGATAAGATACTCAGTTTTAAATATAACTGATAGTTCTATTATTAGGCTAACTAAAGTATGTGAAAGGAGATCTATAATTTATGTTTTAAAATATGATTGAAGCCAGGCATGGTGGTGCACGCTTGTAATCCCAGCATTCGGGAGGCAGAATCTGGAGGATCGCAGTTCTCGGACAGCCTCAGCTACTTAGTGAGGACCTCTGCAACTCAGTGAGGCCCTCTTTCAAAAAAAAGAAAAAGAAAAAAAAAGACTAACATATAATGATTGAAGTAACTAAGTTGTAAATGAAACAGAGATTGCACATTCCTTTTTTGTTCATTTTTTGGGAATTTACTCTATTTAACTGACTAGAAAACATCCTAATTCGAACCAACCTGGATAGGCTACATTTAATGCTAGAAAAACTCTTGTATCTCTAGCCAGGCATGATGGCACATGCTGGTAATCCCTAATCCCAGCATTTGAGAGGCTGAAACAGGATGATCACGGTTCACAGACAGCCTCAGCTACTACTTAGGCCCTTTACAACTCAATGAGAGACTCTTTTAAAATAAAGAATAAAAAATAGCTGAGGGTGTAGCTCGGAGATAGAATGCCCCTTGGTTCCATCCTCATACTGCAAACAAACAAAAAAACCTCTTGTATCTGTTTTTATCTATATTTGTTAAACCCAGTTTGTTTCTGTTGATAAGTGTGACTTTATTTAAATAGGAAACTAATTTCTTTGTATAATTATATTTGAAAAGAACAAGTTCTAACAATTAAAATCACATTTCTTCTGAAGTGAGTTCCAAAATTGAATTTTAATGAGAATTATACTAGATGTTACAGTATTTTTTTAAATCTCTTGGTTCATTAACATATACTTAATTCTTTGACCAGCAAAAACTAAGATTTTTTTGTGTGTGCGTGTAGAAAGAGGGCTATTTTTCATGATCTTATGTATGTGTGTTAATTTGGTTTTTTAATATGTTCATGTAGGATATGTGAATACCATGAAAAAAACTATGCTGCTGCTCTAGAAACTTTTACAGAAGGACAAAAAATAGATGGCAAGTATTAGAATTATGCTTTAACTAATTTAATATTTTCTCTGTCTAAACACCATATCTCAATTATGTTAATGTAATCTCAATTTAATTGTAGAAACCAATACTATTTTTTCTTCTTAATGACATTTCATGTTGATTGCAGTCGAATTCACTTAGGATTTGATTAAATTGGCCTTTCTTTAGCATTTATATTGCAAATAGACTTTATAGTTAGAAGCCAAGAAGTATAAGTACTTAGTGTTCTCTTCATACTGAATCTGGCTTTATTTTTTTTAATTTATTTTTTTCTGGTAGAAAGTTTTAACTTGCTGTCTTGTGTAAAGCTATTCATTTGAGCAGGGTGTGGTGGTGTACACTTGTGTACACCTAGCGCTTGGGAGGCTGAGACAGGAGGATCCAGGTTCACGGCTAGCCTCAGCTACTTAGTGAGGCACTCTGTAACTTAGACCCTGTTTCAAAATAAGGAATAAAAAATAGGGCTGGGGACGTAGCTCACAGGTAAACTGCCCCTGGATTCAGTCCCTAGTACCACACACACACAAAAAGACAAAACACAAAACTATTAATTTTAGTTAGGTTACAAAGATGGAAAATCTTACAACAAAGTTGTTATGGAGAAGTGAAGTATAAATTTTGAGAGGATAAAGAAGAAATGGAGCTTTTTTGAATTTTTCTCAAAAAGTCGTCTTTTTTAAAGGATTAGGAACATTACAACAGCATATGGATTATCTAGACATACTGAAATTGATCTGAGAATTTAAAAATCTGCAAAATACTAAGATACAGGTTATAAGTAATCTCAGAAAATTACAGGCTTCATAATTCTAATTTTACTTTTACTTTATATCAGAGTGACCACAAATTTCTGTAGCATTGGTTCTCAACTGGGAACAGTTTTGCTTGTTGGAATTTTCAGTATCTGAAGAGATTTTTGATAATCATGACAGGGGATGTCCTGTTGACATCTAGTGAGTAGAGTTCAGGAGTGCTACTAAATATTCTTAGTGCACAGGACAGTCCCTCACTTCAAAGCATTATCATCCAAAATGTCAGTAATGATCAGGTTGAGAAGCTGTTCTAAAGTTTTTTTTGGTGGTACTGGAGATTGAACCCCAGGGCATTCTACCTCTGATTTTTGCCCCCAGCCCTATTTTATTTTTTGTTTGGAAACAAGATCTTGCTGGGTTCCTGAAATTCTCACTACTTGCTGGGGTGGGCTGGCCTTGAACCTGCCAGCCTTCTGTTTCAGCTTCCCAAGTACTGGAATTACAGGTGTGCACTACCACTCCTGGTTACTCTACAGTATTTTCTATTCTTTAACCTTTGCATTTCAGCTTTACTCCCAGTACTTAGGAGTCTGGGACGGGAGAATAACAGGTTTGAGACCAGTCTCAGCAACTCAGTGAGACCTGTTTCAAAACAAAAAATAAAAATGGCTGGGAGTGTATCTTCTCAGAGGTAGAATGCACCTGGGTGCAATCCCTACTTCCACACATACACAAAAATACTTGTTTTTCTTCTGTATACTTATTTAGGAGAAAGAACTGTAGGCCCAGCTGTGCAAGTGGAGCTACAAATTAGGAAGGAAGGGATCTAGACAAGTGAATTTGTTCTTAATCTTGCTTGTTCTAATTTTGGTGTGTAAATTATATTGCTATTCAGTAAGCAAGCTGGCATATCTGCACTCCTAGCAAATGTAGTCTAGTTATATAATGCTTTGGTACCTATTTGAAAAATCCTATTTGAAAAATAAAGAAACATGAGTCATTTTACTCTACTTTTTTTTGTGTGTGTGGTACTGGAGATGGAACCCTTCTACCTCCAGGCTACACTCCCAGAACTATTTTGTATTTTATTTGGAAACAGGGTCTCTCCTGGCTGGCTTTGAACCTACTCGATTCTCCTGTCTCCGTCTCCCAAACGTGGGTGATTACAAGCTGGGTGATTACAAGCGTGCGCCACCATACCCAGCTATTCTCTACATTTTTTGTTTGTTTTTTGTTTTTTGTGTTTTGTTTTGGTGGTACTGGGGGTGGAACTCAGAGGCTTTCTATCTCCGGGCTATACTCCCAGACCCATTTTATATTTTATTTGGAAACAGGTTCTCACTAAGTTGCCGAGAGCCTCATTAAGTAGCTGAGGCTGGCTTCGAACCTGCGTGATCCTCCTGTCTCAGCCTCTCAAGAGCGGGGATTACAAGCGTGCACCACCACGCCCAGCCCTACTCTACATTTTTAAGCTGAGCCCCCCCGCCACCACCACCACTACTCCTCTGTATGATAGGAAGCTTGGTTTTTTTGTTTTGTTTTTTGGGTTTTTTTGGTGGTACTGGGGCTGGAACCCAGGATCATTCTACTATCGAGCTACACCCCCAGCTCTATTTTTCATTCTTTATTTGGAAACAATCTCACTGAGTTGCAAAGGTCCTCACTAAGTAGTTGAGGTTGTCCATGAACCACAATCCTCCTGTCTCAGCTTAAGAGCATGTGCCACTATGCCTGGCTCGGAAGCTTGGATTTAACTTAATCATTATTTGGAAGCAGGGTATTCAATAGAATTAGTTAATTAATTTATTTATTTATTTATTTATTCTCTTTTTGTAGTATTTGGGATGGAACCCAGGGGCATTCTACCTCTCAACTACACTACCAGCTCTGTTTTAATTTTTAATTGATGATTGGTGCTGGGGATTGTACTCTGGGGGCAATCTCCCTCTGAGTTACACCCCTATTCCTAGTTTTATTTTATTTTTATTTATTTATTTTTGTGGTCTGGGGATGGAACCCAGGGGCATTTGACCTCCAAGCTATACCCCCCCTGCCCTATTTTTTATTCTTTATTTTGAGACAGGGTCTCAGTAAGTTGCAGAGGGCCTCACTAAGTAGGTGAGGCCGTCTGCGAACTGTGATCCTCCTGCTCAGCTTCCTGAATGCTGGGATTATAAGAGTACGACACCATACCCAGCTCTTATTTTTTTTTAAACAGGGTCTTGCCAAGTTGTTGAGGCTAGCCTCAAACCTTTAATCCTCCTGTCTCAGCCTCTCATTTGGGGTTGTAGATGTGTGCTACCACACCTGGCTTAAAGACAGTTTTATTGCTTTTTAAATTCCAGATTAATCTTATCTGCAGTTAGCTTGAATTATTAAATTTTACAGTACCTTTAATACTTTATGAGGTATCATGACTATTTAAATAACATCATTCTTGGTCTTTAGAAAAATATAATTTGTTTATGTACACATATTGCTATCTATGAGTATATAGTTCACTATATATAGTATCTTGGCTGCCATGTAACTTGGAGATGTGACAACTTCACAAAGTATAAAAGTGGTTCTTAGTCTTGGTAGGAGAGGTATGGTTACAAGTAAAGCCGCCCAGAGAAAGTAGAATAGCTAGCTGCACTGAAGAGGAAGCTAGAGCCATGAGAAGCTTCCTGACTGCAACCCAGCTAGTTAGCAGGCCTCCACTCCACTCTCACTGATGGCATATTGGGAATCTGACTCAGGTCTGATTTTGTTGTGTGAGAGGAAGCTCCTTTAAGAATAGGGCGGTGGGAAGAAATGTAGATTATAATTGAGGTTGATTATAGTTAAAACTAACCAACAAAACAGTTTTTCAGGATGAATAAATGTAAGCTGGATACAGTAGTACATTACTATAATCTGTGTACATAGGAGGCTGAGACCAGAGGATTGCATATTGGAGGCCAGCCTCAGCACTGTAGTGAGACTCTGAGCAATCTAGTGAGATCTTGTTTCAAAATAAAATAAAATAGAACTGGGGTATAGATATCAGAGCTAAAATGCTCCTGAGTTGGTATGTTTACAGCTTGAAATATTAGGGTTGTTATAATCTCTGTTTGGACAAGTGTTTTTGTCTATTCACTGTTCAATCACCAGTGCCTAGAATGTGCCGAGCACATGGTAGGTATTCAGTAAGTATTTGTATACTTACTGTATACTATTAGTAGGTATTTAGTAAGAAATTTAATTAATTTGCTGTACAGATGAGTGATGTTACAGTTTTTTCTTTTTAGGTGCAAGTGCTAATTTCACTGCCTGGGTTAAAAGGTGTCAAGAAGCTCAAAATGGCAAGTAGATAGGCTTCCTAGTGTGTGTGTGTGTGTGTGTGTGTGTGTGTGTGTGTGTGTGTGTGTGTTACTGGGAATGGAACCTAGGGGCCTTCTAGTTCTGGGCCACAATCCCCAGACTTTTTTTTATATTTTATTTGAAAGCAGGGTGTCACTAAGCTGCTGAGGCTGGCTGTGAACCTGCAATCCTTCTATCTCAACCTCCTGGTACTGGGGTTACAAGTTTATGGCCACTACACCTGGCGTAAATCTTTCTTTTCTTTCTTTCTTTCTTTCTTTCTTTCTTTCTTTCTTTCTTTCTTTCTTTCTCTTGTAATACTGGGGATTGATCTCGGGCATTCTACCTCTGAGCTACACCCTAGCCCTATTTTTTTAGTTGTTGTTTTTGGTACTGGGGATTGAACTTGGGCATTCTATCTTTGAGCTGGATCCCCAGCCCGATTTTATTTACATTTGCACTATGCCTGGCTTCCTGTAGTCTTTCAGTTTAAAAAGAAGTAAGCATTTGAAATTTGTTTTGTTTTGGAACCCAGGGGCATTCTACCTTCGAGCTACACCCCCAGCCCTATTTGTGTGTGTGTGTGTGTGTGTGTGTGTGTGTGTGTGTGTGTGTGTGTGTGTGTGTTGTGTATGTCTTTCTGTCTGTCTGTCTTTCTGTCTAGGGATGGAACCCAGAGGCATTTGACCTCTGAGCTACATCCCATTTTTTAATTCTTTATTTTGAAACAGGGTCTCACCAAGTTGCAGAGAGTCTTATTAAGTTGCTGGAGCTGTCTGTGAACCGCGATCCTCTAGTCTCAGCTTCCCGAATCCCTGGACTACAAGCCTGTGCCACCACGCCCAGCCCCCAGCCCTGTTTTTAATTCTTTATTTTGAACAAAGTCTCACTGAGTTGCAAAGAGCCTCACTAAGTAACCGAGGCTGTCCTTGAATTGTGATCCTCTGTCTCAGCCTCCCAAATTCTGGGATTAAAAGTTTGCACCACCATGCCCAGCTGAAATTTTTTTGTTTAAGCCGGGCGTGGTAGTGCATGCTTGTAATCCCCACGCTTGGGAGGCGGAGACAGGAGGATCACGCAGGTTCGAAGCCAGCCGTGCTGCTTAAGAGACCCTGTTTCCAAATAAAAATATAAAAAATAGGTGTCTGAGAGTGTAGCCCAGAGGTAGAAGTTTCCAGGAACCCCAGTACCACTAAAAAAAAAAAAGAAAAATTTTTTTTTTGTTTAAACACAAGTATTTTTAATCTTTTTAAGTAGATTTTTTTAAAAAGATACATTGATTTTGTCCTACTTTTAATGTTGAAAGGGATATTAAAATGGTGTTACTAAGAAATGATCATGATCGAGGAATCTAAAATGACTCCAGGATCCAAAATTAAACCAATGTCCTTTATTTGAATGATGGGGAGAATTGACTTTCTTAATTAGTATGTTTGTGCCATAGAAATCATATCTAATTTTGTCTATATAAGGGTACTATTAACTGAAAGTGGTTCTTTTTCTATGTTTTTTTAGGATCAGAATCTGAGGTGGTAAGTTCAAAGGTTTTGTCCTTTATGTTTTTACTTAATATTTTCATGTATCAAATATTTTTGAAATATAGGACTTAGGATAAGCTGTCAGTTATTCTGCCTCTGAGCTACATCCCCAGTTCTATTTTATTTCTTATTTGGAAGCAGGGTCTCACTAAGTTGTGGAGGACCTTGCTAAATTGATGAGGCTGGCCATGAACCTGTGATCCTTCTGCCTCAGTCTCCCAAGTACTGGGAATATAGGCATGTGCCACCACACTCAGCTAAATAAAACCATTTCATGTTTGTACTTATGTGTGTATATTCTGGTACTGGAAATTGAATCCAGGGACATTCTGCCACTGATCTACAACCCCCAGCCCTATTTTATTTTTTGTTTGGAAACATGATTTGGCTATGTAGCTAAGGCTTGCAAATCTCCTGCCTCAGCCTTCCAAGTACTGGAATTACAGGGTGTGTGCCATTTTGCCTAGCAATAAAACCATTTTTTTTTCCCCCAGGACTGGGGATTGAACCCAGGTGCCTTCTACCTTTGAGATATACCCCTCAGATCTTTTGTTAATTTTTTATTTTGAAACAGGGTCTCATTAAGTGGCTGAGGCTGGCCATGAACCTGCAATCCTCCTGTCTCAGCCTCCCAAGTACTGGTATTACAAGCCTGTTCCACCACACCTGGCTAATAAAACCATTTTTTGTTAAATAAATTGTAGTTTGTAGTTATGGAAATTATTGGTCTATTTTAGTGAGTTTATGTGTAGGGTAAATTGATGTTTATGATAATTATTTCCTGTTTTTCATTACTAGCAGTGATCGTATTTAAACAGTTAAAATCACTTATAGGGCTTTTTATGATAGGCTTAAAATATAGAGGGAAAGTTGGAAATGTTTGAAATGTTTATATCTGATTCAGTGTTAATGTTTCTTATTTTACACATTAAGATCTTTAAGCTTTTTCAGGTATTAAAGGTATATGGCAGCCAGGCATGGTGGTGCACACTTGTAATCCCAGTACTTGGGAGACTGAGACGGGAAGATTGCAGACTCAGCAACTTAGTGAGACCTTGTTGCATAGTAAAAAATAAAACAAGCCTGGGGGTGCAGCTCAGAGGTAGAATGATCATGGGTTTAATCCTTAGTACCACTTGAGGGGGGGGTGTTTATAATAGAGTTGAGGCAAAGTTATTTTTTACTTTAATCTGTTTAGGTTTATATCTAACACCAATTATGGTTCATGCTTTTTTAGTAGCATTCGTGAACATATTTAGTAAGAAAACAAAAAAATTGTTATTAAAACTCATGCCACATTTATAAATCCCAAACTCCAGACCCACCGTTGAGATAGACACGCTGTAAACTTTTGGCTAACTTCAAGTCATTATGTAGACTTCAAGTTGTTCTCTATAAAATAAGATAAGGCCGGCGCATACTTATAATTCTAGTACTTATGCTGAGACAAGAGGATTGTAGGTTTGAGGACAGTCTCAGCAATTTTAGTGAGGCTGTCAGCAACCTAGTGAGACCCTGTTTCCAAATAAATAAAATCGGTCTGGGATGTAGCTTTGAGCTGGAATGTCTCTGGTTTTAATTCCCCTATCACAAAAAATAAATAAATAAAAATAAATAATTTTTAAAAAGAAAGAACTATAAGAAGTCAAGAGATAAGTTTGTAGTCCTTTTTTTGAGATGAGCTCTAAAGTTGGCCAGGCTGACCTCTAACTGCTAATCCTTCTCAGTTGCTTGGATTACAGGCATGTTCAGTCATCCCTGGCTCTGTCTATATGGGCTATTAGTTAACCGTTTTGAGTCACTTTATCTCTCAAGAAAGATTTACATCTTAATCAAAATTACATTGTGACATTGAGAGAGTCATTTGTTCTCTGATTTCTTCTATGTAAATTTGAACTGACAGCAAATCTACTTCAGGCAGATTATTTTGAGCTTGAGGCAACATATGTACATATGTAGTGACTATTGCTTTGAACATTTTCAAAAGTGAGTCCTGTTCAACTATCCCACTGTATCCATGCTTGCCCATATTCCTATATGTGGTGGGTAAGAAATGAATTGGAGGATGGAGGAGGCCTTTAAAAGTTGGCTTTCTGCTTCAGTGTTAGTAGTTTTGTTCAGTTTTTTTTCTTTTTCAGGTTTTTGGTGCTAGAATTCAGTGCATTCTACCTTTGAGTTACACGCCCAGACCTTTTTTTTTAATTCTTTGTTTTGAAAGGGTCTTGCTAGGTTGATTAAAAGTCACTTTGTGCCAGGCGTGGTGGCGCATGCTTGTAATCCCCGCGCTTGGGAGGCGGAGACAGGAGGATCGTGCAAGTTTGAAGCCAGCCGCGCTGGCTTAAGAGACCCTGTTTCCAAAAAATATATAAAATACGTCTGGGAGTATAGCCCGGAGGTAGAAGGGTTTCTCGGAACCCCAGTACCACACACACAAACAAAAAAAAAGTCACTTTGTTTCTTGATGGGTAATGTTATTAGGAGGTCACCATAGACTCATTTCCTTTATAGGTTTCCAGAGCACTATCTGACATCATTATTATGCCTGAAAATTATATTCTTTGTTAAAAATGGGTTTTAAAACGTTAATGTTATTGTCAATTTAGAAGTTATTTGCACCTTAGCAATTTTATATATGTAACTGGACGTTTTATATATGTAACTTTTACCAGTCATATCTTTAGAAATTTTTGTTATTTAAACTTTGTTTTAAGGAAAGTTAGCTGGATGTGGTAGTACATACTCATAATCTCAGTACTTGGGTGGCCAAGACAGGAGAATTACAGGTTTGAAGCCAGCCTGAGCATTTAGCCCCAGGTCCTTAGCAGCTTAGGCTCTGATTCCAAATAAAACATAAAATAGGACTACAGTGTAGAATGTTCCTGGGTTTCATCTCAGATGTCACCAAATAATAAAGTTGCTTTGGTTTGTTGTGGTCTGGGGGGGAGGGGGGCACTGGTGCTTGAATGTAGGGTCATTCTATCTCTGAGCTATGTCCCCCAGCCCTTTTTACTTTTTATTTGGAAAACAGGGTCTCACCAAGTTGCTGAGGCTAGGCTTGGATATGTGATTCTCCCAAGTACTGGGATTGCAGATGCATGCCTCCATGCTTGGCTATAAAAAATGCTTTTTTTGTTGAAATTAAACCATAAAAACACCATTCTAATTTTTTGGTGAAGATTAGAATTATTTAACAATTGTAGATACCATGCCTTGTCTTTGAAGAAAGTTTTCATAAAGTAATTGCATATCAAAAGAACTATAGTACCATCTAAGTTAATAATACATGAATTTTTAATTGCAGTTGCCAAATTAACTTTGTAAAAATCTCTTTTTCAACTACCAAATTAGTCTGCATCCCAGAAGACTTCATCAAAAATCAAGTAAGTTGTTTGTTTTTTTATAAAATAATGTATGATAAATATGCCTAACGAGGAAAATACTCTGTAGTTTAATTCAAGTAAATCTTACCATGTGGTTTTAAGAGTGTCCTAATTTTGCTTTTTTTTCTCTCTCTCTTTCTTTTTGGTGGTACTGGAGATGGAACCCTTCTACCTCCAGGCTATACTCCGAGACCTATTTTATATTTTTTTTGGAAACAGGGTCTCTTTAGCCAGCCCGGCTGGCTTCGAACCTGCATGATCCTCCTGTCTCCACTTCCCAAGCGTGGGGATTACAAGCGTGCACCACCACGTGCGGCCTTAATTTTGATTTTTGAAGTTGTTTTATATAGTCTTATGAAAAGTGTGTGTGTGTGTGTGTTACTAGGGATTGAACCTTTGAGCTGCACCTCCACCCTAATTTTCTTTTTTTGGAAACAGGGTCTAGGCTAGGTTGATGAGAGTCTCACTATCTGCCAAGGCTATCCTCAAATCTTCAATCCTGTCTTAGCCTCCCAATTCCTGGAACAAGAGTGCGCTACTGCACTACCACACCCAGCTAAAAAGTTTCTCATCTTTAAAGTTGCACTTCTTAGCTCCATATTATGTCACCTTTCCATAAAGGAGAACTTATAGTAAATTAGTTTTATTTATAGATAAATAAGTTAATAATGGGCATAATAGACTTGTAACTGCCCTCCTCTTAAATTTGGAGTAAATTTTTCATGGGAACATTCTGTAAGAGCTGAAAGTTAATATTGCTGAGGATGGCAGTTACAATAATGAATGGACAGCTAACAAGTCTTTGACTTTAATTATTCATTAGCCATGTGTACAGCTTGTGTTCTTAGGGCTGTAACAGAAAAACACAAGTCACTGATCTGGAGCTTTGCATCCTCGCTGAATTTCAGAGGCAAACTGAGACTCTTGAAGTTCCGTTTCTTTAGTCAAGAATTTTTTAAAATAATTTCTTAGAAATGGCTTTAAAATGTTAAAACAACTTAGTCATGTTTTTTTTCTGGGGAAATAGAGGATGGTTCCATCCAGGTACCTAGTAAGCAAGGAACTTTGACTTGCCTACTGGCCACAACAAGGACAGGGCATATAAACAGTAACAATTAGACTATATGAAACATAATTCATCATTTGATTTAGTAAGTATACATGTATTATGCTTGTTCCTGGAAATAGAATAGTGGCAAGATAAATAGCTCTACTTTCAGGGAGATTATAATATAGTCTAATTTGAAAGTGAAGATTCCTACATTTTTAGAATTTTTGAGTGGGAAAGTTACACATAATTAGACCCTCTAGACACACTGGTCTTCTTGTGTGTCTTAAGTTTGAAGGGAAAGTGTATGGATAAACTTACTGTAACAGCTTCCTTTCCTTAAGGCTTTACTCCCAGCTTCAGTGATGAGAACCTGGAGTGTTGGCTCAGGCTGGCCTGAGTCCTCTGCACTTCGGCTGTCACTGTATGGTTGCTTCACCTTTCTGAGCTTGCATGTTCTCATCTGTAAAATAAGAGATGTCGACTTGCAGTATTAGTGAAAATGATATTTGTGTGTATAACTAGTAGCTGTTTAGATTAATTTTCATCTTTAATAATAAGCATAGTCACAACAGAATTATAAAGTTATGTAAGTATTTATGTCCACTGAAAGAGTTTGAGCATCATCTATCATACTGTTTTCTCCTGACAGATCATAGAAAGTTACATAAAATTGTTTCTGTGGGTCAGCTGCTTCGCTATTTTGTTCCTCAAGGTGGAGCTCTTGTTAATCAGACTGGTTTTTATTTTGGCAAACTCGAAATATATTAGAAGTGCTGTTTTAAGTTTCTTTTGTGTGTTTTTTTTCAATAGGTATGACTGGTATCAAACAGAATCTCAAGTAATCATTACACTTATGATCAAGAATGTTCAGAAGAATGATGTAAATGTGGAATTTTCAGAAAAAGAGGTAGTCTTTCAGTTGAATTTTATATGGAGTTTTATTATTATTTGCAAGGCTGCATGTGGTGGTGTACACTTGTAATCCCAGCTTTCGGGAGGCGGAGACAAGAGGATTGTGGTTCCTGGACAGCCTCAGCTACTTAGTGAGGCCCTTGGCAACTCAGTGATACCCTGTTTATAAAAAGACTAGAAAGTAGGACTGAGGGTATAGCTCGGAGGTATAGTGTACCTGGGTTTCATCCCCAATACTGCGAAATATATTTTTTTGCGGTACTGGGACTGGAACCCAGGGGTATTCTACCTTAGAGCTACACTCCCAGCCCGGTTTTTGAAACGGTCTCACTGAATTGCAAAGGGCCTCACTAAGGTAGTACCTTAGACTATTTGTGAACCGTGATCCTCCTGTCTCAGCCTCCCAAATGCTGGGTTTACAAGCGTGCGCCACTATGCCCAGCTTATTTTTTATTTTGAAACAGGATATTGCTAGGTTGCTGAGGCTAGACCTGTGATTCTTCTCTTTCAGCCTCTCAAGTACTAGCATTACAAGCTTGTGTCACTAGGCCTGACTTGGTTTGAATATTTGAAGTTTTGAGATAAGAGCATATATGCTGTTGATAATAGCTACATGTGCATTATTTAGTAGATTTAGAATATAAAGTAGAACTTAGTTGACATAAAGTAGAACTTAGTTAGGTAATTAGGTTACACTTATGGTACACCTCATGAATAGGCCTATTTATTTGACACGGGCATTCTACCTCTTAGCTATACACCCTTGTAGTTTTTTGTTTTTTGTTGGTGGTACTGGGGTTCCTGGAAGCCCTTCTACCTCCGGACTATACTCCCAGACCTATGATTTTATATTTTTATTTGGAAACAGCGTCTCTTAAGCCAGCAAGGCTGGCTTTGAACCTGTGTGGTCCTCCTGTCTCTGCCTCCCAAGTTGCGGGGATTACAATTGTCCACCACCACGCCTGGCCACCCTTGTATTTTGAAACAGTGTACTGTTAAGTTGCTGAGGCTGGCCTCAAATCTGTGATCCTCCTGTCTCAACCTCCCAAGTACTTGGATTTCAGGCATGCACACTACACCTACCATGAACATGACTTTTTTTTTTCCGATACTGGGGATGGAACCCAGGGGCATTCTACCTCCGAGCTATACCCCCAACCCTATTTTTTATTCTTTATTTTGAAACAGGGTCTCGCATGACTTGGTTTCTTAGCATTTTACATAGTACTTTATGATACATATTTAAGAAATGTTATAGTAGAACTTGATGTAGTGGTGCACACCTGCAGTCTCAGTATTTGGGAAACTAAGACAGAAGGATTGTACAAGGCCAGCACTTAGTAACTTTGGAGGACACTTTCAAAAATAAAAAGGAGTCAGACATGGTAGCATATGCTAATAATCCCAGTATTTGGGAGGCTGAAACAGGAAGATAGCAGGTTTGCGGCTAGCCTCAGCAACTTAGTGAGGTCCTCTGCAGTTTCTTGAGATTCTGTTTCAAAATAAAGAATAAAATAGAGCTTGGGAGTAGATTGGAGGTAGTATAGCTCTGGGCTCAACTCCCAGTACCACACACACAAAAAAACAATAATAAATAAATAAAGAGGAGCCAGGCATTATGTCACACACCTGTAATTCCAGTGCTTGGGAGGATGAGACAGGAGAATCACAGTTTAAGGCTAGCCTTAGCAATTTAGTGAGGCCCTGTTTCAAAATAAAAACAAAAAAATAAAAAGGGGGAGAATGTAGAGGTAGAATGACGCTGGGTTCAGTCCCCAAGGCCAAAAATGAAATAAATAAAAGAGAGGGCTGCCTTTGTTTTTTTTCACAGTGCCATAAAAAATGTGTGTGGGGGGGGGTAGTGGTAGAATTGAGTATTTTGCAAATGAATTGTTTTTGTTAAAAACTGGATAATTTTGTTCTTAGTTTTGTTTTCTTCAGATTTTAAGTGTTATGCTATTAAGTATTTGATAAGTATTATGAATTTTTTTCTGCTACTATGTATGTGAGAATTCACATTGATATTCCATATAAAATGGTTAATCTAGGCCAGGTATGGTGGTGCACACTTGTAATTCCAGCATTCGGGATGTGGAGACTGGAGGATCGCAGTTTGCAGACAGCCTCGGCTACTTAACAAGGCCCTTTGCACCTCCGTGAGACCCTGTTTCAAAAAATGAAAAGATGAAAATTAGGGCTGGGGGTGTAACTCAGAGGTACAGTGTTCCTGGGTTCCATCCCCAATACTGCAAAAAAATAAGTAAATAAAATGTTTAATCTCCACTATCAATTGAATTTGTGTTTAAAATTTTTACCTTTTATTATATAAATTTACAACATGTGTTGTTAATTTTTTGTACATTAGTTGTCTGCTTTGGTCAAACTTCCTTCTGGAGAAGACTACAATTTGAAACTGAGACTGCTTCATCCTATAATACCAGAACAGAGCACATTTAAAGTACTGTCGACAAAGGTAGGACAATTGAAAAGGTTTGTCGCTAGTAATATTTCAAAATATGGAAATACTGGTTAACTAAATGTGATAGTAAGTTTGTAGATCTTTTTAAGCCACATACCTTTAAACTAAAAGGGACTGTAAGTAAGAACAATAACTTTTTAGTGTCAGGGTTTTTTTTTTATCCCTCCAAATTAAAATAGGGTGGGATTTAGCTGCCTTTTTTTGTGCGTGTGTGGTATTGGGGTTCCTGGAAACCCTTCTACCTCTGGGCTACACTCCCAGACCTATTTTATATTTTTTATTTGGAAACAGGGTCTCTTAAGCCAGTGTACTCGTCTGGCTTTGAACCTGCGCGATCCTCCTGTCTCCGCCTCCCAAGTGCGGGATTACAAGCGTGCACCACCATGCCGGGCAAAATAGGGTGGAATTTAAATATTGACTTAGTTTGTGTAGTGTTTGTGTCCTTATTAAGATAGATAGCGACAATACGTTTCAGTAAAGATTTCTAAAAATAGATAAAACTTTAATAATCAGTTACAGTACTGGAGATGGAACCCACGGGCATTCTACTTCTGAGCTAAAGCACCCCCAATTTTTTTTTTTTTTTTTTTTTTTTTTTGCGGTGCTGGGGGTGAAACCCAGGGACATCCAAGCTTACGCCTCCAGCCCGTTTTTTTATTCTTTATTTTGAAACAGGGCCTCACTGAATTGCAAAGGGACTCACTAAGTAGCTGAGGCTGTCCATGAACTGTAATTCTCCTGTCTCAGCCTTCTAAATGTTGGGATTACAAGTGTGTGCCACCATGCTGGGCCCTATTTTTTATTCTTTATTTTGAAACACGGTCTCGCTAAGTTGCAAACGGCCTCATTAAGTAGCTGAGGCTATGTGTGAATCTTGATCTTCTTGTCTCAGTCTCCCAAGTACTAGGATTACAAGGGTGTGCCACCAGCCCAGTTTAATCATCCTTTTTCTATTTTCCTTTGTGTGTGTGGTGGTGAGGTATTGGGGATTGAACTCGGGGACATTTTTACTTTAGAGCTACATCCCCAGCCCGATTTTTTGTTTTGTTTTGTTTTTGGTGGTACTGGGTGTGGAACCCAGAGGCTTTCTACCTCTGGGCTATATTTCCAGACCTATTTTATATTTTATTTGGAAACAGGGTCTCACTAAGTTGCTGAGATCCTCACTCAGTAGCTGAGGCTGGCTTTGAACCTGTACAATCCTCCTGTTTCTGCCTCCCAAGCACGAGGATTACAGCGTGTGTTACTAAGCCTGGCCTTAATTTTCTTTTTTGAAACAGGGTCTTGCTAGTTTGCCGAGGGTCTCTCTACATTGCTGAGACTGTTTTTTAATCTACAATGCTTCGTGTCTTAGCCCGAATGTCATTGTTACACTGAATTACAAGTGTGCGTCACCACGCCCGGCCTAGGATATGCCCTTTTTAAAGATATTATTTATTTGAAGATTGCCAAGAACAAAGCTGGCTAATTATGAGGTAGATATGTAAAATAGAGCTGTATGAAATACTAGGGGGGTGGGGAAGGTATGAAATCTTACCAAGATTTCGGTCTGTCACTGATTCCATCTGCATAGTTTACAGTTTGTTCAATAAAAGAATTTAAAGTAGTTGGGTGTGGGTGTGGTGGCACTGGCCTGTAATTCTAGCTACTCAAGAGGGTGAGGCAGAAGGATGGCAAATTTGAGGCCAGCCTGGGCAGCTTGGAGAGACCTTGTCTCAAAATGAAAAATAAAAAGGACTGATTGATCCTGCTCTGTAGTAGAGCACCCCTGGTTTTATCCTTAGCACCACACATGGAAGGAAAAAAAATTTTTTTTAAATAATCAACCCCAAGCCAGATAGCCTCAGCTACTACTTAGTGAGGACCTTTGCAACTCAGTGAGACCCTGTTTCAAAATAAAGAATAAAAAATAGGGTAGGGGAGCTGGATGTGGTGGTGCATGCTTGTAATCCCAGCGCTTGGGAGACTGAGACAGGAGGATCACACAAGTTTGAAGCCAGCCTCAGCTACTTAGTGAGGCTCTCAGCAACTTACTGAGGCCCTGTTTCCAAATAAAATATAAAATAGGGCTGGAGGTATAGCCCAGAAGTAGAAAAGCCCCTTGGGATCCACGCTCCAATTCCCAAAAAAAAAAATATGGCTGAGGTTGTAGCTTGGAGGTAGAATGCCCCTGAGTTCCACCAACAGTACTGCAAAATAAATAAGTAAATAATCAAGCCCAAAGCACTAGATAGATTCGAGAGGGAAAATCTTCAAGAAATTATGAGTTTGGCATTTTTGTGTATATTTGTAATAAAAGATTCTTAATGTGAGTCCATTTGAAGTAATTTAGATGGAAATTGATTTGTTGTAAGTGATAAAGTGACTTAAGATCTTACATATTGGGTAAACATTGGTTGAAATATAAATGAAGTTTGTGTTCCAAATGAACAATAAATAAACTTAATACAAGTATGTTCCATGCTATAATTAGGGCTAGGTGTACTGGGGATTGAACCAAGTGGCATTCTTATCTCTGAGCTACACCTCTAGTCCTTTTCATTTATTTATTTGTTTGTTTGTTTGTTTTTGTGGTACTGGGGATTGAAACCAGGGCATTTTACCTCGGAGCTACATATCCCAGCCCAATTTTATTTTTTGTTTTTGTTTTGAGAAAGGATCTTGCTACAAGGCTATCATTGAACCTGCAATCTTTCAGTCTCAGCCTCCCAGGTACTGAGGTACTGAAATTACAGGAATGTACCACCACTCCAGCTAAAAGCTACATTTTTTGTTTTGAAATAAAATCTCACTAGGTTTCTGAGGCACAGTCTCCTGTCTCAGCCTCCCAAGTTCTGGGATTCCAGGGGTGTGCTATTATTTATTTTTTATTTTTTGGTAGTACTGGGGATGGAACCCTTTTATTTCCGGGCTACACTCCCAGACCTACTTTATATTTTATTTGGAAACGGGGTCTCTTAAGCCAGTGAGGCTGGCTTCGAGCCTGCGCGATCCTCCTGTCTCAACCTCCCAAGCATGGGGATTACAAGCGTGTGCCACCACGCCTGGCCTTTTCTTTTTTTTTTTTTTTTTTTGTGGTTCTGGGGATGGAACCCAGGGGCATTCTACCTCTAAGCTACACCCCCTGCCCTATTTTTTATTCTTTATTTTGAAACAGGGTGTCACTGAGTTGCAGAGGGCCTCACTAAGTAGCTGAGACCATCCTCGAACGGTGATCCTCCAGTCTCAGCCTCCCGAGTGCTGGGTGCTGGGGATTACAAGCGTGTGCCACCCTGCCCGACTTCTTTATTTTGAAACAGAGCCTCACTAAATAGCTGAGGCTGTCCAAAAACTGGTGATCCTCCTATCGCAGCTTTCCAAATACTGGGATTACAAGCACGTGCCACCACGCTTTATTTGCTAAATTTGATAACCCTCATCCTATGCATTGCACTTAATGGGGTGTTCAGTAATATTAGTTTAGTGATGACTCTAAATAGGATTCTGATATTAGCCCTTTAAAGTTGGCAGGATATTATTTTTATTTTTATAAGGAGAACACCTGACATGTATAGGTTTTAAATGCTTACCTCAAATTCACATAGTAACTAAATTGTTCGTCCTGACTCAGAAAGCATATTTTTACTTCTGCTAGTGCTGCTTAGATTTTTCTATGTTCTGGATTAAAGAGTTTTAGATTCTTTCTGTTTTTTTGTTGTGGGCCTAGGGATGGAACCCAGGGGCATTCGCCCTCCGAGCTACACCCCCTGCCCTATTTTTATTCTTTATTTTGAAACAGGATCTCACTAAGTTGTAGAGGGCCTCACTAAGTAGCTGAGGCTGTCCACAAACTGTGATCCTCCTCCTGTCTCAGCCTCGCAAATGCTGGGATTACAAGCTTGAGCCACCATGCCCAGCTAGGAGTTTAGATTCTAAATGATTGTTTTTCTTGTTCTGACCCTGGAATTTCCACATGATGTGTATATGTCTGTGTTAGACTACTTTTACAGTATAGTTAATAAAAAATAAATTGAATTTTTTATTAATATTGTGGTAAATAAATGAAGAAATCTTTTGTGTCCTTTTGTTTTCATACAGCAGAGGGAGACAGTTTTATAAAGTACTTGAAAATAAAATCTCTGGGTTACCGAGGCTTTTATTTAGTAATGGCACTGAGTGGAAAGTATGGGGCTAATTTGTGTCTTATGTGTTCAAATGTCTGGACTATATTTTATATATTCACATATCTTGAATCTTTGGGCAAAATGAGAACAACATGATGTACTTGCTTAGGAGAATCTGTTTGAAATGAGAGATTTTACAAAATCTTACATTTATTTATTAATTTTATTTAGTGATGCTGGGGATTAAATCCAAAGGCATTCTACTTCCCAGCTACAATCCCAGCTCATTTAAAAATTCTTTTTGTTTTGAAACAGGGTCTCACTCAGTTGCCAAGAGTCTCTGTGTTGCTAAGGCTGTCCTTGAACCTGCAAGGCTTTCCTCCTGTCTCAGCCTTTTAAGTACCTGGACTACAGGCAAGCAGCACTGTTTGGCTAAAATCTGTATTGATTGATTGATTGTGGTACTGGTGTTCCTGGAAACTGTTCTACCTCCGGGCTATACTCCCATACCTGTTTTTATATTTTTATTTGAAACCAGGGTCTCTTAAGCCAGCAACGGCTGCTTTGAACCTTGGTGATCCTCCTGTCTCCGCCTCCCAAGCTCAGCTAAAATCTGGTTTTAAAAGAGCTGTTTCAGCTGGGCATGGTGGCACATGCTTGTAATCCCCAGGCTTGGGAGGCCGAGACAGGAGGATCATGCAGGTTTGAAGCCAGCCTTGCTGGTTTAAGAGACCCTGTTTCCAAATAAAAATATATTTTTTTAAAAAATGGGTCTTACTTGGAAGGCTGAGACAGGACAGTTGCAGGTTTGAGGACAGCCTCAGCAGCAAATAATGACACTTTAATTAACCTATTAAGACCTTGTTTGTGCTCTCTCTTTTTTTTTTTTTTCTTCACATACTGGGGATTGAATCCAGGGGTACTCTACCTCTCAAATACACCTCCCATCCCTGTTTTTAGTCTTTGTTTTAAAACAGGGTCTCACTAGGTTGATGAAAACCTCACTACTTGCTGAAGCTGGCCATGAACCTATGATCCTCCTGTCTCAGCCTCCCAACTACTGAGATTACAAGTCTGTGCCACCACGCCTGGCAAGAAGAATACCAGTTTCTTCTTTCTGTATCAGCTTAGTACCTGGGTCAGAATAGGCACTCAGTAAATGTTTGGATAAGCAGTTAGAAATTTGCCATTCATTATTATGTTTGGAATTTTAAAAAGTGACTATAAAATGATTCGAGCAAAGCTGACGTGGTGCACTTCGTGGTGTTCCTTAACTGTAATTCTAGGTACTCAGGAGGCTAATAAGGCAGGAAATTGCAATTCAGGGATAGCCTGGGCAACCTAGTGAAACCTACCTCAAAAGAAATGAAACTAAAAAGCTGGGGATATAGGCCAGGCATGGTGGCTCACGCATTCGGGAGGCTGAGACAGGAGGAACATGGTTCACGGACAGCCTCAGCTACTTAGCGAGGCCCTTTGTGAGACCCTGTTTCAAAAATAGTAAGACTGAAAAATAGAGCTAGGGATGTAGCCCAGAGGTACAGTGCGCCTGGGTTCCATCCTCAGTACCAGAAAAAAATAAAAAGCTGTGGATATAGCTCAGTTGTAACGCCTTGCCAGGTGGAATCCCAGTAATGTTAAAAATAAATAAATAGGTGCATGCTTGTAATCCCCACACTTGGGAGGCAGAGACAGGAATCGCGCAGGTTCAAAGCCAGCCGCGCTGGCTTAAGAGACCCTGTTTCCAAATAAAAAGTATAAAATAGGTCTGGGAGTGCAGCCCGGAGGTAGAAGGGCTTCCAAGAACCCCGGTACCACCAAAATAGATAGATAGATAGATAGATAGATAGATAGATAGATAGATAGATAGATAGAAAGAAAATATTTTTATGTAGGAATAAAGATGGTCGTAGATATAACAGTGTGCCTCAGGAAGACTGAGATACTATTCTAGTATTGGACAAAGGTGTGCTATACCAGTGAAATGTGCAAAGAGCTACATAAGAATGTTGGGAAGGCTGTATTCTGAAGATTGGGAAACAATAATGACTACAACATTGAAGCAGGTGGTTTTCAAAAGTTTGTAACTTTGCCAAAGTTCTTTAGACTCTGGGAAAGATCCCTTCACTGCCATTCTAAGTTGGATCTTACCACTTCTTTGTATGTGTGTATTGTGAGAAGTGGGTATGAACCTCAAAGGCTTTTTGTCTCTTAAGCTACATTCCTAGCACTTTTAAAAAATATTTAGAAACAGGACCTCACTAAGTTGCTTAGGCTGTTTTTGAACCTGCAGTCCTGTCTCAGCCTCCCAAATAGTGGGATTATAGGATGAGCTACCACACTTTCCTGGATCTTACTACTACTTAAGGTGATGAGGCAGGAGTCCAGGATGGTGCCACCCAGTCCCAATCACTTGAAGCCCAAGATGGTGCCACCAGTCCTGGCCACATGGACGCTAATACAGGAAATCTAGCTCAGGAAGTGGAAATGAAACCTGATCTGAACCCCCTTGTTAGTACCCCTGCCTGTTATTGACCCAACCAAAACCTGTCACATTGTAGCTATGCATTCTGTGTGATAATGCCATTTGGGGATCAGACATGGAGCTTTGCTCTCTGGGCCGTAGAGGTGATTAAAGAGACCTGCCATATCTATTCCAGCCTGTTTCTTGTTCTCCCTGGCCAAAGTTTCCTGCAACAGTGGTATCTGGAGACCATGATTGCTTAGGAGTAATAGTAACTTCTTTTTTAATCTGAAATTCCTTTCATTGGGAAAAATACTAAATTCTCAGAGACCTCAGAGGTGGGTGGTAGTACAATCATGTTGAGAACTGATGATCCAGCACAGCAAGGATTCTTATTAGTAATTTGTGGATTCTGCTTTGGGATATTATGGTTTCTTGAAAGCCTTCCCTTGCATATGAGAACAACATCAAGAAAATCATCAAGATTTTAAATTAACTTTTAAAGTACTTTTTACTTAAATGATAATAGAATGGTTTATTAATGGTTGCAGTAAAAAGCCTCTGTAATTGGACTATAATTCTAGAAGTACCTGCCAAAAACATCAGGATTTCAAGCTTCCTTTTTTAAAGCATGTATAAGCATTGAGAGTGAAGTAGGTGTAAAAAGGAATTCACAGAAAATCAGTCACCCCCCCTTTTACTTTTTAAAAAGCTGCTTTACATGGTTTATTATGTGCTGTGATTTTAATGAATGGATTAAGTATAATTTCAAATTCAGGTCAGCTTGTCTCAGTTGAAACAGGGTTCTGCTAAGAGCTTTGACTGACTTTACAAAGGCTTTTTTGTTCATACTGCACAATTGCTCAGGTTACAGTGGCTTTCACTTAGATGTGAGTACTAGTCTGCATTGCTTTTCATGTGAAACAAACTTCTTGTAGGGAGTGTATAGTGTAGTTTATATGAAGTGTGAATATGGACGGAGTGCCCTATGGATGAGTTTAGTGTGGTGATGTACATACACACTGATTTCTAGGCTCTTGTTTCCCTATGAGGTGAAAATGAGGTAAGAAGCAGTTTTAAATTTTAAGATAATATTAATAATGCTTTTCATTAACTGTTCATGTGTCATTGGCAGCTATTTGATTTCTGTATTTATTAATGAATTGTAACTTACATTAAAAATAGTGTACTCTTTGCCTTTCTCCCAGTGACATTTGTTACATGTATTTTTCTTGTTTTAAAAACAACAAACACAAGCTGGGTGTGGTGGTGTAACCTATAATCCCAGTACATGGGAGGCTGAGACAGAAGGATCACAGGTTCCAGGCCAGCCTCAGCAACTTAGTGAGAACTTGTTTCAAAGTAAAAAAAAAATTGATAGGATGGGGATAGAGAGGATGTGACTTAGAAGTCGAATACCCCTGGGTCTAATTCCCAGTATGAAAAAAATTAAAATGGAGCCTGCATATATTCTATACCATCATTAAAATTATTAGCCAGGCGCAGTGGCATGCACCTATAACCCCAGTACTTGGGAGGCTGAGATAGGATCACATGTTTGAGGCCAGCCTCAACAACTTAGTGAGACCCTGTTTCAAAATAAAAGGGGGGGGGCACTGGATCTGTGGCTCGGAGGTAGAATACCCCTGCATTCATTTTTCAGTACCATAAAATATATTGACTGGTTTCTCTGCTTAATGCTTGTTAAATTTTTTTTGTTTGATTTGGTACTCAGAATTGAAGCAGGGTCATTCTACCTCTGAGTTATATCTTCAGCCTTTTTTAATATTTTATTTATTTATTTATTTCCTGGAAGCCCTTCTACCTCCGGGCTACAGTCCCAGACCTATTTTTACATTTTTTTTTTTTTTTTAATTTGGAAACAGGGTCTTCTAAGCCAGTGTGCATGGCAGGCTTCAAACCTGAGCAATCATCCTGTCTCTGTCTCCACGCCCGGCCTTTTTTAATTTTGAAATGGAGTCTTTCCTAAGTTGCTGAGGCTGACCTTGAACCTGCGATCCTCCTGTTTTAGCCTCCTGAATGCTGGGATTACAAGATTGCGCCATCAAACCAGCTTTGCTAACTTCATTTTCCAAGTGAACTTAGTCTAACATTCAGCAACTCTTTTTTTCCATCTGTAGTTTTCACTGCTCTGACATAATCCTGGACTTGAGGCAGATTTCTCCATACTCCTTGAGAGGCACTGGGTCCTTTCATACACAGAGCTCCCGTTTCAGGTCATTCTTTTTGCTCCTGGAGACCTACCCTTTCCATCCTTGCTAACAGGTCTACTGCTCAAAAGTTCTTGAAACTGCATGAAACCTTTCTCTACAATTGGTGTGATCTCTTTTGATTCCCCCCCCCGCCCCCCACACACACCCTCAACCTTTATTTTTTTATTTTGAAATGGTATCACCTAAGTTGCTGAGGCTGTACTTGAATCCTGTCTCAGTCTCCCAAGTGCCTGGGATTCAGGGGTGTGTCACCAAGTTCAGCTTTTTTGAGCTTTTTGAACATTTATTTGTCTTTTTGTAACCTTCAAAGTTCAAAATTCTCCAGAATCTGTGGTTTTTTTTTGGGGGGTGGTGGTGGTGGTACTGGGGTTCCTGGAAACCCTTCTACTTCTGGGCTACAACTCCCAGACCTATTTTTTGTGTTTTTATTTGGAAACAGGGTCCCTTAAGCCAGCAAGGCTGGCTTCAAACTTCCATGGTCCTCCTTCTCAGCCTCCTCTAAGTGTGGGGATTATAAACATGCGCCACCACGCCCGGCGAATCTGGTACTTTTTTTGAGTGCTGACATGAGATCACAAGTGGAAAATTCTGTGCCTGATCTCATATGAGAGGTTGCAGTCAAAATGCAGGTACACAAAAATATTGTGTGAAATTACTTTCAGGCTAAGTACATAAGGAATATAAAAAACGTAAATGAATTTCATGTTTAAACTTGGTTTCATTCCGAAGATATCTTATTATGTATTAAGTACTTTGAAATCCGTCCCTCCAAAATCTAACATTTGTTTGGTCCCAAGCATTTCAGCAGAAGGATCCTCAGCCTGTAATTATGGTTAAATGAATGTTAACATTTGTTGTGTTATTTTACACAGTGGTTAATGCACATGTGAATAGAGTAATTTCTGTACAGTAGGGGTCCTCAGTGGTGGACATTTTGACTGTATAATTCTGTTGGAGGGGGTTGCTCTGTACAATTGTAGGATGTTTAGTAGCATCTCACTATACCACCTTGCCCTTACTCCTGTTGTGACAACCAGGAGTGTCTACACATATTGCCAAATATCCCCTGGGTGGCAGAATCATCCCTTTTTGAGAACACTGCTTTAGAACAAAGATAAGCATTTAGATATCAAAATTCTTTTTAATTGCAGCTTATATAGTACTTATGTTATTGTTTTAAAGGGTGACTTTTAGAAACACAATAAAAGGAACCAAATAAATATTTTATAATTGTTCAGATTTAACCTTGTTTAATTTATGGAAACTGTCAAGGACACTACTAATTCTTATAAAACTTTGATGACTTAAGAATATTGCATTTTTACTTTTTTATGTATTTTACATTGAATAATGGATTTTATTTGGTGTTTCCTACAGATTGAAGTTAAAATGAAAAAGCCAGAGGCTGTTAGATGGGAAAAGCTAGAGGGGCAAGGAGACGTGCCTATGACAAAACAGTTCATAGCAGGTTTGTTTTTTGGCCTTGACCAGCTTTAAATTCCTATCATGTTGTGTCTATTGAAATTAAATAGTAATGAGCATTCTTTCTACTTTCATTATTTATGTTTCCAAGATAAGATACATTGAGTATAATATGATTGCTCATAATGAATACAAAGTAGCCTTTATTATGAATGTTCTAACTTCCTAAAAACTAAGAATACAAATGAATGGCACCAAAATCCCAGAGGAGTTAAGATTGTTTACCATGTCAGTTTATGACATTACTTGGAGGTTGTTTGTTTTGTGTTGGCCTTTCTTAATGCCTCTTTTTACATTGCAAGTTAATTAGTTTGCTCTGCTGATATGTTCCCTTTTCTCTACCTTTATTTTTTGTGTGTGTGTTCTTTCTACTAATGTTGTTAGCTTTAATTTCCTGGAATTTCCGAGCATCATAGAGTAAGGTTTCTAGCTCATTTCACTATATTGTTAATTTAAAGATATATACAAACAGGTAATGAGTACCTATGGAAGGCCTAGAAGAGTAGGAAATTAGGGTTGATTGTATAACCCTTTAAGGGATGAAGAACATTGTGCTGAGGTCAATTCTAAGCATATGCAATAAGCAGATAAGCATTTTTCTAATGGAATAATTAATCTGCAGGACATTCTTAGAACTACAAGCTAAGATCATATTTTACCATAATAGCCTCGTTAATGAATGGAGAGAAGTTTCTTTTTGACTTTTTAGTTAATACTTGACTTGATGACTGAAACAAGCTAATATTGTGTCTCGGCTACTTTAAGATTTTCACTGCTTTCTTCCATAGGAAAAAACACATTTCCTTGTTATAACTTTTAGAAAATAAGTTCATCAGCAGATCATTTATGTGTGCATGTGTTTGTTTATTTTCTTAATCAGAAATATTTCTGGTTGATACTTCAAAGAGTAAAAATGTTCTATACTTTCCTTGAAATCTACTACCATAGAATTTTGGTCTAAGATTTGTATATAGTTTTTTGGTTGGTTGGTTTAGGTTTTTGTTTTGTTTTGTTTTGTTTTTTGGTTTTTTTTGTTTTTGTTTTTTGTGGTACTGGGGTTCCTGGAAGCCCTTCTACCTCTGGGCTACACTCCCAGACCTATTTTACACTTTTTTATTTTTGGAAACAGGGTCTCTCTTAAGCCAGCACGGCTGGCTTTGAAACTGCGCGATCCTCCTTTCTCTGCCTCCCAAACGTGGAGATTTCAAGCGTGCACCACCACGCCTGGCTATATATAGTTTAAGACTTTTATTTATTTATATATTTTTTCAGTACTAGGGATTGAACCCAGGGGCATTGTACCTCTGAGCTATATGCCCAGCCCTATTTTTTATTCTTTATTCTTAAAATGGAGTCTCATTAGGTTGGGGAGGGCCTCAATAAGTACCTGAGGCTGACTTGGAAACCTGCATTCCTCCTGTCTCAGCCTACCAAGTACTGGGACTACAAGGGTACGTTACCACACCTGGCTAATGAATTTCTTTCAGTGTAATATATCACTTAATTGTAACAACAGCCCTATGTAATAGGCAGTCTAATAGTATTCCTTCTATTTTATAAATTCAAAAAGGTTAAGAACCTTGCAAAAGGTGGCCCAGCAGATTTCATTGCTTAGGACTAAAGTTTTTCAGAGTGTGGTTCTTATTCTTTTGTTAACCTGTGTGTTGCTACATTTTCTAACAATTGAAATGATCTCTGCCGACATGAATATCTTTGTAATTACATGATATTACAGTGAATGAGTAAAGAGGTTAGATTGTTCACAGTTGATCTACCATCTTACTTAACTCTTCATAATTCATCTGACATTTCCAGGTGTTAAAGTTTTTCTGAGATTAAAAATCAAGGTTTTGTAGTGTTACAGTTAAGTTTTTTTCTAAGCTCAACCTTGTAGATATTCAAGATGCTATTTCTCCTGGCCTGTTATGTTTTTGTAAGGAATTAATATGCTTGTCAGATTCCTGTGTACTGCAAGCTGGAGACAGTAGATAAGGGCAAGTCACTTAACCTATCTGGGCCAGCCTTCTTATCTGTAAAATGGAGATTAAAACCTCTATTCCCAGGCTTGGTGGGAGTCAGCATTAGAATTAATTAAATCCATGTTTCAAAGGCTTAAGAGCATAATGGCATAAATTTTTTGTTTTCTTTGGTTACTAGTGAAAATGTACAAAGTGAATAGAACTTTTAAAATAACATACTTGCCTTAAGTAAAACAGCATGGGGTCTATTTGGGTTTTGTTGTGATACAAGATGAGCAGGGAGAAAAGGTTGGTTTACAGGTAAAGAGAATGTATGGGAAAACAGAATGAATGTTTAGTACTTTTTTTGAGACAAGCAATATATATGGGCATTATTAGAGGAGTAACATTTAGGTTTATATTAATTTCTCCTAATATACTAATAGAGAAATTTCAAGTGATATTGTTTTTGTTTTTTTGTTTTTAATGTGGTACTGAGGGTGGAACCCAGGGGCTTTTCTATCTCTGGGCCATACTACCAGACCTATTTTATACTTTATTTGGAAACAGTCTCACTAAGTAGCTGAGGCTGGCTTCGAACCTGTGCGATCCTCCTGTCTCAGCCTCCCAAGTGCTGGGATCACAAGCATGTGCCACCATGCCTGACTCAAGTTTTTTAAAGCACTATAGCTCTACTATTCAGTACAGTAACTATTGGCCACATGTACCTATTGTACACTTGACATATAATTAATATGCATTGGGATATTCTAAGGTAAAATACAAAGTTTTAATAACATTAAAAATGTAAAATGTATTAATATTTTCCATTGATTTCATGTTGAAATTATACTGTTTTGAGTATGCTAAATTAAAAAAAATACTGTTAAGCCGGGTGTGGTGGCGCACACTTGTAATCCCAGCATTTGGGAGGCTGAGACTGGAGGATCTCGGTTCGTAGACAGCCTCAGCTACTTAGTGAGGCTCTTTGCAACTCAGTGAGACCCATTTTTAAAATAAAGAATAAAAAATAGGGCAGGGGGTGTAGTTTGGAGGTCGAATGCCTCTGAGTTCCATCACCAGACCCTCAAAAAAAAAAAAAATACTGTTAATATATTTTACCTGGTCCTTTTTAGTAACATACTGCTAGAAATTTTTTCCTTTTTTCTCCCCCCCCCCCCCCCAGTACTGGGGATGGAACCCAGGAGCATTTTCCCTCTAAGCCACACACCCCCAGCCCAATTTTTTACTCTTTAAATTTTAAACAGTTTCTCACTGACTGAGTTGCAAAGGGCTTCACTAAGTCAGCACTACCACGGCTTGCTGAAATTTTTAAATTATATCTGTGGCTCAACACTGGCTTTTGTCTATAGTTTCACTGGACAATGAATAGAGCTACAGAGGTACTCTTGTACTGACTAAGTTGATTTGTTATTTTTAAAATTATTTGTATGCCAAAATCTTTATTCCTTTGGTCTAGGGCAGTCCTGGAAGTGTCTTGCGTTCCTGTCTAGTAGCCTATCTGTATTTACCCCAATGTCTCCTACAGTTATTTTCTGTCTTGTAGTTTCTACACTGTACAGATAATATAGTTATTTTCAGATACTATATGTGTGATATGGGCCTCAAGTATAGTACTTTACAATTTCAGACATTCTTTATTTTCTATTGAAGCAATCTTAATTTTAATGTAGGAAGATGAAGTTTTAACTCCTGTTGTGACATGAGCAGTTTATTTCTACTCTGAAAGATGTATACGTTCCTCAGAAAAGGCCACCTTTTAAATTGGGCATGGTGGCACACACTTGTAATCCCAGCATTTCGAGGCTGAGACAGGAGAATCACAGTTCATGGATAACCTCAGCTGCGATGTAGTAAGGCCATTTGCAACTCAGTGAGACCCTGTTTCAAAAATAAAGAATAAAAAATAGGGCTGGAGGGAGAGTGCCCCTGGGTTCCATCCCCAGTACTACACACACACAAAAAGGCCATGTGTTAATTTTATATTTTGAGAAAGGGTCTTCCTATATTGAACAGGCTGAACTTGGAACTCCTAAGCTCAAGTGAAACTCCCTTCTTAGCCTCCTGAGTAGCTAGGACTATAGGCATGTACCAGCATGCTATACTTCCAGACCTATTTTATATTTTATTTGGAAACAGGGTCTCACTAAGTAACTGAGAGCCTCACTAAGTTGCTGAGGCTGGCTTCGAACCTGTGAGATCCTCCTGTCTCAGCCTCCCAAGTGCGGGGATTACAAGCATTCGGCACCATGCCTGGCTAAAAGTCACATTTTCTACATTAAGTAATTTAAAAAATAATAATAATACCTTTACTTTTAAAACTATTTGTATCTTTGTGATTTTTCTTTAAATATAAAATTTCCTGTGTACTTAACTCAAGTTTCCTGTTATTATTATACAAATTTGTTTTTAATTTGGTGTTACATAATGTGCTAAAATTTTATACTTTATTCTTTTTTTTTTTTTTTTTTTTTTTTTTTTTGTGGGTCTGGGGGTGGAACCCAGGGGCATTTGACCTCCGAGCTACACCCCCTGCCCTATTTTTTATTCTTTATTTTGAAACCGGGTCTCACTGAGTTGCGGAGGGCCTCACTAAGTAGCTGAGGCTGTCCCCGAACCGCGATCCTCTGGTCTCAGCCTCCCGAATGCTGGGATTACAAGCGTGCGCCACCACGCCCGGCTATACTTTATTCAGATTTTTTTCTTCTCAAAAGAAAGTCTTAGAATTTTACATTAATGCTTACTGCTTCAGTTTTTAAGAGTGTAAGTTTAAGCCAGGTGTGGTGGTACATGCTTGGTAATCTCAGTACTTGGGAGGCTGAGAAAGGAGAATCAGGGGTTTGTGGTCAGCCTTAGCTATTTAATCAGACTCTCCACAACTTAGTAAGACTCTTTTCAAAATAAATACTGAAAAATAACTTGGAGGTAAAATGCTCCGTTGGGTTTAATATTCCTAGTACCGAAAAAGAAAAGAAGTGTTTGCTAAGATGTTCTGTTTACTATAGTCACAGAATTTATGTATTGACATGTTGATTAATCACTTTTGTCATTTTTACTTACTAGATGTAAAGAATCTATATCCATCATCATCTCATTATACAAGAAATTGGGATAAATTGGTTGGTGAGATCAAAGAAGAAGAAAAGAATGAGAAGTTGGAGGGAGATGCAGCTTTAAACAAATTGTTTCAACAGATCTATTCAGATGGTTCTGATGAAGTGAAACGTGCCATGAACAAATCATTTGTAAGACCATGAACTTTTTAGAAAAAAGTATTATGGAGGAGTGAATTTTATGTTTATAGAAATAATAAGTAAATAATTTGAGACCAAATTACATATAATACATCAGAGAGGCATTTTTGAATAGGTTTTGCCTGAATATTTCATCTTGCTCGAAACTTAAAATAATTGTTAATGAGGCTGAAAACTTGTGAAAGTGATTAGAATAAGTGTTTTTTTTTCTAAAAATGTGTTTTTTCTAAAATATGTGTTTATATATATATATCATACTTAAGTACATACATACATGTATTTTATTACTGAATTAAAAGTGAGAAGGCTAAGAAAGACCAAGATTACAGGATTATACATAATCTTAATGTTAGAGATGAATATAGAGGCAAAACTTTTCAAGTGTTTTGCTAGTAGAAAGGTGGACATTAATTATTCATTGATTTAATATTCTCTCTATTAAATAAGAAAATCCAAACTTTTGCCGGACAGTGTAAATATCACCAGATTTAGGCCTCAAACTCTTGAGATTTTAGTGACAATTCATCACTGTATAACTGTGTAAATTTTTCCTATAGATGTGATTATTTGAGTTTTATCAGGAAACATGCATCTCTATCTTCCCAAACAAGGAAGTCTCACTGTTGACATTTAAAAACTTCCTAGACTAAATAGCAACATGTCAATTAAAGATACATTACAGAATCTCCATTTGTTTTATACAGAATATACCCATAAAACAAGCCATTTCATTGAACTTAAACACATCAAGTGCTTCTGTCTTATGGGAAAACAAAAGAAATAAGACAGACTCTGCTGTGATCTCTCAGTCTGATTAGAATATGGTTAGCCAACACCTACAAAGTAATTGGAGGGAAATGCTACATAGCACTGCATCCTTTAAGGAGAGAAGGAGAAAATAAGTGTCAATAATGAATAGAACCAGATTATAAACAAAATCACTGAAGATCCTCCTAGGGATTGTTAAGTAAACATGGTTGCCATATTTAGTTCAGTCATTTTATTTCAATCCTACTATGTGCCAGGCTACTGTGCTTAGAACCAGGGTAGAAATATATTCAGTTCTTTATCCATGGGTTCTGCATTCATAGTTCTACTGACTGTGGATTGAAAATATTAGAGGAGAAAAATTGCATATAGACCTTTTCTTGTCATATATTCCTTGCCCTTGAGCATGTTTTAGTTCCAGACAAGGATAAGAAGTACATATTAAAGGGCAGACCCTTCAGGTACATCAGTGCAGTGTGATACATGTCATCTTAATGGTAAGTAGGCTTATATAGAAGACAGATTCTGTAAGAGTACAGTCCTGATATTAAACAAGGCTACTGAAAGACAGTGACATTTCATGTTTGGAGGATAGCTAAAGACACACCTACATCCTGAGATAGAGAAGAGCATCTTGTGCAAAGTTACCCATGTAAGGGAGCATGAGAGGACTTTAATTGAGATCTTGGGGTGATGGTAGAGTATGTAATTTTGTGTCTTTGCTAGTCACAATATTTAGAAAGTTTACACTGTTTGCTATGATCCAGGTTAATGCATTTTTATTGCATTAGTATAAAAAATGTTCAGAAGTTTTGTTTTTTAACATATGGTCATGCGTCATTTAACAATGGAACATGTTCTGAGAAATGTGTTGTTAGGTTATTCTATTCTCATCATGATACAAGCATCATTGAGTGTATTTACACACTCTTAAATAGTCAATCACTTGATGTGGCTTGTTGTGTGTTTGCACGGTCATGGTGCCGCTGACCTATGCCCCCAGCTGGATGTAGCTTCTTAATAGAATCAGGAGATTTGTTAAACGGAGCATATGGCATTCCTGCAAGTATAATATGGTATACTTTTCTACAGTAAACTTTTTTAAAGTAGAGGAGTCTCCTCAAAAATAATTGTATGGCTAGGCGTGGTGGTGCATGCTTGTAATCCCAGCATTCAGGAGTTTGAGACCGGAGGATTGTGGTTCGCAGACAGCCTCAGCTACTTAGTGAGGCACTCCGTAACTTAGACCCTGTTTCAAAATAAAGAATAAAAAATAGGGCAGGGGGTGTAGCTCAGAGGTCGAATGCCCCTGGGTTCCATTCCTGGTCTCCCCCCCCCCCAAAAAAAAATGTCTTGTATGCAAGCCAGGCATACTTGTAATCACAGTACTTGGGAGGCTAAGACAGGAAGGATCACAGGTTCGAGGCGAGCCTTAGCTACTTGGTGAGGCCATCTACAACTTAGACCCTGTTTCAAAATAAAGAAAAAAAACAGGGCCAGAGGTGTAGCTTGGAGTTACAATGCCCCTGGGTTCAATCCCCAGTAACACAAAAAAGAAAAGCACATAAAGGAGTAACAGCTGATTATTATCAGATATTACGTAATAATATACCTAGTTATATGTGTTATGCTGTTATGTGATTGGCAACACAATAGGTTTATACTAGCATCAACCTAGACATTTGAGTAATAGGTCACTGTAAGAGGTTATAATGGTTATATGTCATTAAAGCAATGGAAATTTCCGACCCTGTTATAAATTTACACTACCACTCTAATGTATTCAGTTTATTGTTGACCAAAAACATTGTTATGTGGCACTTGACTGTATGAATATGTTAGGGTTGTTGGTAGGTGGTATATTCAGTAGATGGTAAAGAGATAGCCAGTTCTTCACTGAGGCACTGACCATGTATACCTATGTTTGTGTACCTTTCAATTAAAAAAGAAAATCTCATTTGAGAGGCGGAAACAAGAAGATTGTGGTTTGCAGACACCCTCAACTACTTAGTGAAGCCCTTTGCAACTCAGTGAGACTTTGTTTCAAAATAAAGACTAAAAAATAGAACTGGGGGTGTAGCTTAAAGGTAGAATGCCCCCGGGTTCCATCCCCAATACTGCAAATCATCATCATCATCATCATCATCATCATCATCTCAAAGCAAATATGCATGTGTTTGGCACAGAGGGAAATTAAATTAGGAGTTCTTAAGGTTCTGTTTAACAGGTATAGAAAGTGTTTTTTTGGTCTGATCTTTACTGTCTTCAAAAAAATTTATAGCATTCCTTCTATTTTCATTTGAATGTATCTTTTTCAGATATCTTTATGTTGATTAGCAGAGAGGAACATGGTGTTTAATATGGCAGCCTATGTGTAAATTACACAGGATATTCTACCTTATTATTCTAGGAGTGTGTGTGTGTGTGTGTGTGTGTGTGTGTGTGTGTGTGTGTGTGTACTGGGGATGGAACCCAGGGGCATTCTTCCTTTGAGCTATACCCCCAGCTCTATTTTATTATTTTAGTTTGAAAAACATCTCACTAAACTGCAAGAGAGCCTCACAAGTTGCTGAAGCTGGCTCTGAACCTGTGATCTTCTAAGCCTCTCAAAACCTGTGATCTTCTAAGCCTCTCAAGTACTGATAAGCATGTGCTACCATGCCCCTTTTCAGGTTTTCATAGAACTTGTTTATCCTCTCTGGGAAGCTGAAGATTAAATAAAAATATTGTTTTTATAGAGCCATATATTATAGCCTATATTTGGGATTCTGTTGCTATAACATTCTTAGGAAAATACTCTATTTTTGTTACATGGTCCAGAAATTAACTTACTTTTATTTTTCATTGCAGATGGAGTCTGGTGGTACAGTTCTGAGTACGAACTGGTCAGATGTAGGTAAAAGAAAAGTTGAAATCAATCCTCCTGATGATATGGAGTGGAAAAAGTACTAAATAAATTAATTCGCTATCATTGTATTGCGTATATTCACCTAATGCTCATTGTGTACTGATACTGCATTCTTGAATTTTGAACACTGAAAATCTTTTTGAAAGAACATACCTCTTTATCTCTTTGTGCTTTAGAAATTATTTCCTTCAAGTATTCTAAGAGTCTAATGAAGAGTGAAGATCACATTTTTATTACTTCTTTCCCTAGGGATCTCAGATGTATTGAAACTGAATGAAATATCGTTTGCTACCGGATAGATTGGTTCTATCTAGTTGTGGGAATGGAAAAAATTTTAATATTATAACCTGGGTTGTTGCCTTACTTTTGATGCAGTATTCTGTTAACAATTTATTGGACCTGGCAACTTTGGTTCAGCATAAAATTTTTAAATTCAGTGTACTTTGTGCTTGCATTTAAAAACTGCTTTTGAATGGAGTTGTAAATACAATTTTTCTATGAAGAAGTTTGATTTATTTACTTTTTTTAAGTTTTTAGTGAGAACCTTGAGAAATTATTTAATCATAGGAAATTCCCATTTAGTTCTCTATGAGAAGTATTTGTAATTTGTAATTGCACCGAGATTTTGGTCCTACCTTCCAAATTCCTATATAAAACAGATCCTTCAGTTTAACCTACTGCAAACTTAACCATTGCAAGGATATATTGTGGGATATAAGGAGATATATCTGTGAAGCTAAGGCAAAGAAGTAGGTAGAATAGCCCAGCTCTACTTGCTGCTTTTACCACATCACGGTTCCTGAAGTTAAAGCAGTATGGTGGAATCTTTAGTTTTTTATTTTACTTTTTATTAGAAATTTCTGTTCTCAAATCCCAATGACTACTTGTTTGAGTGATTTATTGGTAGCTACTTTAACAATAAATTAATACATATATATATATATATATATATATATATACATATACATATATATATTGCATTTATTCTGTGCCTAATATCTATATTCTAATGGAATACAAAAACTAAAAGACATGATCATTCATTTCAGAGTTTATAATATAGCAGAAAGTAAGTTAACTTTCATGAAAGAATTACAGATTGGTTGAATGTTGAGCTCATTGTAAATAGTTTTGAGACAGAAATAAGTGTGATGTGGCTAAATCCATTACAGCCTGAGCTGTTAGAAGGTGTAGGCTATGGATGACCTGTAGATCTGGCATTGTTTTCTGACCATAATTTTTTTCAACCTTTGTGCTCTAGATGTTGGTATTTGCTCTGTTAGATGTCACTGACATTTCTGTAGTTGGGCTACTCTGAACCCTCGATGCTGAGGGTCGGCTGAATGAGAAGCAAATTGGCCATCATTTCAACACCAGAAAAAGTAGGAATTTCGCTCATTCCTTCTGCTCCTTTGCTAGGAGACACAGGAGAGTCCTGGTTAAGCAATGGTAGAGTGGTCCCAGGCAGTGCTCAGACCTGTTGTCACAACTTGTTTAAGCATGCTGCAGTTTTCACTTGTTATCTGCCCACATAGAGCCTCAAGCTACTTTTTTTGTTCTTGAACATTGAAGGGAAAGCAAAATTAAGTTCTTCCATGGATGGATTTCTAAAATTTTTCCCTTAGGGAAACAAGATAAAGTGACATATTTTATATGTTAAATTTTTTTGGTGTCATTTATCTTAGGAGGGGAAGTTGTTGTTACAGAGGCATAAAGTTGAGGGCATACAGCACGACACCAGGGACAAGAATCTTTAACTCAAGTCTCTGTCATTGGCTAATTTATAATCTTCAACAGGTTTAGGCCTTTCTTTGTATTAGTTCCTCTATCTATAAATAATTGGTGGGACTTAAGAGATACAATTAAAAGACCATGGTTCTAAAAAAGGAAATATTTTTGCCACCTTTTTCTTAAAATTTTTTATTTTTTTATTTATTTTATTTTTTTTGTGGTACTGGGGGTGGAACCCAGGGGCATTCTACCTCCAGACTACATCTCCAACCCTATTTTTTGTTCTTTATTTTGAAACGATCCCACTGAGTTGCAAAGAGCCTCACTAAGTGGCTGAGGCTGTTTGTGAACTGCGATCCTCCTGTCTCAGCTTCCCAAGTACTGGGATTACAAGTGTGTGCCACCATTTCTGGTTTTAATTTTTTATTTTGAAATAAGGTCTCAGTAAGCTGCAGAAGGCCTCACTAAGTAGCTGAGGCTGTCCGTGAACTCTATCCTCCTGTCTCAGCCTCCCAAGTACCAGGATTAGAATTAGAAGTGTAGCTGGGTGATAGCACACACTTGTAATCCCAGCATTTTTGAGGCTGAGACAGGAAGATTGCAGTTCGTGGACAGCCTCAGTTACTTAGTTAGGCCCTTTGCAACTCATTGAGACTCTGTTTCAAAATAAAGAATAAAAAATAGGCCTGGGGGTATAGGTCAGAGGTAGAATGCCCCTGGGTTCCATCCCAAGTACTGTAAAAAAAGAAAAAAAAAAGAAGTGTGTGCCATTATGCCTTGCTTTAAAATGACCATTGTGATAGTTTTTTTTTAAAACTTAGTGCTCTTTTTGCTTTTGTTTGTTTATTTTATTTATTTATTTATTTATTTATTTATTTATTTAAGGTACTGAGGGTACTGGAGATGGAACCCGGGGGCATTCTACCTCTGACCTATACCCCTAGCTATATTTTGTTTAGTTTTGCTTAGAGTATGCCTGTTAGTTACATTTTTATAGTATTGGCAGTATTCAGAATTTTGCCTGGCTAAATGGAGTTTCTATCATTAATATATATATTTTTTTTTCATTCATTCAAATTCATTCAAATTAGTAATAGCATCCCAGTATTACAGATTAGAAAAATAAGGCCAAAATTAAGTGTTAAGGAAGAAAAATCCATCTGAGAAGGGATAACAGACAGCTGAAATTTGAGAACTCAATGAGCAAGTGAAATTTGAGTACAGACTTAAAGGAAGTAAAGGAGTTAGCAGTACAGGTACTAGAGAAAGAACTTCAAGCAACAGGTGTGTGTGACATGCTGGACAAGTTACGCAGCTGGAGCAGAGTAACCAAGGCAAGATCGTGGAGGGCCTTGTAGGAAGTGCCCTGAAGTGTTGGTAGCTTAAGCCAGGGGTAGCCTGGCTTTATAAGAAATCTTGTCCTCTGTGCTATCAGTATTTTGTCAATTGTCATGCTTTTAAAGCTCTCCTAATTTTTATCAAGCAAACATTAATCAGATAGTGGCAGGCTTTCAGTGAACAACATCAGTCCCTTCCCTGCCTCCTCTCCCTGCGATCCTTCTCAGAGGCATCTGTTTACAGGTGTTTTTAGTGTCCCTTGCCCCATTGACAGCCCTTGTCTGTCGAACAGAACAGGCTCCTCTTTTCTGTTCTCATTTTGCAAATTTTCTATTTCCTTTTTGGGTTTTTTTGGTGGTACTGGAGATTGAACTCAGGCATCCTATCCCTAAATTATGCTCCCAGCCTGATTTTTTAATTATTTTGAGGCAGAGTTTCACTGAATTACTGAGGTTAGTCTTGAACCTGCAATTCTCCTGTCTCAGTCACCCAAGTACTGAGATTACAAGCATATACCACCATGCCTGACTTCATATTTCATTTTTTTAAGTGTGGCTGTATCCGTACAAAAAATTTTATTACTTTTCAGTCAGTGGAATTACTATGTTAGCATTTAGTAGTGTTAGAAGAAAATCTGGAATTTACATTCATATCTGACAAGGATTGGTAGTGGAATTTTACTGTGAATTCCCTGATGGTTTTGTTGTGAATTAATTTGAGTTATATATGACTCAATGGGCCCTAAGTCTGAATGCTTAACCTTATTTCTTCCCTTTCTTTCTTACACATTGAATTACGGTAATATCACATGTTAGTGTAATCTTTTGCTTAGCAAAGTTACTTCTTGTTCTGGAATATAAGTGTAGTTATAGCAGAATAAATACTGAGACAGATTGTATTATGTAGAATGACTAGTTGTGAGCAGAGTTGTAAGTGTGGTAGAGGATTTTATGTTGAATAGAATTGTTAAAATCAGATCAACAGAGCATGGTTTTAATGGATCATCTGCCAGGACGAAAGGTAGCTTTGGAACTTTTTAATACCTTAACCATGTAGTGCATTCCATTCCATCAACATGAAGGGACAAAACAAAAATGAAACCAGAAGCTTAGAGCTTGAGTGGATCTTAAATACTGTGTCTAGTTCAAACTCTTTGCTTCACAACTGCACATTTTCCAGTGTTTTAAGACACTTGCTCCTTCATAATAGTTCTTGAGTACAACTTACATAGCTAGAGTTGGTGGCAAGTTAAGAGTTGGTGACAGAGCTGGGCGTGGTGGTACACGCTTGTAATCTCAGCATTTGGGGGACTGAGACAGGAGGATTGTGGTTTGTAGACAGTCTCAGCTACTTAGGCCCTTCGTAATTTAGTGAGACCCTGTTTTAAAATAAAAGGATAAAAAGTAGGGCAGGGGGTGTAGCTCAGAGGTCGAATGCCCCTGGCTTCCATCCCCAGGCCTGCAAAAAAAAAAGAAAAAGAGAAGAGAGTTGGTGACAGGTCAGAATCTCTCAAACTTTAAATTATTTATCCTGATCACCTACTAACCCTTCTGAGAATTGCTCAAAAGTATACGGCAACTGAAATACAGCTTTGGGCAGTTATTTTGTGTAATATATAGGGTAGGGTTCTTAAATTTAATGATGACTAACCCCTTCTTAGGAATATTGTTACTTTAAAAAATATAGACTAGCCAGGCGTGGTGGTGCACACCTGTAGTCCCAGCATTTAGGAAGCTGAGACAGGAGGATCGCACAGGTTCGAAGCCAGCCTCATCTACTGAGTCCACACTCAGCAACTTAGTGAGACTCTATTTCCAAATAAAAGTATAAAATAGGTCTGGGAGGATAGCCTGGAGGTAGAAAAGCCCCTGGGTTCCAACCCTAATACCACAAAAAACATTTAAATGTATACTAATTCAGCCTTTCTCCTGAGATTTAGAGTCCATACATTTGGGTTGAGGTCAGTAAATCTGTATGTTTAGTGAACTTTTAATGATTTTGAAGCAATTGACCCCAAGGATAGCACTTTAAAAAAACATTTATTTCAAGAAGTAAAGGAGAGAAAAAAGTATATTTAGCACAAGTCACATGTAATACCTTATTTCCAATTAGATTGATTGATTAATTAAATTTGAACATGGGATTAAACCCCCGGAGCCTTGAGCTATACCCCCTAGCCCTTTTTTGTGTTGAAGCAGGGTCATGCTGAGTTATTGAGGTAAGCCTTGAACTAGTAATCTCCCAGTTTTCACCTGTAAACTATTAGGATTACAGGTTTGTGCCACCACTCCTGGCTCCAGGAAATTTTAGAAAAGGCTAAAAGGCAGGGCGTGGTGGTGCACATCTGTAATCCCTGTACTTGGAAGGCTGAAACAGGATCACAGATCCAAGGACAGCTTTAGCAAGTATTGAGGCTCTCATCAACCTCTCTAGACCCTGTTTTGAAATTAAAATAAAAAATAAAATAGGTCTGGGGGTGTAGCTCAGAGGTAAAATGCTTCTGGGTTCAATCCCCAGTACCATAAAAAGAAGAAAGAAAAGACTAAAAAGCTACTTGGGGACTTGATCCTTTGAAGGAATTGTTTTCCTCTTAACATAGAAATAAAAAAGCAGTAGAGTATTGTCAGTGATAATTTTATTTTCCTGTTATTTGAACCTTCACGTCATTATGATTATTCCGCGTGTTGGTTTGGCACTGCACATGGAACAAAATCTGTCTGAGTCAAAATGAAACAAATTGAGAGTAACTATTTGGGCAAGACACTAGTTTTATCTTTGCTGAGATAGTACCAAAATAGAGTAGAGAATACTGTAATACGCAGGATTTATGGAGGGCCGTGGCATGAATACGGGTTCATATTGAGACATTACTTTAGCAACTGGAATGTTTGCAGATGTTAACCTGTTTGATACACATACATGTTAAGTGGATATTAAAAATCATGGTGCGCCGGGTATGGTGGTGCACGCTTGTAATCCCTGCACTTGGGAGGCAGAGACGGGGATCATGCTGGTTCGGAGCCAGCCTCGCTGGCTTAAGAGACCCTGTTTCCAAATTTAAAAAATATAAAATAGGTCTGGGAGTGTAGCCCGAAGGTAACAGGGCTTCCAGGAACCCCAGTACCCCCCCCACACACACACACACACACAAATCATGGTGCTGGTTGAGTGGACTGAGTAGAATATGTGGTAAAGTCTATTTTGCCTTAACTACTTTTACTGCTTAGTCTTAGTTATTTCAGTAACTGGCAGTTATATATATATTTTTTGTTTTGTGATATTGGGGATTGAGCCCAGAAGTATTTTGAGCCATACTTGCAGCCCTTTTTTTGGAAACAGTCTTACTAGGTTACTGATAGTGATAGTCTTGCTATGTTGCTGAGGCTGTCCTTGAACTTGCAACCCTCCTGTTTTAACCTAAGTATTATAGGCGTGCACCTGGGATTATAAGTGTGTACCACCATACCTGGCTAGGGATATGGTTTTAGTTGGAAAGAAACTACTTACACTTAACAGCATTGTGTCCTGCCAAGGAAATTCTTGTTTTTTCAGGTCTGTGTCAATATAAATCAAATTTATTATAAAATTATAGGCAATAGTCTAAGCTAATTACTAATATACGTACTTATTTATTTTCTGTGTGGAATAAATGTGGGTGTTCTACCATTGAGTTACACGCCCAGCCCTAATTTTTAAAAATTTAAAATAGGGTCTTGCTAAATTACTGCACACTGTCCTCAAATGTGTTTCACCCTCGTGAGTACTAGGAGGTCCTCCTGTCTCTCCCAGGTACTGGGATTACAGTTGTATGTGCGCTACCATACCTGGCGTAGGCTAGTTAAAAAGATGAGCGACTGAAAAGAAAATTCTAGCCAGGCATGGTGGTGCATACTTGTAATCCCAGTAACTTGGGAGGCTGAGACAGAAGGATCGCGGGTTCAAAGCCAGCCTCAGCAACTTAGTGAGGCCCTGTTTCCAAATAAAAAATAAAAAAAAATAGGTCGAGAGGTATAGCCTGGAGGTAGAAGCCCCTTGGGTTCCATCCCCAGTACTACACACACAGAAATTTCTTAGCAATTAGATAATTCTCACCTTGGAAGACAAAAGGTCAGGAAGCCACAGAAAACTATTTTTTTAAGTAATTATAAGTAAATCTGCAAATAGGGTAATTTTGTGTGTGTGGGGGGGTACTGGGGGTAGAACCCTGGGACTTTTCTGCCTCAGGGATATCCTCTCAGACCTATTTTTTTTTTTTTTTTTTTTTTTGGTGGTACTGGGGTTCCTGGAAGCCCTTCTACCTCTGGGCTACACTCCCAGACCTATTTTTATATTTTTATTTAGAAACAGGGTCTCCTAAGCCAGCGCGCGCGGCTGGCTTCGAACCTGCGCGATCCTCCTGTCTCCGCCTCCCAAGCGCGGGGATTACAAGCGTGCGCCACCACGCCCGGCTCTCAGACCTATTTTATACTTTATTTGGAAACAGGGTCTCACTAGTTGCTGAGAGTCTCACTAAGTAGCTGACGCTGGCTTCAAACCTGTGCAATCCTCCTGTCTCAGCCTCCCAAGTGCTGGGATTACAGGCATGCACCACCACGCCCTGCAAATAATATAATTTTGTTAAAGTAATGTTAGAGGTATTTCTTCCCAGCTATCCTGTTGCTGTTAGAATTTTTGTAGCCATCTATAGAGCAGAAGACAAATATTCTGTGTTTGTGACTCAATTCTAAGAATTTGGTACGAAGAGAAGTTTTGCAAAGAAGAAAGCAAATATGACTTAAACACCTGGAAATTATTAATAAGTTCATAGTGGGAATTGAGTTATACCACGTAGGTTGTTTTAAATAATTGGACATTTTAACCGTGCATGGTGGCGCACACTTGTAATCCCAGTGCTTGGGAGGCTGAGATGGAAGGATCGCACAGGTTCGAAGCCAGCCTCAGCTACTAAGTGAGGCTCTCAGCAACTTAGTGAGACCCTGTTTCCAAATAAAATATAAAAATAGGTCTGGGAGTATAGCCCAGAGGTAGAAAGCCTCTGGGTTCCACCCCCAGTACCACCAAATAAATAAATAAATAAACAAACATTTTAGGCTGGGTGTGGTAATGCATGCCTGTAATCCCAGAATGTGGGAGGCTAAGACAAGAGAATCACAGGTTTTTTAGGTCAGTCTCAACAATTAGTGAAACCCTCATCAACTTAGCCCTGTTTTAAAATAAAAATGTAAGCCGGGCATGGTGGCACACACTTGTAATCTCAGCATTTGGGAGGCTGAGACCGGAGGATCGTGGTTCACGGACAGCCTCAGCTACTTGGTGAGGACCTCTGCAGCTTAGACCCAGTTTCAAAATAAAGAATAAAAAATAGGGCAGGGGTTTAGCTCGGAGATCGAATGCTCCTGGGTTCCATCCTCAGACTCTCAGAAAGAATAAAAAAAATAAAATAAAATAAAAAAGTGCTAGGATAGTTAGGAGGTAGAATGCCCCTAGGTTCATCCCTAGTTCAAAAAGGGAAAAATGTGAATATTTTAACTAGTGATTTGCTGTAACTTGGTTTATTATTTCTACTTCCTTTACTAGTTTTTTTAGTATTCCAGATGATAACATATACCCTACTAGAGACTGATTTTAAAACTAGGATGTTGAAAAGAAGTTCAGTAAGCCAAACACTTTACAGAATATTCTTACCTGTTTGCTAAGTTATGCATTCTGAGGCATACATGTTTTAAACCTGTTGAAACAGAACCTCATTGGCATATTTCAGTGACATACATTAATGTGACAGAACAATTATATAATTGAAACCTAGCAATACCTTTTCTTCATTTTCCTTATCCTGATTGAGCAGCATGAGGATATGGTAGCCACCTTTTATTTTGAGTCAATCAAACTAGGCCCTTGAAAACTAGCCTAAAATGTTCCAGAAGGACTTATTCTATTGCTAAGCAAGACATACCTAAAACAATAAGGTATTACTAATATATATTGTCAATACATAAACACATAAGTGTTTCAGTCAAGATTCAGCCCAACAACCTTTTGGACTGGCTTAAAGTGATTTGAGGATTAATACCACGTTGTGAACTTTTTATTCCAGTGTCCTCTCTTCCTTTTACTTCTTTCTCTGTCCACTGGATTCTTCTCTTTTAGAATAGACTCTAGTTTTTCTCTTGAGCACAATTTTGGTCTCTCAGTACCATGCTTAATCCAACTCTTTGGCCTTAGAACATACAGATACTTTCTTTTCTGTTAAGTTGATGCCCTTGGATATTAAGTGGCTTTTTATAAGAATATGATCCCTTTATCTGTTTAAAGGTAAGTTATCCACCTATATTTTTTATCTAATGCTTTGAAAAAGGAGCATCTTTACAAGGCAGCCTTCTTGCTAATAAGCCCCTTTGAAGTCACCATGGTGGCACACGCCTGTAGTCCCAGTACTTGGAAGGCTGAGACAGGAGAGTTGCAGGTTTGAGGTCAGCCTGGGCAACTCAGTGAGATCCTATTTCAAAATAAAATAGGGCTGGGGGTGTGTATCAGAGAGAGAACCCCGCAGGGTTTAATTCCCAGCAAAATATACACACATACAAACACACACACATCTTTGACCTGTCGAAACTTGATTCTCAGAATGCAACCAAAGTGATCCATCTAAAATGGAAACCTTATTAACTTTTTTCCTGGAACTTTTCATTGATTCCTCTCTACCAAAGAAAGAAAATATTTCTCAAGCTGTATAACATACAGCTTCTGCTTAACTTTTGACCTTGCTATTTCCTGCATCAACCTGAAGGCTCTGCTTTTCTGCTTATAACACAGCGTCACACCTCCAGCGGTGCTCTGGAATGCCCACCTGTGACTTCACTTGGCTATCTCCTGTGCATTTTTAAAGGCATCAAGTGGACAGATGGAAACCATTGCTTCCATCTTGGTCAAGGCTTTGGTATACTGAAGCCTGACAATTTGTGTCTCCTGTAATTTTTTTCATGACTTCTAGAACACAGTACAGGTTGCTGAGCCACAGGAATAGGCATATATTTTGGCTATATATGTAGCAACCATTTTAAGCAATGTATAAAGTTTACCTGCAGGAAGCAGCTGCTGCCTAAGAATGAGCAGTGTGACCTTTACATGCCATTACAGTGTGTATATTTCATCCCTTTTTTCCTCAGATTAAAGGGACACATCTGATAACTAAATTTTTAAAATTCTGCCTTTTTATAGACTTTGGTTGGTAAGCACCAAACATGCAGTAATAAGGTGTATTCAGAATGTGGTAGTGAGGTCATGCGTGAAATCAAGACCTTTTATCTCAGAATCTTGTGTTTTGGGAAACTTTTATCTTCCTCAGGAAAGTAGTTCTTTATCTCTAACTGTGGGATTCAAAACTAAAACATCAAAAATACAAAATTTCCTGCTCATCTTCTTCCTGATCTTATATTTCAATTTCTAAACACAGTCTTTGTTCCTGAGAGATTTCCTTTAGGTCATTATAAGTAAGCTATTCTTCCTCAACAGTATCTGCCAAGCAACACTGCTGGCCCTATTTCTAGGAGACTAACTTAATGGTAATTGGGCTACATCAGCAGCCTGATTTGTACTACAAAGGTAAAAATCATTATGCTGCTTCTTGCTCAACAACCACTTATTGAAAACATTGAAAAGGGTGTGAAGACCTGCTTTTCAGAATGCCAATAAAGCCCATCACCAGTCTAGATTACCTTCGAATACATTTGTCTTATCCTAATAGTTTTCTGAAGGTAACAGCATAGAGCTACCATCTGTTAATCACATGCCAGCACAAACTATAAAGAATTTCTCATGAGCTAGTACATTAAGGCTTGTAATATTCACTTTCAGGTAGATTCCATTATTTGTCCTATTTTCCTTTTTGTTTGTGTTTATCTTGGAACTCTGGGGACATGTTTGCAAGAATAGGAAGAACAATGAAAATTAAGAATTTGAGGAATTCTGTACAAATTAGAGAAAGACTTGGATGGAATTGAGATGACTTGATGAGAAGGACTCGAGTAAACAATATCTTTGAAAAATAATTTTTCATGTTTATTTTATAATTGCTTAGGAAGACTTACAGTAGGCCTCAAAGCAAAGCAACTGATACAGGCATCGCATTGTAGAGTTACACTATCCTTTCTGTACACTTGCACATACTAAAGTGTGTGAAGTAATTTGAGAAAGTCTGTTAAAAACCTAGAATAACATTACTAGGTTGAGTATGAAATACTTTGTGGTCCCTCAGCATCAACATGCCCTTATGCTACTTTGGTTGTCAATTGGAAAGTTAGTTTTTACTTCACAGCACCTGGTACATGAAGTGATTTCACACCATGCCCAAAATACGGGCAACCCACCAACTACATGGCATGACAACTCTGCAGGCTGATCGGCAACCTTGATAATTGTAAGGCCATGGATAATAGCCCCCCAGGGGCTCACAGATCTTCTGGCAGTGGGTGTAGCTCCGTCTACATTCTATACAGCAGATGCCTTCGTGATCCAATCTAGGGTCGAATGTCATGCTTTCTTCCTGCTGCTGTAAAATTAAAGAATTACTTGTATTTTCTTTATAACCAGAAGGTTGTATGGTATTTTAAAAATAATCTGCTGTAAGGAATTTTCAGTCTTGAAACCTGCCATTCTGAATTTCTTCTGACATCCAGGAACCTTCACCTACCTAATCTGTCAGAATGTTGTGGAGTTTTTTAATGATACCCTGCCTTTCCTCTGTGCCTTTAACAATCCAGGGTTACCATTCAGTGGTGACTCAACCTTTTTAAATAAAATGAAGCGTTCTGATCAAAAGTAGGATTTCTGCCATTGCTGATTTTAAGTCACTGTAATACTGGTCATTTCTTGTTGCTTTCAGGGTTCTTGGGTGCACATTTAAGAACTGGCTAAGGGCAGGTTTCAGTTCCCGTTCCACTGACCTGGAACAGCCAAGTCACTGTTTCTCCTGCTTTTATTTCAGCAACAGAATGTGGATGGGGACAGAGTAACATTCAAGGAAAGGCTCCATGCGAATATGTAGATACTCGAAGAAACCTTAATTTTACCAAACAAGATTATATTGATGAAGTGAAAATCTCCATTTTCATTGCTGGGGAAATTAAAAGATTGGAAAGAACTTCTCCCTGCTCAATTTGCATATTTGGTTTACCTTTTCAAAGATTCCTAGGAGTCAAGACTCTGTGTCACTTAATATAGTATTGGGTTATATTGCCAAGGACCTCTTCAAATTGTCTTCCCAGAGGTAGCTGATTCTGATATATGAGGGGAGGGGGCACTAGTCTTAATTGGCAGGGATTAAATTTTTTAACTACACTGGAAAATGGAGAAAATTGAATTTTGAACATCAGTGTACTTATCTAGACTTGATGATTTCTAATAGTTAAACTTGTTTTTTCTTCTGAAGAATTTTCAGGTTAAGTTCTGATGTGAAAAATTTTTTTGTGTGATGGGAATTGAAGTCAGGAAGCATTCTACCTCTGAGCCACAAGTGTGTATCACCACATCCGGCTTCTGATATGAATTTAAAGGGAATTGAAGGTAGTTGGACATTTGGGTATGCCTATAATTCCAATACATGGAAGGCTGAGATAAGATCACAAGTTTGAGGCCAACCTGGGCAAGTGAGCAAGAGTGCCTCAAGATAAAAAATAGAAGCTGAGTGTGGTAGCATATGCCTGTAGTCCTAGTACTTGGGAGGCTGTAGTACAGGAGGATCACGGGTTCAAAGGCCAGCTTCAGCAACTTAGCAAGGCTTTGTGAAATGTAGTGAAACCCTGTTTCCGAATAAAAAGGGGCTGAATGCTTAACTCAGAGGTAGCACACTCGTGGTAAATATCCAGTGCTACAGAGTAAGAAATAAGACTGAGGTGTATCTCTGTAGAGCATTCGGAGGTTGAAACCTTAGTACTGTGTGTGTGCAATACACAACAGAATTGAAGGCATTGTGATATTTCACCTATTAATACACTAGGATGTATATGCACAAAAAACATTTTCCTACACAACCCCACTGCCTTTATCACACTCAAAAAATTAGCAGTCCCTTAAGGCTATCTGATAGAGCCTATAATCAAGTGTTGTCTTTGAAATATGTTCTATCTTACTCCATTCTTTTATTCTTCAGACTCTTAATTTTTCCTTATCTCCTGAAATAGGTTCATCTGGAACAAGACTTCTCTGGGACAGGGGGAGGGTAGGTCAAAAGGCCTGCTGGTTGAGGCATTTCCTCATCTGAAGGTTCAACAAATATTTGTTAGAATTAAAAATCAGGAGGAAATTTTGGGTCATTATTCTTAGAATTGGTCCTGAAAGGAATATATGTGCAGGGCAGGTCATGGAAGAAATGCTTTTAAGCATTTTTGCTTAAAGCTCAAAATATATAATAAAAGATGTTGATAAAATTGGAGTTTTTCAGAGAATATGGGTCACTCAGGCCTGAAACCAGCACGAGATCATGTCTTGCTCCTCTATAATAAAGAACTGATGTCTTCATCTTCAGAACTGATCAGCTAGCCCAGCCACTTGGGGAATAAACTACATTAGATCATGTTTGCCTATTCACATTGTATTTTTCTTGTTATCCTATAAGCTTAGGAAATGAAGTGCTATGATGTCCTGAATTTTCTGATAAGTCTTGGGCTATTTAGAAGATAACCTTTTGCTCTTAGTCTTTCTAAAATGATAAACTAAGCTGGGCATAGTGGCACATGCCTGTAATCCTAGTACTTGGGAGGGTGAGGTGAGGATCGCAGGTTTGAGGCCAGCCTCAGCAACTTGATCGACTTAGACCTTCTGTGACTTTGACCCTGTTTCAAAAAGGAAAAGGCTGGGGGTGTCCCTACATTCAATCTCCAGTACCACCAATAAATAATAAAATAAACTAGAAAATAATGTTGGTAACACATGAAACAGTATAGAATAAACAAAAAAGTGCAAATGACTTAGTGCATGAAAAGATGTTCAGCCTTAACACATAACTAAAGATAGAAAATGCAGCCAAGAGATAAAGTTTATACACCCAAGAGACTGGCAATATTGTGTGTGTGTGTGTGTGTGTGTGTGTGTGTGTGTGTGTGTGTGTGTGTTAGTTAGTGTTACTAGGGATGGAACCCAGGGGCATTGTACCTCTTATTCTTTATTTGGAAACAGTGTCTCACCAAGTTGCAGAGGGCCTCACCAAGTAGTAGCTGAGGCTGTCTGCTAACCATGATCCTCCTGTCTCAGCCTCCCAAATGCTGGGATTACAAGCGTGCCACCATGCCTACCTGACAACATCTTTAAAAGTTTGTTGGGACTGGGGGTATATAGCTCAGTGGTATAGCACATGGTCAGCATGTATGTCTGATTCTGCCCCAGCATCACACACACAGATATTAAATGGATCCTTCTGTTACTTTTTGCATAGGTAGCTGATGTAATTCTTTGGAAGGTAATTTAGTACCCTTCATTAAAATGTAGGGTTCCAGCTGGGTGTGCAGACACACCTTGTAATCCCAATACATGGGAGGCTGAGACAGGAGGATCATGGATCCGCAGCCAGCCTCAGCAACTTAGATCCTCCACAACTTGGTAAGACCTTGCTTCAAAAATAAAAGAATAAACTAGGGTTTGGGAGGGAGGTAGCTCAGAGGTAGAATGGCCCTGTGTTCAATCCCTAGTACCACACACACAAAAAAAGAAAAATTGAAAGATTCCCATCTACTTGGATGCAGCAGACTCCGTGTGTGTGTGTGTGTGTGTGTGTGTGTGTGTGTGTGCGCGCGCGCGCGCGCACGCGCGTAAACCAGGTTTAGTGGTACATACTTATAATTCCAGTACTTGTCAGGCTTAGACGGGAGGATCACAGGTTTAATGACAGCCTCAGCAAGTAATGAGACTGTTCAAAATACATATTTTAAAAAATACGTCTGGGGGTGTAGTTTAGAGATAAAATGCCCTTGTGTTCAATTCCCAATACCACAGACACTGGGCACATAGTAATAGACAATAATTAGGAAATAGCTGTCACCAATAACCTATTGTTAATAGGCTTCTCTGGGAAGGATGTCTTGGTAGGAGTGAAACTCCCATTTTATTTAATTTTTGGTGGTACTGGGGATGGAACCCTTCTACCTCTGGGCTACACTCCCAGACCTATTTTATATTTTTATTTGGAAACAGAGTCTCTTAAGCCAGCAAGGCTGGCTTTGAACCTGCGCGATCCTCCTGTCTGCCTCCCAAGCATGGGAATTAAAAGCGTGCACCACCACGCCCAGCTTATTTATTTTTATTCTTTGCAGTACTGGGAATGGAACCCAGGGGCATTCTACCTCTGAGCTGTACCCTCAGCCCTATTTTTTTATTCTTTATTTTGAAACGGTCTCACCGAGTTGCAAAGAGCCTTACTAAGGTAGTAGCTGAGGCTGTCCACAAACAGTGATCCTCCTATCTCAGCTCTCTCAAATGCTGGGATTACAAGCGTGTGCCACCACTCCTGACTGTAAACCCTGTTTTTGTAGTTGTTGTAGTAGTTATTTGTAGTACTGGGGATCGAACCCAGAGGCATTTTACCTCTGACCTACATTTCCAGCTCTATTTTTTATTCTTTATTTGAAATAGGGTCTCACTGAATTGCAAAGGGCCTTACTAAGTGACGCTGTCCACAAACTGCGATCCTCCTGTCTTAGCCTCCCAAATGCTGGGATTATAAGCATGCGCTACCATGCCTGGCTTGGAAACTCCTTTTTTATTGTGTCCTTGTATACTAGTTTTTGTTTGCTTTCTTGTTCTTAGTATATTTTGGTCCTTTTTTCTTTTTCTTTCTGGTACTGGTGATCGAATCTAAGGTGTTCACTGAACTACATCCCAACCCTTGTGTACTGATTTTTTTTTTTAAATATGTGCATGGAGCCAGCCATAGTGGTGCATGCCTGAAACCTTAGTACTTGTGAGGCTGAGACAGTAAGATTGCAGGTTTGAGACCAGCCTTAGTAACTCAGAAAGATGCAACAACATAGTGAGACCCTGTTAAAAAAAAATAAAAAGGAAGAGCCAGGCAAGGGGCATATACCTTAGTGTCATCTTCACAAACATCAATTCTCAACACTTCAATCTGAAGTGTTCTGTGTAGGTGTCTATCCCCTAACTAGACTGAGAGCCCCGGAGGGCAAAGGTTACTCCTGCCTGACTGGACACAGGACCTGGGAAAGAGGTTCTCCACAAATGTATGTTGAGTGGATGATTAAAGAAGGGAAGAAAACACTTTCCATTCTGTGTGTTGCCTCCAGGGCACACTCTTGGAGGCATTTTTAAGTAATCAAGTTCCCAATATGAATGTGTTTTCATGGATTTTCCTATGACAAATAGAGCACAGAAAGCCATTTTGAAGAAGGCTGCCAACCAGCCAGGGTTTTACACTACAGAGGCAATGCCGAAATGTTCTTACCCTTAATTATAAACCTTGCACCGAATAGGTGCAGATGTATTTTAGAAATAATTGAGTAACACTCATTTAAATAGTAAATGTCCGTATGAAAGCTCAACATTCAGTGGCATTTGTCTGAACAAATCGTAAGGACACCTATACGTACATGGTAAGGGTTATCAGGGTTGAAGGGTTCTGCATCCTCTTGAACGCTGGGTCTGCTTTCATTACTTGGCCTTCTAGGGCTGGGGCTGCCCCGGGGCCGGCTGCGTGCTCTTCTGGTGGTAGCTGGAGCAATGGTTCTTAACACTTCTCTTCTTTCCCTCTGGATATCTGCAAAAATTCCTGTAAGTTAATTTCTCTATACAAATGACTAAGGAAGTTAGACCTGCATTTTTCAGGGCGAAAAACAAAATTATAACAAACATGTTTAGATACTTTTAATTTTTTGTACTGATGATTTTTGTAATAATAAAGCATGTTTTAGAGTCTTGGCTATGTAGTTAAAACAGATAATGCAATTTGATTATTTTATTTTGAAACAGGGACTCGATAGGTTGATGATTCTCACTACTTGCTGAGGCTGTCCTTGAATCTGTGATTCCTCCAGTCTCAGCCTCCCAAGTACTGGGATTACAGGAGTGTGCCACCATTCCCAGCCAGCGATTTGGTTTTATAATACTGTGGTGTCTGTGTGTATTTGTGTCTGTGTGTTGAATGTAGAAACATTCTACCTCCAAGTTATACCCTTATCCCTTTTATTTATTTTGGAACAGAGTCTCACTAAGTTGCCGAGATTGGCCTGGAGCTTGTGATCCTTCTCTCTCAGCCTCCCAAGTACTGGGATTACAGGCATGTGCCACCACGACCGGCTGTTAATACTTATTGAAGCAGACATTTTAAGATGGCTAGTGGGCCTCCCTTCCTGACTCCCTTTTTCTTTGCCCACCTTCACTATGAGACCTGAGTGAATATAATACTCTTCAGTTTTCTCTGCTTCCTATGCAATTATGAGTGGCCAAGTGAGACATTAGCAGAATATGCTAGTGCAGTTTGGGAAAACTCTTGTTTTCTTGGTAAAAGAGGACAGATTTGGCTGCTTCTGTCTTTTTCCTTCTTGGATGTGGACATGATATCTAGGGTTCTGAGAGCCAACTTGTGACCATGAAGTGTTAGGCACAAGGATGGTAACCCAGCATGCTGCTCATGGCCAGAAAGAGACCTGATTGAGCAGCCGATGGTGCCAGAAACCTCATAACTCAAGGCTTGAGGCTATACCCAAAAATAAATAAATAAATAAATAAATCCCATATTTGTTGAGAACACTGTTGATCTTGTGTCCTGCAGCCAGTGTATATTTCTAGTGGATTGAGTACACAGGTGTAAAGCTTTACAATTAGCAAGGGATATTATCTTGGTTGAGTATATATCTCCTATGGTATAGAAAAAACAGAACTTTTATTTGTTTTGGTACTCAGGTTTGAACCCGGGAATATTGTACCTCGAAGCTACACCTCGAGCTCTATTTTATTTTTTATTCTAAAACAGGGTCTTGCTAAGTTGCTGAGGTTGGCCTTAAACCCCAGTCTTCCTGTCTCAGTCTCCCACACACAGAGATTACAGGTGTGTGCCACCACAGCTGGCTAAGGCAGAACTTTTATATATGAGAGGCTCAAGAGCCGGCCAAGATCACAGGCTGAAGGGAGCCGCATGAGCACTGTGTGGCTCCCGCCCGGTGCTCTGGCTTCCACACTGCCTCGTGGGTCCTGCAGCACTGCCAACGCCAGGTAGCAAAGATGGAAAGTGCCACACAACATGTGCTTTGGTATCTCCCTGAGCCACGGCGTCTTCATCTGTTAGATGGGTGTGATCGCATCTAGTTAAGATAATGAGGTGATTAATGAAAATCTTTATCTAAAGGTTTTAGCACCCACTTGGCAGATAATAAGCACTCAAATGTCCAGTAATGATGACTATATCGTCCCGTTATTGATGAAGGTTTAGATGTACTTTAAAGCTATAGATGGCATCCACAGATAGTTCAGTTGGAGAAGTATCAGGGAAACTTGGGTTCAGTTCACAGCTCCATTTTTTTAACTTAGCTAAATGACCTCAGTGGGGTGTGGTAGTGCACCCTTGTAATCCCAGTACTTGGGAAGCTGAGACAAGAGGATTGCAGGTTCATGGCCAGCCTCAGCTACTTTGTGAGGACCTCCACAACTTAGTGAGACCCTGTTTCCAAATTAAGAGTAAAAAATAGGGCTGGGGTATAGCTCGGAGGTAGAATGCCCCTGGGTCCAACCCCCAGTTCCAAAAAAAAATATTCTGTGAACCTTAGTTTTTGCATCTGTAGATTAGGAAGATGAGCACTTACCCTAACACTTGTTGGCAAAGATTGAACAGGTATGCTCCATCACACACTGGCTCAATTTTCTTATTTTAAATTAATGCTTACTTGCTCTTGTTGCAGTGTGAAACTCCTTGAGGGCATTTTTGTCTATTGGTTTACTGATGCACCTCAAAAACCTAGAACAAGTTATATGGCACATGATAGGCCTTTCTAAATGTTTGTGGAATGAGTGAATTATCTGGGTAAGAGGTTTGTCCTTACCTGTCATGGTAGCCTATAATCCCAGTACTTGGGAAGCTGAAGCAGGGGGATTGCAGGTTTGAGGCCAGCCTCAGCAACATAGCGAGACCCTGTTTCAAAATAAGGGCTGGAGCCGGGCGTGGTGGTGCACGCTTGTAATCCCCGTGCTTGGGAGGCGGAGAAAGGAGGATTGCGCTGGTTCGGAGCCAGCCTCACTGGTTTAAGAGACTCTATTTCCAAGTAAAAAATATAAAAAATAAGGGCTGGGGTGTACCTTAGAGGTAGAATGCTCCAGAGTTAGATTTACAGTACAATAAATAAATAAATAAATAAAGGCTTGTCCTGAAACAGGCCAGATTAGGAGGAGCTCTGTGTGGTAGCAGTAAGGGAGGGTCTTGTCTTGACTGGCAGAGATTATGGCTTCTGGATGGTGGGAAGCAAGAAGGCCCACTGGAAAAAAATGCGGATTGGGAATGGAAAGTGGCCTCGGCAAGCCATGTAGAACTTTGTGATAAGCAGGCCGCAGGGAAAGCATTAACAGCAAAGCACAGCTCACTAGGCAGCTGCCCTCCAGCCCCTTAGTGAGGCACACCACTTGCTGACAGGGTATTCATTTACCAAGCTCACACATGGCCTTTGGATCCTTCTTGGCTCGCTGTCCCAGGCTGCCACTGCTGGCGGCTTGCACCTTGGATCCCCCTGGCCTGGCCTGGGCTGGCCTGGGCTGGCCTGGAGAGTATCATCTCCGCTCAACCTTGGGTTAGAACAGTTCTTGTGAACCATATGAATAAGTTAGTCATGGTAGGATCAGAAGCCTCTACTTTCTCAGGCTGGTGGGTAGTGTTTATTTTATTTATGGTACTAGGGATTGAACCTAGGAGCATTCTACCTCTGAGCTACACCACAGACCTTTTTTTATTTTGAAAGAAACAGGGTCTCACTAAATTGCTGAGACTGGCCTCAAACCTCCTCCTGTCTTAGCCTCCCGAATATTCCAAATATTAGAATCACACCTGTGCACTGCCACACCCAGTTTGGTGGGGTATTATTTTAATAAAGGTTAAAAAAAAAGCAAAACCTCCCATTTTCACCTTTTTATTTTATTATTTATTCATTTGTTTATCTTTGCAGTACTGGGGATGGAACCCAGAGGCATTCTGCCTCCAAGCCACATACACCCCCTGCCCTATTTTTTTTTTTTTTTGGTGGTACTGGGGTTCCTGGAAGCCCTTCTACCTCCGGGCTACACTCCCAGACCTATTTTATATTTTTGAAATAGGGTCTCTTAAGCCAGCATGACTGGCTTCGAACCTGCGCGATCCTCCTGTCTCCGCCTCCCAAGCGCGGGGATTACAAGCGTGCGCCACCATGCCCGGCTCCCCTGCCCTATTTTTGATTATTTATTTATTTATTTATTTATTTTTGTGGTACTGGGGTTCCTGGAAGCCCTTCTACCTCCGGGCTACACTCCCAAACCTATTTTATATTTTTGAAACAGGGTCTCTTACGCCTGCGCGATCCTCCTGTCTCTGCCTCCCAAGCGCGGGGATTACAAGCGTGCGCCACCACGCCCGGCTTGATTCTTTATTTTGAAACAGGGTCTCACTGAGTTGCAAAGGGCCTCACTAAGTAGCTGAGGCTGTCTGCGAACCGCGATCCTCCTGTCTCAGCCTCCCGAATGCTGGGATTACAAGCGTGCCCACCACGCCCGGCTCATTTTAACCATTTTTAAATGCACACACCATTCAGTAGCATCAAGTACATACACATGCTGCACAGCTGTCACCACCATCCCTAAAACATTGAAACTACCTATTAAGTGCTAACTACCCATTCTACTCCCCTGCCCAGACTCACCAAGCCCAGTGGCTTTTATTTTATTTATTTTTTGGCACTAGGGGTTGAATTCAGGGGCATTCTACCTCTGAGCTCCCCCCACCCCACCAGCCCTATTTTATTTTTTATTTTGAAACAGGGTCTCACCAAATCTCAGCTATGCTAGCAGAAAGGTCTTTTTTCCCCACACACACACTTGAGCCAGAACTACAGAGTAGATCATGGGGAGGCCATCGTGGTGACTGCTATAGAATTGAAGCCAGAGACCCTCTGGGGATGGGAGAAGCTCGAGGAATGAGCAAGGCCCACTGGGTTCACCCTTTGTCACTTGGAAATAGCTTAAAGATGTGCTCCAACCTAGCTCTGAGCCCCCAGGGACCCTGCATCTGTTTTCTCCAGACTTGGAAGCTGATGCTCAAGCCTGGAACTTAAAGAATCTTAGCCTCTACCCACAGCACCTTCCGGATGTCCCATAATTCTAGGTTTGAACATCATAAAGATTCGGTAGTACGACAACTTCTTAGTCCCTTGATTCTATGCCTTAGGAATAAAAAAAAATGTAAAGTTGGAAGGTGCAAACAACTGAGATGAAGGGGCAGTGTGGGACGAAGTGGGAAGGTCATAAATATAAGCTGCAGGTAATGCTGTGGCATTCTGTCTTCCTGTCCACACCCTGTCAACCCTATTCCTCCTTCCTTTCCACATCGAAGTCACAGCTCTCCTACTGTGTTTTCCATGCTAATTACAAAGATACCACCACATGCATCCTGATTTTATCTTCCTCCTTACAGGCTCAGGCAGGTGGAGGGCTGGGAGGGACCTGGCAGGAACAGGGAAAATAATTCTAAGAACCCTTAGCAAACCTGAAGTGTTACCTACCTACCTCCCTCCCTCCCTCCCTCCCTCCCTCCCTCCCTCTCTCTCTCTCTTCTTTTTTTGGCATCAGAGATTGAACCCAGAGGCATTTTATCACTGAGCTAAACTCCCAGCCCAATTTTATTTCTTATTTGGAAACAGGGTCTCACTAAGTTGCAGAGGGCCTCGCTAAATTGTCGAGGCTGGCTTTGAAACTGCGATCCTCCTGTCTCAGCCTCCCAAGTACTAGGATTATAAGCGTGCACCACCACGCCTGACTTAAAGTGTTACCTTTTGGATATGTAGGTTTAAGCCAGAAGATAGGGAGGTCACCACAGAGTTCTAAGACTTTAGGACTCAAGAAGCTGTTGTCCTTCACAGGCTGGTCGACAGCCACCCAGATAAGAGAATTTTCTTCATATTTAACTGGCATGATCTTTCCTTCCTGTAAGTAAAAATGAAATGCACTTGAGCAAAGAGGGCAGTGTATATGCTTCATAGTGAGCCATGCATTGCTAAAAGGTTATTTTGCCTTATGAAAGTTTACAAAAAGTGTGTGTGTGTGTGTGTGTGTGTGTGTGTGTGTGTGTGTGTGTGTATGTTCCAGTCTCTTTGTGGCTCGCCTCACAATGAGGAGCACACTCCTCCAGGGGCCCTGCCTCTGCATAGCTGTAATGTGTAAACCATCGTGTTCTGAGTCGAAGTGAAAATTACTTGATACCAACTTTGAGATTTAGGTTAATCTGATGTTTTCGATCAAAGATGTTTTTTTGAGGGAAAGCAATTGAACAGACCCTGCAATCCTATAAAGGAGAGAGGAACCCTTCATTTGAAGTGAAAAAATCTTTGGGGGTTTTGTTCTGCAGCTTCCAAACAACAAAAGAAAAAGCAAGTGATTGGTTCTTTAATGTTTCCAGTTCAAAGTATTATTTAACATAAACCATTTCCCCATTTCTCAGCTATAATGAAACATATTTCAGATGTTCCTCACATCGAGCACACCACTGAGATTTCAAAGCTAAACCCTGGATTTTCTTCTACAGTGAGATGCAGAGGACGGTTTGATAACCCAGGAGACGAATTTATTTTTGCCAGGTTGTTCCTTTCATGTATTTATTAGTTTGCAGTAGGTTGGAGAAATTAAAATGTTTTCTCCTTCTTCCAGCTAAAAGCAGCACTTCATTTATGCTTTCTCCCTCAGGCTTATGGTTGCATTAAAACAACTTAAAGTTATTGGAGGGAGCTAACGCTCAGGTAATCCAGTTATTTACCTTAAATTAAATGGCTCCATCCAAAAAATGAATGCTCTTTGAGTACAGTAGCTTTTTAAAGTTGTACCAAACTGATGAGAAATTTATGAGAGCCAGTGGTGCATAAATCTGCCCCATCACAGTGTGTGGACGAGGGGGATGATTGGGATAATGTGTGTAGATGCATCCTCGAAGCTGAGCGTGTTAAATAAATCTTGGGGCACATACTTTTAGTTGACTACTCAAGCTTTCCCTTCCTTACCACACAGTCTACTTTTGTCAGAGGCAGCCATGTGCCCAGTGCCACGGCAGACACCTGCTTTCCCAAAGTCTCCAGTGGCCAGAGCTGCCTGGCCGGCCAGTGCTGGCCACTGAGAGCAAGGCTGAAATATGAGAGGCCTGCTTCTCCTGAGCAAAGTTAGGTCCTGGTTGGCCCTGCTCAAGCTCTTTGTGACTAAGGAAGAGGTTGTGTAATGCTGGAAGTCAAGAAAAAAGTAAGAATCACAGGGATGCTGGCCACAGAGCAAGTGCCCGCGGCTGCTGACCGCTGCACTGCTTACTGTGGAGAGAAACAAGTCCCTCCTTGTTCAAGTTACTCCGAGTGAAGGTATTTGCTAGTGACAGCAGAGCACATGCGCAGTTCACACAAGTGTATTGTCTGAATTGGTTTTTGTTCATCAGTGGGTCCACCATGGTGAAACTAAAACAGAATGAATAACCTATCTCTATAGCCTAAGAATCAGGTACAAAGATTGAAATACAAAAATATTCATCACAGTAAAGTGTGTGTGTGTGTGTGTGTGTGTGTGTGTGTGTGTGTGTGTAACTGCTGATTGAACCCAGGGGTGTTTTATGACTGAGTTATACCCCCAGCCCTTTTTATTTTTTGCTCTACTTTATTTGAGACAGGCCTCGAATTTATACTCCTTTTGCTTCAGCCTCCCAAGTACTGGAATTACAGGTGCACCCAGCTGTGAATTATTATTTCATTCAAGAAATAGTTTTTAAATTATTATTTGAAATAGTGAAAAATTGGAGATATCTGAAGTATTCAAGAATAAAAGAAGGTTATAATCAGTGGTGATCTATAATACATTATAATCTACATTGTGTAAGAACTAAATTTAAGTTAAAATCATAAGCATGTAGCCAGGCATGGTGGTGCACGCTTGTAATCCTCGTGCTTAGGAGGCTGAGACAGGAGGATCACACAGGTTCGAAGCCAGCCTCAGCTACTGAGTGAGGCTCTCAACAACTTAGTGAGACCCTGTTTCCAAATAAAGTATAAATAAGTCTGGGAGTATAGCCAGGAGGTAGAAAAGCCCCTGGGTTCCACCCCCAGTACCACACACCCCCAAAAATCATAAGCATGTATAGCAATCTAATTTTACTTATGAAAAGAATATCATACAGCCGGGCGTGGTGGCGCACGCTTGTAATCCCAGCATTCGGGAGGCTGAGACTGGAGGATCCAGGTTCACGGACAGTCTCAGCTACTTAATAAGGCCCTTTGCAACTCAGTGAGGCCCTGTTTCAAAATAAAGAATAAAAAAATTGGGCTGGGGTATAACTTGAAGGTCAAATGCCTCTGGGTAACATCCCCAGTACTGCAAAAAAAAAAAAAAAATCACATATACACATACGTGAAAAACCCACCCAAATGTTAACATTATCTGTGGACTATATAATTGGGAGTGATTTTCTTCTCTATACTTTTATGTATTTCCTAAATTTTCTACAGTGACAAAAGTATTATTTTTGAAAAACATGAAAAGGATTAGACCTGGGTAAACTATGGTTGGGAGCTGGTCCTTGTGGAAGCAAGCCAGGAGGAGTTCTATGTCCATGAATGAGAAATATGAAAAGGATTATAGTTTATTAAAATCTTCATATCAAACTGAATGGTACAACTATAAAAAAATAATGGTAATGCATCAGACGAGTCGGTGCATGACTGCAATCCCAGTACTTGGGAGGCTGACACAGGAGGATTACGGATTTGTAGCCAGCTTCAGCAACTTAGGCCCTCCACAACTTAGTGAGACCTTGCGTCAAAATAAAAATAAAACAGGGCTGAGGGTGTAGTTCGGAGGTAGAAAGCCTCTGGGTTCAATCCCCAGTGCCCCCACCCCTGCCACATGCAGAGATGGTCCAAGGGTCACAACATAGGAGGTGTGGATCACATTTAAACTCGCATGAATGAGTTCCCATTGGGACCATGACCTTTAATTCTGAGAGGCTCACAAAGAACAACCATGGCATGTGGTCAGAGGAGAAAGAGGACAGGAGAGTTCTGGAAACCATCTCAAAGGATGACTGGGGAAACTGGGAGGAAGAAGGAGAAAAACAGAGCCTATGGCAGCTCCTTCAAAACTCACAGTTTGGTTTTTTTGTTGTTGTTGTTGTTTATTTTTTATTTTTTTGTACTGGGGATTGAAACCAGGGGCTTGCCTTTGAGCTATACACCAGCTCTGTGTGTGTGTGTGTGTGTGTGTGTGCGCGCGCGCGCGCGCGCATAGTACTGGGGATGGAACTCAGGGGCATTCTACTTCTGAGCTATACCTCCAGCTCTATTCTTTAATTTTTAAATTTTTTTTTTTTTTTTTTTTTTTTTTTTTTGGTGGTACTGGGTTTCCTGGAAACCCTTCTACATCCGAGCTACACTCCCAGACCTATTTTTATGTTTTTTTAAAATTTGGAAACAGGGTCTCTTAAGCCAGCGTGCTGGCTTTGAACCTGCGCGATCCTCCTATCTCCGCTTCCCAAGAGCAGGGATTACAAGCGCCACCATGCCTGGCTCCACACATGGCTCCAGCTCTATTTTTTAATTATTTTGAAACAGTGTCTCACTGAGTTGCAGAGGGCCTCACTAAGTAGTAGCTGAGGCTGGCTTTGAACCTGAGATCCTCCTGTCTCAGCCTCCCAAGTTCCCAGCTTCACAGGTTTGTTTTTAACTTATCCTTTGTTTTGTTTGGAGACAGAGCCTGCTGCTGCTCCTGTGGGGGCAAACAATAAACGGTTTCCAGGTGCCTTTGCTCCTGTCACCTTCCCTCTTTTGCCTCGAGGGAGTTGGTGTTTGCTTCCCTTCCCTCCAAAGGATACAGGGAGGCTCAGAGGCATCATAATAAAATTAATGATAATGAGCAGCAGACTTCCATTCACCACACATGATGAGCCTCACAGTCAGTGAGACTCAACAAGGTAAAGCCACTTCCATAGCAAGTATCAGAGCTGAGATTTGAACCCATGTTTTTCTGACTCCAGAGTCTGTTTTCTTTTCTTTTTCCTCCTTCCTTCCTCCTTCCTCCCTCCCTCCCTCCTTTCTCTCTCTCTCTCTTTCTTTCTTTCTTTCTTTCTTTCTTTCTTTCTTTCTTTTCTTTCTTGTACTGGGGGTGGAACTCACGGGCATTCTACCTCTGAACTATACCCCCAGCCCTATTATTCTTTCTTTTGAAACAGGGTCTCACTAAGTTGCAGAGGGCTTCTCTAGGTAGCTGAGGCTGTCCACGAACCATGATCCTCCTGTCTCAGCCTCCCAAATGCTGGGATTACAAGTGTGTGAGCCACCATGCCCGGCTAAAAGTCTGTTTTCTTATACTGGCTGCAACTCAAACAGAAGATGATAATGGTGTGACCTCTTTGTAAGATGCCAAAAGTATCATAAAAATGTAAGATATTGTTAAATGTGTCTTTAGAACTCTATGCAAGTCTTAAAAGTAAGTTACTATGGAAGTTATGTTAAAAGAACTCATAAACTGACACATAGAAAAGGACTTAGAGAGGGCTCCTATAGCTTCATTGGCTTGAACTATAGAAAAGAGGTTGCGGGGAGCCACCGCAGCTCAGTGTTGAGCACAAGTTAGAACCCCTCCTGATGCAGCCAGCTGGCCCGCGGGAAGTGCACCCTGTTACAGCTTCCCATTGGCCAGCTACCCAGAATATTTGGAGGAAATCCTACATTGTCAAGCTGAGGCTAAGAAGGCTTCTGAGGCCCCTTAGAAGGCTTAAGAGGCTCTCTTCTGGAGTCTTTATCTTTACTGTGGGGTCTTAATCACTAATCAGATAGTATGCTAACACGAGACAAATATGGTCCATTGCTTGGGCCTGAGACAGAAGGATTGTAGGTTTGAGGTCAGCCTCAGCAACTTAATGAGACCTTGTTTCAAAATAAAAAAATAAAATAGGGCTTGGAAGTAGAATGTTCTTGGGTTCAATCACCAGAAAAAAAAGGTGTGAGGAGGGGCGCATGTGAGCACCAAGTCTCTTTATGCACTGTAAAATACAGCTTCCACAACTTTTAAATATGCTAAATCATGTAAGAATGATCCCTGGAACCCAGTAGGACAAAACCAGTTCAGACTCCTTTAGAAGAAAAGAAATAAAACCTAGGTTCTGGTCTTGAATCTATAAAGGAACTAGAGAGCCGAGAGTTTCCAGGCAATGCCCGTGGACACAATGGGTACCCACCAGCTCTGAGGCGATGCTTTGTTTGGTCACGGCGCCCATTTGAGGAACACGAGCCTTCACCTGCGCTTTGATGTAGCACTTCTCTCCTCCTGCGAAACGAATCCCTGTGATGCCCTGCGAGACAAAAGTGTGTCCATCCATACATCCATCCATTCATTTATTCAACTTACTGTCTGTTCTGCCCAGGGACCATTCCAGGTGTTGGGAATAGGGCTGGACAAGACATAAAATCCCTTCTCTTACGGAATTTACCCCTTTTATCATTATTTACCAATAATAAAAGAAAGTCAGGGAGAAATAAGTGTTATAAAGAAGATAAGCCTAAGAAAGAGGACAAGACTGACGGGACAGTGAGGCAGCACAGTCAGCAGAGGTGACCACCAGGAGTGACATGGGAGCTGAGGAGTTTGTTAGTGACCCCCCTCTATGCCCCAGGCCAGATGAGTTGCCACCTTTTCTAAACCTTCAAGCTCGCTCCTGCCTCCACTTCCCATGAGCCCTCTCAGCTCTATTTCTCATTAGGCACTTAGCCTACACTGCTTATTTAATTACAAGCTTCTTGGAGCAGCATCTGAATCTTTTATTATTTTTTATTTTTGGTGATCCTACAAAGGTTTTTAAAAGATGTTGGTCAAACTCAGTAATTCCATTAATCCAGGCATGATGGTGCACACCTCTAATCCTTGTGAGATTGAGACAGGTGGATCGCAGGTTCGAGGCCAGCCTTAGCAATTTAACGAGGCCCTCAACAACTTAGTGAGAACCTATTTCAAAATGAAAAACAAAATAAGGGCTAGGACCTAGTTCAGAGGTAGAATGCCCCTGGGTTCAATCCTCAGCACCACCTTCCTCCAAATTAATTCCATTAATTCTGAATTTTCCTAGGTAACTGAGTCCAAAGTAAACAGAAGGGTTTCCCATGGCACTGGGAGCTGAATCCTGCTCCTAAACCTCACCCAAGAACTTGGATGCTTTGTTTTTGTCTCCTGTGAGATATAAACAGTGTTTTAGTGTCTGCCTGGGGACCAACCTCGAGGGAAAATTGGCCACAAGGCCCCAGCTTAGGTGACAGATCCGCTCTGCTGCTACCACAGAGGACACAAGGGCTAACTGTATGTTCTGTCCCTGCAGTATTTCCTTTCACTCTGTGGGGTTTAGTTTCATGATAAATGAGTGGCCAAAACCATCCTTAAAGGTCATACACATTTTATGCCATAATAATGGCATGACCACCACAAGCCTGAACCTTGACAACTTCTGTGTGTCAAGACGACATCGGGATTATTTGGAACTGGCTCCAGGGTCAGTGCTAAGGAACGGAGGAGAAAAACGTGTGGGAATCTCTGGATCCTAGCTCAGGAGTTCAGTCTTTTTTTTTTTTTTTTTTTTTTTTTGTACTGGGGATTGAACCCAGGGCCATTCTACTTTCAAGCTATACTCCCTCCAGCCCCTTTTTATTTTTATTTTGGTACTGGGATTGGACTCCAGGGGCATTTAATCTCTGAACTACATCCCAACCCCAATTTTTTTTTAAACAGTCTTGCTAGGTTGATGAGGTTCTCACTACTTGCTGAAGCTGTCCTCAAGCCAATAATCCTCCTGTCTCAGTCTCCCAAGTATTGGGATTACAAGTAGCATGTGCCATCAGAGCCTTTTTATTTTATTTTATTTTTATTTTGGAACAAGGTCTCATTAAGTTGCAGAGAGTCTTAAATTGTTGAAGCTGGTGTCGAACCTGCAACCCTAGCTCAGCCTCCCAAGCACGAGGCATTCTACCTCCAAGCTACACCCCCAGCCCCCCCCCTTTTTTTGAAACGGTCTCACTAAGTTGCTGAGACTGGCCTCAAACTTGTAATCCTCCTATCCCAGCCTCCTCAGAACCTGGGTTACAGCGTGTACCCCTGTGCCTGGCTAAGTCACTCCTTTTAAATTAAGAATGAAGATAAAATGTGTGTCAACCTGGAGGAGATTGATGGAAGGTTCTCCCTTATTCAAGCTCAGGAGCTCTACAGAAGCTGGGGGTAACAGATCGGTGCCTTGGGGAGGAGAAGCGCCAACTGGCCACCTTCGCAGACACAACATTTCACCTATTTCTCCTGGCCCTGGGTGTCACTCAGAAGAGGCAGGGGCAGGGCCACAGAAGAGCAGCCCCAAGGCTGACTAGAGTCTCAGGCATCAGACTCTCCTGGACAGATTTTCAGAACACACAGGCTGCCCCACCCTTGTGCCCTTGAGATTGGCATTAAGAGTCTTAAAAGCTCATCAGGTATTCATAATATACAGCCAGAGTTGAGGGCCACCAGCTTAGGGCAATAGGAACTTACTCGGGGTACCTTCGTTTTTAAAGGACTGCAATAGTCATTTAAATAGTTAAAATTTGGACTCAAGTTTTCTTCCGGACCAATGGCTCATGCATGCTTACTTGTATCCAAATCAGATGGCACTGGGTTGGGTCCCACCTCCAGATTTCCCAGTTCGGTAGGTCAAAAACTTGCCCTTCTAGTAAGCTCTGGGATGCTGCCCTGCTGGTGGCCTGAGGAACACACTCTGAGAACCACTGCTCTCTGCTATGCCCTCTCCCTAAGTTCTGCTTCGCTTATTCTGCATGTGAATCTAGGACTTCTTGTTTGCCAAGCGGAAGGCAGGGGAGGGAGAAGACTGCCTCCCTGTGAGATGCACGTTCTCTAAACTTCAAACACTGCTGTACCTCCAGATGTGAGATGTGTGGGAGGAGACACTGTGCCCCCCCAAGGAGAGCAATGATTCCACTGAAAGTTCAACAGCACAAATGCGGATCTAGGACTGAGCTAGTTCTGACAGCGTGCACACTGCAGAGAGCACTGAAAACCCCAAAGGGAAGGGACCAGTGGGAGAGAATTCACACATATTAACCACCATGTCTAGCTCCCAGTCTGCATCAAGAGGCCAGATACATTAAGAGATTAAACAGAAAGGGAACTAAAAGAAGCACAAGAAAGCCATGCAAAACCCCTGCTTTTGCAAATAAACAAGGCCTTAGAAGCTGGTGATAATTAAGAGATTCACTAGTAGAGGCAACGAGTGAAGATTTCAAAAATCCTTTTATCAAGTCTGTCAGGTAATCCTGTCTTAGCTGCATATTTTCTTCTTTCTAGGGCATCTCAACTCACTCGAGACTCCAGAGGGCTCTCAAGGAGGCAGGGAGCCCCACCTCCAAAGAGCATTCTAGAAATCTTTGAAGGAGTCCTCTTCTGTCATAAAGATTGAGGTGCTCATGGCCTGAGTGGGCAGTGTTCAGTGATGCTGGGTCCAACGATAAAGCTGTTTGTAGGTATTTGCACCTAGAACCTAACACCATTTTACATATCATCAGTGATTTGGGGCATAGTTTTCATATATAATGAATTTCCTAGAAATGCAATCGCTGTGAAAATGAAGAGGAATAGGTAAATATGTTTCTTGTTTGAGAAAATTATACAAAATCTAATTCCCCAAACATGCTGGTGTCCATCTGCATTCAGGCTGTGGGTTGATAGTCATCCAGCTACCAGTGTATGCCTTCCCTTTATTGTGTCTTCTAATGCATCTAGCTGAACATTTACATATTTTACTAGAGATTACCTTCATTTTGTTTTTCCTTTATGTTAAAGTTGGGGGCTATATTGATTTGTGAAATCAATAACCTACCTACTTTGGTAGGTTATGCTATCCTTTTTTCCTCCCAGCTCTTTAAATGATAAGTTTCAAATATTCACAAGTTAAAGAAATGTACAATGAATATCTGTATATGTACCAGTATATTCTTTTAATTTCTAAACAGAATTTTTGTTATTTGAATGGGTCTGAGAGGCTTGGCTCAAACCAACAGCACAGATGGTGGTGAGAGTATAGCCTTCTAGACTATAACTCATGAGCTATGAATTAACATGGTTTTGTGTCTGAAGGTACTAAGCTTCTTTTTAGTGCTATTTTCTCTTGGAGTTCTTTTTTCTTGGTTAGGTTCTATTAAAATCTTGGTGGAGTACCAAGCAAACAGGAGAGACTATTCACTTACAGTTCAGAATCTGTTTTAATCTGGCCTCAACTACATCTCCATTGTGTCCCTATTGTGTCCCCTTTTTCAACGAAGCACACTGTAGCAGTACTGGAGGTGTGTGTGTGTGTGTGTGTGTGTGTGTGTGTGTGTGTGTGTGTGTGTGTGTGTATGGTACTGGGAATTGAATATAGGGGTGTTCTACCTCTGAGCTATACCACCCAGGCCCTATTTTATTTAATTATTTATTATTTTGAGACAAGGTCTCCTTAAGTTACAGAGGGCCTCACCTTAAGTAGCTGAGGCTGGCCATGAACCTGCAATCCTCCTGTCTTGGCCACCCAAGTACTGAGATTACAGGCATTCACCACCAATCCTGGCAGTACTGTACTTTAGTGTTTGATATTCTTCCTATTCCTTCCTTCGTGCACCTTCCTCTCTGCTGGTTGAAAGTCATATCATTCCTCAGAACCTGATTCCATGGTTGTTACCCCTCTCAAACCTGTTCAGAGCCCCAAATGGGCAGTGATGACTCTGGCATGCCATGTACTATGGTCCCAGCACATCACAGCATGTCTCCCTGGTGGACCTGGCACCGTGTGTGTGTGTGTGTGTGTGTGTGTGTGTGTGTGTGTGTGTGTGTTTGCCTGAGTGTCAGTGGTCTTTGACACTTGTCCCCCAAGATGAGCACCATCCCTAGCACACAGTAAGCCTCAGTCAATACTTCCTGAATTTGACTGATGGTTTAAAATGGAGGAGAAAGTAATAGTGCATGACCAGAGAGGCTGATTCATGTGGTTTCAAGAGTCCAGGCTTGTTTAAAACCATAACAGGTACTATCCATCAAAAAAATGTTCTACTCACCAGTCCTGACTTAGAGAGATGTGGAAGCTATCAAAGGGAATTGATCAGTTTATAAAATATTTGTGGCCCTGTTGGTCTATGAGAACAAAACACAATCAATACCATTATTAGAAAGAACCCAAAGATCATAAAACAGATATATAGGTTTGGGATTAAAAAAATTTTCCAAAGGGTCTTCTTGATACATGGACACCTTGAGAGAGATGGATCTTTTCTTACTTGTCTTTGTGGCTCCCTTTGCATATCTTGATACTGTGGCATATTATAGCTGTTCAATTTTGTTCTGGATTGAATGATGTGTGTGTGGGAGTCACATTTTATTAGTTTATGTCGAGCAGTGCAAGGAAAAAAAGATGCTTTTAACCTGTCCTGAGTCTTGCAGTAAAAGCCTTTAATAGGTCCAGAGAAATTATACTTGTGCACTGACCAGAGCCATTTGTAAAGCTAGGACCAAACAAAGTGCAGCTGGGTACATTCAGAGCCGCAGAGCCTGTCCCCAGGGCGGAGGCTATTCTGAACATAGCCAGTCTTTGTCATCCTCAAACAATGTGCAATGTCCCAGGGCTCCAGCATTAGCATCTGTTGGGTATTCAGAGGTACTTGTGAAGTGAGTTTTGGTTCCAACAGGAGGAATGCTTTTACGCAAGTGAAAAGCATCTTTAGTTTTTCTTATCAATTAGAGGAAGATGGGTCAATGAGATGTTTGTGGACCAATAAACTATCAGAAGAAACATTATTTTCAAGAACCTTTTTGCATTGCGAAGTTTCACCTACTCCATCTGCAGAGTTAACAGGAGAAGCCAAATAGTGATGCCTCTTCCTCCTCACAGAACATGAAAGAAAATAAGATACTGATGTTGGCCCATGGAAAATTAGGCCTGGAGTGGCACTTTGGTTTGCAGATGTACATGGAAGCATCACTGAATAGCTTAATGTCTCAAATTACCTGTCAATTAAATTTTTGTAAAACAAAATGGTCTCCTTTTCAAAGAGATTTGAATGTTTTTCTCTAATAGACTATGGCCAGAAAACAGGCTGTCGTAGGGAATTTGCCCCTGATAATTTTCTGGATCAAATAGGAAACCAGAAGAATTGAGAAAAGCATGTGAGTAAATCCCATCTCTTGTTGATGAGACTATTAGATCTTTAACATTTTCTTCCTCTCTAGAAGTTCAAATTTCAGAATTTAAAACAGTCTTAAATAGTTTGGGCATTTTATTTACCATATTATAGAAAATTACTTGGAAAGAATAGGTTTTTTAAAAAAAATCTTTCTGCCAAGATTTCATATAATTCCAAGAGGAGCTTGCTTTTTTCTTTTTTTTTCTTTTTCTCTTTTTTGCGGGTCTGGGGATGGAACCCAGAGGCATTTGACCTCCTCAATGGTATTTTTTATTTTTAAAAATCAAGCTTTATTTTGATTTCTAGAACCATATTTTTTCTATTTCCTAGCAGTCAGTTTTTCAAAAAAAAGTTATTTCCTAGCTGGCATGGTATAATCCCAATATATGGGAGGCTGAAACAAGAGAATCACAGGTTTGAGGACAGCCTCAGCAAGGTAGCAAGACTCTCAGCAACCTAGTGAGACCCTATTTCAAAACAAAAACAAAGCAAAACAACAGGTTGGGAAGTGTAGGTTGGAGGTAGAATGTCCCTGAGTTCAATCACCAGTATCACACATACACAAAAGTTATTTCCTCAAGTCCATGAACTCATGGTTTTAATAAAGGTACTTCTTCCCTCCCTCCCTCCCTCCCTTCCTTCCTTCCTTCCTTCCTCCCTTCCTTCCTTCCTTCCTTCCTTCCTTCCTTCCTTCCTTCCTTCCTTCCTTCCTTCCTCTTGGTTCATCCTCCCGAATAGCTGGGACTACTACTGCCACTGTGCCTGAAGTTGTTTGTGAAGTAGGTTTGTTTGCTTGTGTTACCACGTAGATTTTGTCTTTTTTCTTTTAAAAATATGAAGGACAAGGCGTGATACTTTTTCTCAGAGGAATTTCTACGTGACACCTGCGGGTTAGTGGCACTGTGACTACTATAAAGAACAGTTATCATGGGGTACAGGAGAGGACTGCGGCTTCTTCTTGAATTGGAAAATTCTCCCAGGCTTGCCTGGTTAAACTCTCTAAATGCATGAAATATACTTACATTCTGGAAATCATTAACTTCAATTGCTTCTTCAGCTCCACTTCCCATTTTAAAGGTCTCCAAGTTGTTCCCAGCATCTATTTCCATTGACCCATCTTGTAATTTCCCATTGATACTCATGGTGTAATGGACATTGTAAATCTGGAAGTGAACATAAGAGTTAGCAGTGCTTTCCTTTTCCAGCAATCCAGGGCTTATCTTAGACCTGCAATGTGTGAAGTGGCTTCCAGACTTTCCTGAGATACACGGAACCATCCTTGATAATAATGCATGAATGTATGAGGACTTCATTCATGCACCAATCACTTAACACGATGATTTTTTTCTTTTCTCTTTTTCTTTCCTTCTTTTTTTTTTTTTTTTTTTTGTGCTGGGGACTGAACCCAGGGGCATTATAACTGAGCTACATACCCAGTTCTTTTTATTTTTTTATTTTTATATTTTGAAACAGAGTTTTGCTAAATTGCTGAGGCTGGCCTGAAACCTAGGATCCTCCTGTCTCAGCCTCCCAAGTACTTGGATTACAGGTGTGTGCCATGGTGCCTGGCATCAATAATTTCTTTAAAAATACTTTATAACCGCCCTGGCATGGTAGTAAACGCTTGTAATCCAGTATTTGAGAGACTGAGACAGGAAGATCATGGTTTGTAGACAGCTACTTATGTCCTTTGCAACTCAGTGAAACCCTGTTTCAAAATGAAGAATAAAAATACAGGGCTGGGGGTGTAGCTTGGAGGTAGAATGCCCCTGAGTTCCATCCCCAGTACTTAAAACACACACACACACACACACACACACACACACACCCCAAACAAACAAAAAAAACCCCGAAACAAAACAAACAAAAAACCAAAGCAACTGGGCAGGCAGACTCACCAGGTCCCATGCCTGAGGTTTCCTCTGGACCAATCAAATCATAATCTGTGGGGATGTGGTTTTCTAACACTCAGTTCTCTTATGCAGCTGGATTGAGAGGTATTAATGGATAAATGGAAGCTGAGGAGTTAAAGGTTGACTGGGATTTCAGCTGGAGAAGTCCATATTGGTACCTTACTTTGGAAAGTGATTTTTAAAAATCCTTCAATTGAGCCACATTTGGTGGCACACTCTTGTAATCCCCGCACTTGGGAGGCTGAGACAAGAGGATCTCACAAGTTCAAAGCCAGCTTCAGCTACTTAGTGAGGCTCTCAGCAACTTAGTGAGACCCTGTTTCCAAAGAAAATATAAAATAGGTCTGGGAGGATAGCCCAGAGGTAGAAGAGCCTCTGGGTTCCACCCCCAGTACCACACACACACATCTTTCAATCAAGATTAGGCATGGGTCAGGCATGATGGCACAGGCCTATAATCCTAGTGCTTGAGACAGAAAGATCACAGATTCGAGGCTAGCCTCAGAAACTTGTGAGACCCTGTTTCCAAATTAAAAAAAAAAAAAAAAAGGCTGGGGGTCTAACTCAGAGGTATAAGGCCCCTGGGCTCAATTTCCAGTAAACACACACACACACACACACACACACACACACACACACACACACATCTTGGAGTGCAACCTATATAATAAAAACTGTCAACAAGACTGGGATTATGTAATGTAGAGAAGCACTTGTGGAGAGCAAGGTCAGTGGCACATCTGTTCAGGCTCGAAAGGGAAACACTTGCTTCGCCCTATGGGATGGGCATATGGTGTAGTGACATTTTGTTATGATGAGACAGGTGGCGTGTGAGGGGAGGGGAGGCCCAGAGGAGCGCTGGCCCAGGCATCAGAACAGCCACGGCTGAGCCATGTTTCCCTGGTCTTGGGAGTTTCTAGAGTGTGGAATGAAGAAGTTGGTCCTCATCAGTGGTCCCATCTACCTCCTACAGCTCTGAGGCCTCCGGGCCTGGCCCTCCCACAGTCTAGCCAGAGCGCTACTGTTCCTGCTCTCTCTCTTGCATTTATTTTTTTATTTGTATTGTTTCGTGGTACTGAAGATTGAACTCAGGAGCATTCTACCTCCAAGATACACCCTAGTCCTATTTTATTTTTATTTTATTTGAAACAGGGTCTCACTAGGTTTATGCTGAGGCTGTCCTCAAACCTGCAATCTTCCTGTCTTAGCTTCCCAAGTATTGGGATTACAGGCGTGTGCCACCACACCTGACTCTCTTGCATTTATGAATAAGATTTTGTTAGAGAGAAATTTTTTCCACTTAATTTTTGTTGTTGTTGGCCACTAAATTGAATAATCCAAGTCAGGCATGGTAACACACACCCGTAATCCCAGTATTTGGGAGGCTGAGATGGGAGGATGGCAGGTTTGAGGCCAACTTGCTGAAATTTAGCAAGACTCTGTTTCAAAATAAAAAATAAAAAGAGCTGGGGGTGTAGCTTAGAGGCAAAATGCCCCTGGGTCAATCCCTAGTAATCAGCCCCCCCCCCAAAAAAAAGTTAAATGATCTAAAGAGCTTCCTTAGTTTAGAAATCACTAAACTATGAGCTGGGCGTGGTGGCGCACACTTGTAATCCCTGCGTTTGGGAGGCTGAGACAGGAGGATCGCATAGGTTCGAAGCTAGCCTTAGCTACTTAGTGAGGCTCTCAGCAACTTAGTGAGACCCTGTTTCCAAATAAAATATAAAATAGGTCTGGGAGTATAGCCCGGAGGTAGAAAGCCTCTGGGGCTCCACCCCCAGTGCCACCCAAAAAAAAAAAAAGAAATCACTAAACTATGTTTAAATTTGTTTAAAACGAATTCATATGCTGCTCCTGCTCAGCATGCTCCTGCCCGGCTGCACCTTTCTGTGTGTGGTGGATTAGCAGGGGGGTTTCTTTTTTTCTTTTTCTGGATGCAGAGGCATATCCATAGCTACATCTTCATATATGTATGTATGTATGTATGATACACACACAGACATACGCATACATCTTCAAAGAGGATGGATTGAGAAGCAATGAGAGGCAGTTTCTACCCTATGTCAGGTCAGCCAGTCAGAATTGCAAATAGCTCCAATTCAATTCAAGTCTAATTTTTCTCCCTCATTATGAAGAATGGCTGCAACATGGACAAACACTGGAAAATGTTTCTGTTGTTATTAGATCATTGCTTAGGGAAAACTCATTATTACAAGACCCACAGAGCACTATTTTATCTTCTCATCGGAGATGGAGAAATGCCCCCCCCCCCCTTTTAGGCAGCGGGATTCATTCAGCACGACTATCAGCATCTGTCTCAGCCGGACCACCTCACCACGCCACCTCCTTCCTCCTCTACGGAGCTCCAGTGGCTGCAGCTGAGTCTCCCAAGCTGGCCTGATCAGGGGGCCACTCCTGGGGCTTCAGTTTAGTAGATCTGGAGCAGAGCCGGCCGTCTGTTTTCACTTCGCCGCTCAGGTGGTCCTCATGAGCAGCCACGTTTGGGAAACCTGTTTTCTTTGGCTGAGCTGGGGCTTTCTGCAGGTGGGGCTGAGAAGGCAGCCTCTGTTCTGCCCCGTGCTCTCTGAGCAACCACTGTTCACATGGCTGAATGATGACTGTTGAAAGGCGCCTGGCAGACAGCACCAGTGTGCATTACCCCTGGCACGAATATCCTTCACTCAGGTGACAAGAGAATCTGTGTGTGTGTGTGTGTGTGTGTGTGTGTGTGTGTGTGTGTGTGGTGCTGGGAATTAAAGTCAGGGGCATTCTGCCTTCAAGCTACATCCCCAGCTCTATTTTATTTTTTTATTTGGGAACAAGAGTCTCATTAAATTGCTGAGAGCCTCGCTAAGTTGCAGAGACTGGCTTCAAACCTGCAATCCTCTTGTCTCAGCCTCCCAAGGACTGGGATTACAAGTGTGAGGCATCACATCAGGGGTTTTTTTGGTGGTACTGAGGATGGAACCCAGGGGCTTTCTACCTACAGGCTATACTATGGGACCCATTTTATGTTTTATTTGGAAATAGGGTCTCACTGTGTTGCTGAGAGACTCAATAAGTAGCTGAGGCTGTCTTTTAACCTTCATGATCCTTCTGTCTCAGCCCTCCAAGGTACTGGGAGCCACTACACCCGGCTCAGGATTTTATTTTTTTAATTGCATTGCACATAAGGACTAGTAAAGCAATGCAACATTTAACAACTCAGCCATTTCCAAGTTCTTCATAATTGTTTAGGAAGCAGGAAAATGCTAGAAAAATGGCTTGTGGTCCTAATTTCACTTTCTTCCACCTCCACCTACTGCTCCTTCAGAAAGTGGCATCAGCTCTTGTCCCATGCACAGTCCCCATGGGGTTCACAGTGAGAAGCCTGTGCCCTCCTGAAGCCCGGGGGCCGGAACAGAGCAGTCAGAGCCAGTCTTTGGTTTCTCAAGTTCTGGGCTCAGAGCTGGGCAAAAGGCTGGGATGCTGGGATGCTGGGGCAGCAGCAATTACATGACCTATTCTAAGCTCAGGGAGCTGTTGGCACCTGAGGCTATTTCTATCCAAGTTCAACAAAGTTTATTATTTGCCAAAATTCTGCTCAATATGGTGCCTTTTACAGCCAAGGATATTTGCTAATGAGTTTTTAATAAGGCCTGAGTTCCATAAGATTAATTACATAATGTTTGGGAAAATATCTAGAAAAATGAGTCTGGGAAGAAAGGCCCCAAGCAATGGTCTCCTCCCCTCATCCCACAGGGCGGGGTCGTCAGTAATTTCGTGTTAGTGAGAATTTCCCATACTTCAATGCTTTGTTCCCTTTGAAATGATGTGGATGAAAAAATGGCCTCAATATTTGAGCCCAGTTATCCTCTGATTATTAGGATCCCATGTTTCACGGTGCTCCAGCTAAATTTGAGCAGGCTTATCCTCAGGGATTTACCCATATGAAAGGGAAAGGAGGTAAATTTCAGCTGGTTTTCATCTTAAACCAATATAGAGGAGCTGAGGCACCAATAATGCCCAGAGAGGACAAGCCCGTTAGCATGACACATCTTCCTGTTTGACAGAGACTTAGCTTTTTTGTACTGGGGATTAAACCCAGAGGCATTCTATCTCCAAGTTATATTCCCAACCCAATTTTATTTCTTATTTAGAAACAGTGTCTCACTAAGTTGTGGAGGGCCTCATAATTTGCCGAGGCTGGCTTCGAACCTGGAATCCTCCTGTCTCAGCCTTCCAAGTACTAGGATTACAAGCGTGTGCCACCATGCCCAGCTTGATTATGTTTTGCTTGGGCAATTTAGATTTGTACTCAGGGAAGGCAGACCTGTGCCTGTACTATGCCTAGGTGGTGCCAAACCTTCTATATTTAGAATTTTGTAATTTATTTTTCAGACTTAAATAGTATGGATCAACTTTGGACATTTTGGGAAACACACACACACACACACACACACACACACACACACACACACACAACCCTGCCATGATCTTCTTCACTCTCCTGTTTGTGTAAAAAATAGTAATAATTTTGATTTTTGGTAATAAAATGTGATTCACTATTCCTCTGTATTCTTAGAATTGAATACTGCTCTCTTCAACTAGGCAACCCAACATCTTACAGGAAAGTGAAAGACAGAATATGAGGGAGGCTCGCTTGTTCTGATTGTTCACTCTAAGAGGCTTGCCAGTTAGCCATGTTTGCCTTGAATAATTAAATGCCAAATGGTATTCTTTTTATGTATATCATGACCAAAAATATTTATCCCAAAATGAAAAAGCATAGATAGTTTTATCCCCAAATGACCTATACCACCGAGGCTTTGTTATCTAAAAGATAACATTTATATTCTAATACCATCAGATTTCCCAAAGGGATGGCAATCTAAACCCTGCCACGAATGGAGATGTAGATATTGAAATCGCTCTCATGTTCAGATTTGCTGCTTTCAAATATGAGCATCTGGCCCAGCTTCTATATTTAAAATACAAATACATTAAGGCACTTTTCAAATCCACGCAAAATACAGTGCAATTCTGATCTTACAAATTGATGCTTGTAAATTTGATATAGTCTCTAAAACAGACTCAGTGCTAAATGGCATGCTTATCTACATTAGGCATTTGAGTTAAAAATACAAATTATGCAGTGACTGCAGAAGATGTGATGTGTAAAATGGTTGAATTGCTTTCAGCACCATTTTCTCTAAGTACTGGAGTTCGTTCATGCTTTGAATTTCATGGTGGGAGAGAGGGGGAAAGCAGCAGTCACAGATCCTAGGAGGACAGCGATTAAGAAAGAGCCCTTTGTGTGCACCCTGGGGATGGAATTCTTTTCCATTAGTAGAAATGAGCTTATAGCAGACCCGGCGATGGTCATCAAGATAAAATGCCCCCTTTTACGTAGGTGAGCACATTCAGGTATTTAGGGAACACACTGGAGTTCTGCCCAGTCAAGGCAGAAGCAGTTTTTATATTCCTTGAGAGCCCTTGGAGCTTTAACACAAACAGTTGCATACAAAGAAGGTAGGATAGTAGTTAGTGAGACATTTGCCATTAAACCACACGGACGAGGCTGGAATTGATGCTTAAAGAGATTTGCTACTTTTAAGAAATTGAGACTTTTTTTCCCAGAGAAAGGAAGAAAAGGGAGTATTAGTAAAAACAGATCACATACAGAATCTTCCTGAAAGATAAAAAATCACCCCCAATGATAGGTTGGACATTCCCCCCTCGCTTCTCCCAGGTCTTGAATTGATAGTCTTTCTCAGTTAAATCGGGCCTGAGAGGTCATTCAGTTCCATTTCTTCCTTTAAGGATGAGTAAACAGAGTGCAGAGAGGCCATGTCTCTACCCACGCTCACAGCTCACAGCCGAGCCCTGAGCACCAGGAGCACCAGCACAAGGACAAGAACAGCTCTCGCTGGGCGTGGTGGCGCACGCTTGTAATCCCAGCATTCGGGAGGCTGAGACCAGAGGATTGCGGTTAGCGGACAGCCTCAGCTACTTAGTGAGGCCCTCTGCAACTTAGTGAGAATGGGTTTCAAAATAAAGAATGAAAAACAGGACAGGGTGTGTAGCTCGGAGGTCAAATGCCCCTGGGTTCCATCCCCAGACCCGCAAAAACAACAACAACAACAACAACAACAACAAAAAACAAAAAAAAAAAACAAAAAAACCCCCAAAAAACAGTTCTCATCCAGCACCCACTGTGTTCTCCTCCTCACAGGGCTTCAACATCCTTTCTTAGAACCTTGTCTGAGCTCGGTGTGGTGGTGTACAACTGCAGTCTCAGTACTTGGTAGGCAGAGACAGGAGGATTGCAGGTTCAAGATCAGCCTTAGCAATTTAGCAAGCCTCTCAGCAACGTAAAGAGACCTCTTTTCTTTACTTTTCTTTTCCTTTCTCATCTTTTCTTTCTTCACCTTCCTTCCTTACTCCTTTCCTTCCTGCCTGCCGGCCTCCTGTGTGTGTGTGTGTGTGTGTGTGTGTGTGTGTGTGTGTGTGTGTTACTGGGTACTAAGGATTAAACCCAGGGACTTCTACCTCTAAGCTACACTCCGGCCTTGTTTTTTTCAATTTAAAATAGGGGCTCACTAAGTTGTGGAGGGCCTGAGTTGCTGAGGCTGGCTGTGAACCTACGATCCTCCTGTCTTAGCCTCCCAAGTATTAAGACTACAAGCAGGCGGTCACCAAGCCCAGCTAAGAGACTCTATTTCAAAAAACACAAAAAGTGCTGAGGATGGAGGTCAGACATAAAATGCCTCTAGGTTCAATCCCCAATACTACCTCCCTCCTAAAAAACAAAACAAAAAAAGCCCAAAACAAAACAAAACAAAACAACAAAAACTCCTTGCTTTCCCAGGATCCTGTCTAGGAGCAGAAGGCAGCAGGGCCAGAGGTGTCCCTAGAGCCCATACAGGGAGACCGCAGCTGCGGCGAGAGGAGCCCCCACCCGTCACCAGCGCACTGGCGCCACCTAGCGGGGAGACAGTGTGACTGGACCCGCCGCCCCGCGCGCCTCCCGGCCCCGCGCACCCCGACTCCCTTTGGACTTACGTGATTGTCGCTCCCCTTCCAGAAGTAGAAGGCCCCGATGGCCCCGAAGAGCAGCAACACCGCCCCGGAGATGAGGACCAGCGCCCCGACCTTGAGCAGACGTGCAGGGCTGGAGGGCTTCACCATCACAGCGTACGCCTGCGGGCCGGTTGGGGGACCCCTCGCTCTGCGCCCGCACCCCGCCCGCCAGCCCGCCCAGGGTCTCGAGGGGGTGGGAACCGCTCCGGTGGCTCCTTCTGGGAGCCTCTCTCCGCTGCGCTCGCTCCCCAGGGCCCCTGATCCTCCCTGGTCCTCTGGGTGGAGGCGCATCAGAAAACTTGGGTCTGACTCTCCCCTGCCGGGACCCACACCCGCCTGTGCGTGCCCGGCCCTTGCACACTCATAGTGGGGGCGCCACTCACGCACACACGTGGGCACCCCAGTTGCCCCCCATCACCACCACACGTCAATGGCACAGACCCCTGACCCGGTCAGCGCACGCAGACCCCTATGGCAGCCCGGGCCCTGCACCGACCCCGCCTCAGGACCCGGGGTCTGGGCAGTACTCACCGGGGGACTGCAAAACTCCATGTCCTCAGGCCCCATCAGGGTGATAGGGACTTTGTCTGAGGTCTCTGCCATTGCTGCGGCCCTGGGCTCGGTCCCACTGCCCAACGTGCTGCACGCACACACTGCACAGTCCTGCCCGGCCAGCCCCACGGTCCCCACCCACCAGTCCAGCGCCTCGCCTCTCTCCTCCCTTCCCTCTCCCGCCCCGGGCGCCGGCTGAGCTGGCCCCACATCCCCAAATGCTGGCTTCTTTCCACTCTCTCCCCTCTACAGGTCCCCACTTAACATCTGGAAAAAACTGAGCTCTTAAGGGTGAGTGCATCCTCCGAGCAGGGGTGCTGAGCCCTGGGGCCCCCCAAAATGCTCCCTGGCCAGAGTCGTCAGCCAGTCACCCAGGCAGCTTTTAGCATGTCAAGGGCTCTAACTAAGGGGAACTAGCTTTCTTAAGTGCAGCAGGCAGCTGTTTTCGCTTTGGGGAACGCCATCTGCCTCTACTAGAAGGACAGCGCTCACCCAGGCTGTCTCAGTTCAGGATGGAGTCTAGCTTTGTGCAGAACCCTCTGCTGAGGAGTGAGGAGGCTGGTGCATGGGAGGAACCAAGTTTTACGGGAGCAGAGGGAGGCTGGATGTGCAGGAACTGTGTAGCAGGGGAGTTGTTGAAGAATCATGAACCAATTTTTTTTTTTTTTTTTTGGCAATCCTGGGAATGGAACCCAGGGGCATTCTACCTCCGAGTTACACCCCCAGCTCTATTTTAAAAATTATTATTATTATTATTTTGTCTGTTTTTTTGTGGTACTGGGGTTCCTGGAAGCCCTTCTATATCCGGGCTACACTCCCAGACCTATTTTTTTTTTTTATTTTTGGAAACAGGGTCTCTTAAGCCAGCGTGATCCTCCTGTCTCTGCCTCCCAAGCGCGGGGATTACAAGTGTGCGCCACCACACCCGGCTTTTTTTTTTTTTTTTTTTTTTTAATTTTGAAACAGGGTCTCACTGAGTTGCAAAGGGCCTCACTAAGTAGCTGAGGCTGTCCTTGAACCGCGATCCTCCCGTCTCAGCCTCCCAAATGTGGGACCCACAAGCGTGTGTCACCACGCCCGGCTCTCATGGACCATTCTTTAACTATGAGGGGATGCAGAAGGCAGGATGGACATGGTGACTAGTTTGAAGACTCAGCTGGGAAGGAGGGAAGAGATTCCCATTGAATTGGTAGGATGTGGCGACTCCTGGATGGGAGAGACTGAGGCTTCAGGCCTGGAGGATGAGGAGAGCTGTAGGCTCCCCGCAGAGATGAGGAATGGACAGGAACGCTTCTCAGACGTGTTGAGCTTGACGTGGGAGATTCTGAGGAAACATGCGGAGCCTGCCTTGTCTACGCATCCCTGCACGTCCCCGCGGATGGGCCCACGGTACTCGCCTCCACATCCTACCAGGTGCACAGTTAGAGAAGCTTCCAGTGAGATCTCCAGCCAGGGCTCATTCTGGGCACTTGCTGAAGCAGAGTTCAATATCTCCTTTTGCAAGGGCAATTGTGAAGGAGTAAGAGAAAAAACAGAAAAGTGGGAGATGATCCCAGACAAAGTAGTGCAGACAATTAAAACAGAGCGTTCAAAATGAGTGATGGGTCAATGTGTCAAATGCCAAAAAATAAATAAATAAATAAGCACACATGAAAGGCCTTTGGATTTGGCAAATAGGAGGAAACGAATAGCATCGTAGTTGCGTTTGTTTTATTGGGCACAGAAGACATATTGCAAGAGGTCACAGAGTGACTAAAGATATTTGCAACACATACAACAGACAAAGAGTTCATTTTCTAATATAGGATGTTCCTAGGAACAATTAAATGATAAAAGGGGGGATAAAGGATGAGAACAGATATTTCACAGAAGTAGCAACACAAATGGCTCTTAAATGTAAGAAGAATGCTTGACTGCCTTCATAAAAGGAATGCAAATTAAAAGTATACTTTTCCACCGACTGGACTGGCAAAAACAAACATTTGTTACAGAAACCTGTCGGAGAATCCAAGGGGAAACAGGCCTTTCCAGGTCTTGCCCTGTGTGGATGAACTGGTACAACTTCTATGGAGAGCAATTTAATTCCAAAATGCAAGATGCAATTTCATTTCATGGGTTTATCCTACGGATGCACTCACAAGGGTGGAAACATCCTATATGTCTAAGGATGCGCACTGCAGCATGTTTGTTAGAATGAAGGGCTAGAAATATACTCAGTGTCCAGAGTAGAAAATTTATAGTGTGTTCTCACAGCGGGAACTTGACAGCCATTTAAAAGAATGAGGCAGCTTTGGATATACTGATATAGAACAACCTCTAAAGATATTTTAAGCGAAAGAAGCAAAGGGTAGAAAATGTGTATAAATGCCTCCATTTGAATAAAAACACGAGCCAGAATATAGGTATGCATGTGCTCTCTGGGAAGATAAACAAGAGTTGGAAGTGGGGGTTGCTTCTGAGATCCAGAGAAGGGCCGAAGGAAGATGCTTCACTGTGTACCTTCTGGCATGTTTTGAATTCTGAATTGTGAGCACGCATTAGCTATTCAAGAAGTGAGTGAATAAAATAATAAATAATGGTGAGTGGGTGGGAGGAAGCAAATGCTGCAGATTGAGCGATTCTTTCAAGAACTTTGGCATCGAGAGGAAGAAGAAAACATCAGGAGGATAGATGGAGGGAGTCAGAGGACCAGGGGTGGCCCCGCAGGGCTGGAAAGATGTCTGAAGGATACAGGGGAAGGGGCGGGGTCAGAAAGACAGAGAAGGACAGAATGGACCCAAAGCAAGTGAGATGAACCTTGGGGGGGAAGGACTGGAGGATGCAAGTGACAAATGGGTGCGCAGGGGACACGAGAACCCGGAGGAGGCGCAGAGGAGGTGGGCGGTACGGAGTGCGGAACCTCACCGCAGTGATGCATTCTCAGCAAATGATACACAGGGAGTAGCTGACTGAGGCGCTGGCAGGGAGACCATGGCTTCCTCTTCCATTTTGCTGAAGTGGAATTTTTTTTTATCACTTTAAGGTAATGTTTTGATAGGATGATGATTAAGAATGAGGAAGACCATAGGAAAAGGAGCCAGGAAGCAAGGCTGCTGGTCAGAGGCTTGCTTTCTGCTGCCCAGTGTGCAGGCACTTCCCTGGGGGTTAGGATCCAACCCCGCCCTCAGGGAAGGCGCTGGGCACACAGCCACGAGGAAGCCAGGCCTGGCTCCCGCCTTCAAGGAGCTTATGGAATAGTGCAAAAGACAGGTACTCGGCAGGTAATCACAAAGGCCACGAGGTCATTGTATTTGTGATGCACACTCTTGAGATACCTGGTACAGGTAACCTCAGATCATACGACATCTAATGGGCCCTGGGAGGGGAAGGGGGACAGCGCCTGGGGAAGGAGCATTTCCAATAAGAACTGAAAAGAGGACTCTGGCAGGTTGTGTGTGTGTGTGTGTGTGTGTGTGTGTGTGTGTGCGCGTGCGTGCACGCGCGCATTGGAAATGTGGAGGGACAGTATATTCAAAGGCCACGAGCCTTGCAGAGAGCAGAAGAAAGCATGGCCAGAGATGGGGCTGTTGCCTTAGCTAATAGGGTCTTCTAGGCTATATAAGAATTTGTAAAATTTTCCTCTTAGTATTGGGAAGTCATTTTAAGCGGCTCCAAATAGCAGGATGGCACAATCAGTGCTGCGCTTAAAAAGCACCATTAGCCGAGCATGGTGGTGCATGCTTCTAATCCTAGTACTTGGGAGGATGTGACCAGAGGATCACAGGTTCTCAGCCAGGCTCAGCTACTTAGTGAGGCCCTCCACAACTTAATAAGACCCTGTTTCAAAATAAAATAGGGCTGGCGTGGTGGCGCATGTTTGTAATCCCCGAGCTTGGGAGGCGGAGACAGGAGGATCGCACTGGTTCGAGCCAGCCTTGCTGGCTTAAGAGACCCTGTTTCCAAATTAAAAAAAAAAAAAAAAAAAAAAAAATATATATATATATATATATATATATATATATATATATATAGTAGGTCTGGGAGTGTAGCCCAGAGGTAGAAGGGCTTCCAGGAACCCCAGTACCACCAAAAAAAAAAAAAAAAATAGCGCTGGGGATGTAGCTCAGAGGTAGAATAGCCCTGGGTTCAGATCCCAGTACCACAAAAACAAAACAAAAAAACCTACTATTTTAAGCTGCCTATGGTGGTACATGCCTATAATCCAAGTACCTGGGAGTCTGAGACAGGAGGGTCACAGATTTGAAGACAGCCTCAGCAATGTAACAAGACTCAGCAACCCAGCGAGACCCTGTTTCAAAACATTAAAAAATAGGGCTGGGGGTATAACTCAGAGATAGAATGCCCCTGGGTTCATTTCCCAGTACCTCAAACGTAAACCCCCCACAATTTTGGGTACTATGGGGTAGAATGAGCAAACGCTAGGGGGAAAGAGTAAAAGGGAAGATTTTGGGGGACGCTTTGCAGGTGATGGTGGTTAGAATAGAATAACTGTAAACAGGGTGGGAAGGAATAAATGGATTTGAAATCAACACTGGAGGTAGAAACGACAAGCCTGTGGGGGATGAGTTGTGCTAGAGTGACGGGTCCAGCTCGTCAGTGGTGGGGCTTACAGGAAGGTTGAGTGCCGACGGCCTGAACAGAATCACACGAGCCGGGAGACGTGTCAAGCAGGATCTCGTTTATTTTTTTTTCAGGCAACCCAATTTAAAGCAAAAAACCGCAAGGGGGATTTCCAACAGGAAACTATTCTAACCTATCAAGGTAAAGGTCACTCTTGCATGCGCAAAGCACATAACTTGTAGCCAACCATAATAAATGCACGAGGGGTTCACGAGCACAGAAGCATTATTTGAGCCAATAAGGCTCAACATTACCAAATTGGGCTAGCGGGGGCAAGGAGAGTAGTTACGCCTTCCATATCCGCTCGGCGCTACATGTTGCAGATTCATTCATCGGAAGTTCAGGCGGTTCTGCAGACGCCAACGCGCTTGGCGCTACATGTAGCTAATTCATCGGAAGTTCTGTTAGGCAGTTAAGCAGACCCCAACACTAGAGGGGCAGACGTCAGGACCACCCCTCTGCACACCCACCGAGCACAAGCAACCAGGTGGATGTAGGAAGCGGCGGCTAAGTTTGGGCACTTTAAGTTGAAGAGCTTAATGGTGGTGTTGTACTTGGTGTCATGGTGTCAGTAAAGAAGCGAAGAGTGTCTATTGAGATGGAAGACTCGTGGTTGGTGAGAGCTCCTGGAGTGAGGAGCGGGCTGATAACTGTTGTTTGAAATGGCCTCTTTCTTGCCTCTGGGGAATACACATGGATTCTCCTTCCAGGAGAGGTGTGGACTGCTGTGGACAGCCTGCATTTTTGGCACTATTATTGCAGCTACCTTTATTGTTACTGTATCGTATTGTTGTTTTGGCACTGGGGCTTTAACCCAGGAGTGATTTACCATGGATTTGCATCTGCAGCCATTTTACTTTATTTTATTTATTTTTTGGTGGTACTGGGGTGGAACCCAGGAGCTTTTCTACCTCTGGGCTATACTCCCAGACCAGTTTTATACTTTATTTGGAAACAGGGTCTCACTAAGTTGCTGAGAGCCTCACTAAATAGCCGAGGCTGGGTTCGAACCTGAGCGATCCTCCTGTCTCAGCCTCCCAAGCGCTGGGTTTACAAGCGTGCACTACCACGCCCGGCATCAGCCCTTTTATTTTAAGGCAGTTCTCCAGGCTGGCCTTGAATTTGTGATCCTTCTGCCCCAGCCTCCCAAGTTGCTGGGATTGCAGCTGTGCACCACCACGCCCAGCTATAGCTACCTATATACGCAGTTTTTCTTTTCTTTTGGCGGTACAGAGGATTGAACCCAGGGGCGCTCTACCTCTGAGCTGCATCCCCAGCCCTATTTTTCATTCTCTATTTTGAAACAGGGTCTCACTAAGCTGTGGAGGGCCTCACGAAGTAGCTGAGGCTGGCCGCGAGCCTGTGATCCTCCTGTCTCATCCTCCCAAGTATTGGGGTTACAAGTGTGCACCACACCTGGCTATATACAGTTTTCTATCCCTGCTGCTTTCTGTCCACTCTGGCCTTTAGATGAAGGGAATGGGAATAGCTTGGGGACATGTGGTGGAAGATAAAGAACCGCTGAGGGACTCCACGGTGTCCATCACACACAGTTGTCCCATTCGAGCAGCCGGAGGCTCTCTAGAATGTTCTGGTGGTGACACTGATGGCCAGCATCTTCACTGGAAAGCACAGCTTGGAGCTTGACAGAGGACTTTTGTCTTGCTTCCAAGTAGATGAGGCAGTCTGAGAAATGTAGTTTGGCTTCTTGACTATTGAAACTGTACTGGTATTGGGAAGAGAGTTTAAAAAGTATTAATGTATCAGTCCTGGGAAAGATGTCCAACCTTAAAACATATCTTCTTTACTAAGAAAGCCAAGGTTAGCCAACATGTCCTTGCATTCCTAAGAACAATTTAACACAGTTTGGGGGCCTGTGTTTGAAGATAGAGATGCCTCCCTCTCAGGCCATAAATCTGGGCCTGTGTTTGGAGACAGAGATGTCTCCCCCTTTCAGGCCATAAACCCAGCTGGAGAGATAACAGAAGCAGAGCAGGGGCTGGCGATAAGGTGTAACATGATATCCAAAAATCAAAGGGACCTGCTGGACTTAGACAGGATAAAAATTCAGTAAACTGGAGTTCGTTGGCATTTTCATTCGAATTGCCCCCCTGTGCCTCGCTCCGGCACAGGGCTGTAACTATCTCTATATTTCTATCTTTTTAATAAACTTCTTTAAATCTGCAGCAGCTGTCCAAGCGATGAATACTTATTCTTAGCTTAGGACAAGAATCCACGGTTTTTCTGTTTGTCTCTGTGTGTCTGGTGGTGGTGGGGGGATTATTTCACACCACACACCTTTCCCCCCCAACCTATCCCCTGCAACAGAAACCTTTAGGATACTTCAATTATTTTGAGGAAAAAATTTATGGGGAAAATTAAGTATTTAAGTAAGCCCCCTAAATTCATTTCACAGATCACCATGATACGGGACAGCGGGCACCAAGTGGTGTAACCTCACGTGATAGTCCTTTTGCGAATTTCGAATCTCTCTCTCTTTTTATACTGGGGATTGAAACCAGAGGCTTTTTGCCTCTTAGATACTCCTATGGCCCTTTTACTTTTTTTTTTATCTTTCTTATTTATTTATTTATTTATTTATTTATTTATTTATTTTTGGTGGTACTGGGAATGGAACCCAGGGGCCTTCTACCTCTGGGCTATAATCCCAGACCTATTTTATATTTTATTTGGAGACAGGGTCTCTTAAACCAGCTGAAGCTGGCTTTGAGCCTGCACAATCCTCCTGTCTCAGCCTCCCAAACACTGGGATTACAAGCGTGTGCCACCACGCCTGGCTCTTATTTTATTTTTTAAAAACAGAGTTTCACTAAATTACTGTGAGCTAGTCTCAAAACTGAGATGCTCCTGTCTCAGTCTCACAAGTACTGGAATTACAGGTGTGTGCCACTATGCCCAGTTTTTAGTTTTTATTTTGAAATAGGGTCTTGCTAGGTTGCTGAGGGTCTCATTAAATTTCTGAGGCTGGCAATCATCCCGATTCAGTCTCCCAAGTACTGGGATTACAGGTGTGTGCCACCATGCCCAGCTTCTAAACTCTCTGTCTTTCATACTGGAGACCGAACCCCTAGGGGCATTCTATCTCTGAGGCACACTCCCAACCCTTTTCTTTTGAAACAGGGTCTCTCTAATGGCTTCAAGACTGTGATCCTCCTGTCTCAGCTTCCCAAGTACTGGGATTATTATAGTTGTGTGTCAACACACCAGGCTCATAATATCTTTTATGACAGCCAGCACTGGCTTGCTGGGAACTGTCTTCTGCATTTCTGGATCCTTCTCGTATTTCGCATGTTGTGTTGAGCATGATAGGCCATTGGTAAATATTTATTGAGTGGCTGAACAGGGACCAAGTCAGTTACCTCCTCTGTGTCACCGATGATTGCTCAGGGGAATGAAGACAGAATATTCAGGAACTTAGACACTGTTCACAACAGAACAATTACCACCTGAGCCTGTTCACTGGGATTTACCCTAGGTTTCCCCCAGAGAATAGCACAGCCAATTAATAGTTTATTCAAAATGGCTCTTAACTGTACCACATCTTGCCTTGGAGTCACTAAAGAGAACAGTTTCAGTGGCTAATTTTCAATCCTTCCTGCATGGAGCTTTATGGTCTTCTTCAAGGAGAAGAAGGTATGCAAATGAAGGTATACTCACCTTCTTCTGTCCATCATAGAAACTCTTTCTAAGAAGAACAGGGACGGTGCAAATAGGGAAAGCAGATCGAATTCTCTGTGCTGAAAGTAATAAAAATAGGAAAGGAGGGAAACGAAGATGGGAGCGTCCTGAAGGGTCCTTAGGTCGGCCTCCTCTTTATCATTGCTGAGTAGCTATTGAGTGTCAGCCCACAGTGGGTGCGGTGAGTGGGTAGGATCCCTGTGCAGAGAGTTAATCCATATGCAAACATGGTGACCCCAATTGCTTTGCAATAGAGAGCCACATGGCCCGTGCCCTTAAAATACATCATTTGGGCAGCTGCCAGAGGGCTGATTTATCCCAGCTGGCCAGAAACAGCCCTGAGATCATCAGCGCTTTTGTTAATTGGGAGAGAGGGGCAGAGGAATCATGATATTCCTGGGCACTAAGCATTCATTAGCCACCTGGCCTCCCTAAATTATGATCCTGCCATGATTTTCCCAGCGCTTCGACTAAAATTTTAATATTTGCAATGTATTAATAACTCGGAACATGTCATTTCCTAAATAAGCAATGCCCTTCTGGACTCGTTGGGGAAGGGAGACCAGAGAATAGTTAAACAGCTCGGATACTGGATGCCTGGCGCGAGGAGCAGTGTGGGGTGACCCTGGAAGTTCCATCCATGAGGCAAATACAAACAGAGGCGATGTATGAGCGGACCTCTGGGTTAATGCCCCTGATTTCTATTCATTTGTTCTCTTCATATAGCATCTTAACAAGACTGGTCCCAGGAAAAAGTGGTGAAACAGATGATAACAGCAGTTAACGACTCTGAGCACTTATTATGCGCAGCTGCAAACCATGCGGGTCACACCATTGACTCCTCTGAGCAACCCGGCACCGTTAACACCCCAGGAGGGGCTATGCTTCTCAAGGGAGGGCCTTGCCTTGCTCTGTTTCATTTGCCCCTTTATCCCCGGTGCCTAGAACAGATCCTGGTCTACAGTAGTGGTTCAATTAAGTTTTTGGTGAGTGAAGAAATGAGTCTCTGTTTTGGACAAGGTGGCTGAGGTGGGGCAAGGTGGTAGGTCGCCTCTTCGGGTTGGATGGCTTTAGAAAGTGACAAAGCCGGATTCACAGCTCATCCTCCACCCTCAGGCATCCTCCTGACCCAGGAGCTCAGGCCCCACCAGCCTCCAATTCAGGCCTGGTCCTGTCACTGCCCTGTCCTCCAAAATTAACACTTCTCATGGATCGAATGCTGTGTCTCCCTAAAATTCATATGTAAAACCCGAACCGTCGATGTGCTGGTTAAGTCTCTGGAAAGGAGTTAGATTGTGATGAGGTCATGGGTGTGAGGCCCTCATGATAGGATTCATGTCTTTAGAAGAGGAGATAACAAAGCTCCCTCTCTCCAGCAGGCAGGGACACAGTGAGAAGGTGGCTATTCGCAAGCCCAGAGGAGGCTCTCCACAAGAACGAATCTTCTGGCATCTCTACATTGGACTTCCCAGACTCCAGAACTGTGAGAGAGAGCTGATAGCTGTGTGGTATTTTGTAAGAGCAGCCTGAGGTGACCAGGGAGCTTCAGGCTCACTCGAAAGTGTGACTGATCCCACTTCCTCCTCAGTTGGTGACATGATCTGCCCCATCCCCATATCTTGTTTTTTTTTTTTTTTTTTTTTTTTTTTTTTTGTGGGTCTGGGGATGGAACCCAGGGGCATTTGAACTCCAAGCAACAACCCCTACCCTATTTTTCATTCTTTATTTTGAGACCGAGTCTCACTAAGTTGCAGAGGGCCTCACTAAGTAGCTGAGGCTATCAGCGAACCGCCATCCTCTGGTCTCAGCCTCCCGGATGCTGGGATTACAAGCGTGCGCCATCATGCCCGGCTCCCCTCCCCATTTCTGACCCCTCACCTCGACAATATTCGTGTAAATCCATCAGAGTATACAAAGAGAGTTCACACACATGATTTCACATAATGCTCAAAACCAACCTATCATCTGGCAGAATGGTCATTACTGGCCCTATTTCATAGGTGCCTCAGCTGGGTCTTGGCAAGATCGAGTGCCTTACCATGACTTCGCAGCCAAGACCAGGTCTTGGGTCCTCTGACTCCCTCACCCGGTGCCCCTTCCTGAGTGCCTCCTTGCGGATAATACAATGTGTCAGTCATTTGAGAGCAGGTGGTGGTGTAACTGGAGGCTTGTGGGGAGATGAAATATCAGCTTACAGTTTTATAGATTTCCCCTGATAGTATCTTTGTCAGGTAAGTACACGGATTTTGGAGTATCTCCAATGAATCTGGGCTGGCAGGTATCTTTTCTACACCCAAGCCTGGGGCAGAATCATTCTTCTGAAACCCCCAAATTCATGCCAGGCAATGTTTTTGCCAAATATACACATTGTACAAGTTGATTGTCAACCTCTGGCCATTCTAAAAAATGTCACGTGCTATTTTATATTTTACCCTTCTGACTACCTTTATTTCCATCCCCACAACTCCTGAGCCTCAGCCTGTCTTTCTGGACTATGGCTGTGATGTCCTAAAAGGATTCTGCTACAACCCTACCCTGTCCAGGCCACTTATTTCCTGAAGTGTTCTCCAGGATAACAAATCCAGCAACACCAACCTCCTGCTTAAGAACCTGTGTTTGAAGAGCTTTAAGAAGTTAATGTGGCAAGCCTATAACGTGGTGGTGTACACCTGTAATCTCAGTAGTTGGGAGGCTGAGAAAGGAGGATTGCAGGTTCAAGGCAAGCCTCAGCAATTTAGCAAGACCCTCAACAACTTAGCAAGACCCTGTATCAAAAATAAAAATTTTAAAAAATCCTGGGGTGTAACTTGGAGATAGAATACCCCTGGTTCAATCAGATAAAGAGCAAAAGAGGAGAAGGAGGAGGAAGGAGAGGAGCAAGAGGAGAAATAACAGACAAAAAAGTTAAAGATGAGAGCCGGATGTAATCTCAGTCCTTGGGAGGCTAAGACTGGAGGATCGCAGGTTCTAGGACAGCCTCAGCAAGTACTGAGGCTCTCATCAACCTAGCAAGATGCTATTTCCAAATAAGAAATAAAATTGGGCTGGGAATGTAGCTTGAAGGTAGAATGCCTCTGGGTTTAATCCTCAGTAACACCACATACACACACACACACACACACACACACAGGCAAAGATGAAAGCCGGGCGTGGTGGCGCACGCTTGTAATCCCCGCACTTGGGAGGCTGAGACAGGAGGATCACACAGGTTTGAAGCCAGCCTCAGCTACTTAGTGAGACCCTGTTTCCAAAAATAGGTCTGGGAGTATAGCCCGGAGGTAGAAAGCCTCTGGGTTCCACCCCTAGTACCACAAAAAACAAACAAACAAACAAACAAAGGCAAAGATGAGCCCTGACAGCTACTGGGGAGGCTGAAGCAGGAGGATCATTTGAATCTATGAGTCTAAGACTAGCCTAAGCAATATAGTGAGGCTGCCACCTAAAAACAAAAGTGAGGGGAGATGACAAAATAAAGAAAAATAATCTTACAGTTAAAAATATTTTTTACTGCCGGGCATGGTGGCGCACGCTTGTAATCCCCGCGCTTGGGAGGCAGAGACAGGAGGATCGCGCAGGTTCGAAGCCAGCCGCGCGTGCTGCTTTAGGAGACCCTGTTTCGAAAAATAAAATAGGTCTGGGAGTGTAGCCCGGAGTTTGACGGGCTTCCAGGAACCCCAGTACCACCAAAAAAAAAAAAAAAAAATTTTTTTTTACTTTCTTTTAAGACTTTCAGCTCAGTGAAAGCATGTTTTTATCAATTTATGACACAAACTTGTTAGATACATAAATGCTAAATTATATACAAAAGATTAACCACATATAATGTCAGTTCTATTAAGGCTTTGGATCTTTTGTGAATCACAGAACTTAAAACAGATTCTACTTAAATTTCTTTCTTTTTGTGTGTGGTACTGAGGATTAAACCCAGGGGCATTCTACCTCTGAGCTTCATCCCCAGCCCTGTTTTATTTTTATTTTGAGACAGGATCTCATTAAGTTGCGGAAGGCCTTTTCTAAGTTGCTAAGCATGGCCTTGGATCTGCAATCCTCCCAAGTACTGGGATTACAGTACTTGTAATCTTAGCCTCCCAAGTCTTAGCCTCCCAAGTACTGGGATTACAGGTATGCATCACCATGACCAGCTTAAATTTACTTTTTTTTTTGGTAGTACTTTGGTAGGAACCCAAGGCTTGCTACCTCTGGGCTATACTCCCAGACTTATTTTATATTTTATTTGGAATCAGGGTCTCACTAAGTTGCTGAGAGCCTCACTAAGTAGCTGAGGCTGGCTTCGAACCTGCGTGATCCTCCTGTCTCAGCCTCCCAAGCGTGGGGATTACAAGCGTGCGCCACCACGCCCAGCTAAATTTACTTTTTAATGGGTATACCAATCTTTGACTCCACGGAAGTAATTTAAGAGAAGGTGGAAATCAATGAAAATGAAGATGATCATTGTGGAATAATTTATAATACAGAAAACCCAGAAACAACTTACAAGTGAGTAGTTAAGTAAATTACGTCGTGTCATTTTGATGGACTATCATATAGTCACTAAAAATTGTAATTATGCAGACTGTGTAAGAACACAAAATGCTTATGATATAATGTTAGGCACGCAGAGCGGGATAGCAAATTGCACGTATGCTTGATTACAACTCTAAAAATCATGTTTACATGTGGGCAAGGACTAGCAGGAAACAAGAAGAATGAAAACAGATGATTAGTTCGGCTGGTGGGTTTGCGAGGGATTCCTCTTCTCTTTGGATTTGTGTTGTGTTTATCACGTTGTTTGTGCAGTTTTACAGTGATGTCGTTCAGCCCTTTTGGGGACCACTTTCAAGATTGTCAGCCCCAGGAAGGTGCATAAACAGCACCAAGGACTATGATTCCTGATTACACCTCGCTGCTGGGTCTCTCCTGGGTACCTGGCTCTGCTGGTGGGAATTCTCTGATCCAACCTGAGCTCGGCTGTTTGCACAATTGTTCCCAAATAGAACGTTGCTGCAGAAACTCAACCACAGGATGAATATTTATACTTATACTTACAGCCACTCACCACTTTTTTTTTTTTTTTCATTAAAAGCAACTCAAGCACGGGCTGAGAAATTTACTTGCAGTGTTGTAGAGGAAACTGCTTTGGGGGGCAGAAGGTTGACTAATTGACTTCAAAGGCCTGCCAGGTCTATCTTATGCCCCATGTGACCTTTACACTCGCAGTGTTGAGGCTCAGATATTGGAGCCCTCTTACAGCTCCTGGAAGATAGGGCGCATCATCTAAAGAAAATCACACTGGCTAGACAAGTTAGGTTCTGGAGTCAGGTCACTGGGGAGTCAGCACTGGGGTCAGACCCCTGTTCTCCCACTGCCAAACTATGACCACAGATGAGTCCCTTTTTATTTCTCTGAACCTCAGTTTAGGCATCTGTAAAACTGGGATATAAAAGCCTATCCCTGAAGGATGCTGAGATCATGACGTGAGTGGATGCATTGAGATGCCCAGAGTGGCAGGCATGTAGGAGATGCTCCACTCAATGGAGACATTCAATGGTGGCCACGACCGAAGCAAACTGGTGGGCTTTTGGCTCCTGGAAGTGCAGGGAAAGTGAGCTTTACATGGGGATTCAAGGAGCATATCAAGTGTGTGAGAAACGGAAAACTGTTGCTAACATATGCTGCAACATAAAGGAAAAGCTGGAAGTTACGTCCAATTTACAGATGGCAAAAATACCGTTTCTCTTGGGAACAGTTGTAACAAAAACAAACGTGAGCAATCGAGAGGCTCCTAATTTTTTATTTAATTGCCAGAAAAAATCAGATACAGAATCTGAGAAGCACCACACTCCCCTGCTCCCCCTTTTCTAAGTGGAGAGCTCCTCTGCTGTGACTAGGTCAGCCTCTTCTTGCCTTTCAGAGAGAAACTTTCCTAAAAGTTGACGCTGCAGACGGCTGCCAGCTCCACACATCATGTGAACTCTTTTCTGTTTTAAATCCCTGGCAGTTCTCTTGATACCAAGATTTCCACTGACATTGAGATCCAGTATTAATTAAAAAGTGTTATGTAAGAATTAGATAAGCGAAAACAGAAAAATGTTCATTTTTTTTTATTTTTGGCACTAGGGATTGAACCCAAAGGCATTCTATCTCCAAGATATATTTTCAGTTCTTTTTGATTTTTTAATTTTGGAACGGGGTCTCACTAAGTTGCTGAGACTGGCCTTGAACCTGTGATCCTCCTGTCTCCTCCCCAGTACTAGGATTACAGGTGTGTACTACCAAGCCTGGCTTTGTTTTTGCTATTATTTATCTTATTTCTGCCTTCACTTTGTTTAGAAAGGTAAAAATGCTGAAAGGAAAAGTGGTACTTACTATTTTGTACAAAACCTAAAAAGCAATAAGCTTTTTGATTTCACAGTACAAACTATGGCTGGGGATGCAGCTCCGGGGCAGAGCACTTGCCTGGCATGTTCAAGGATCTGGGTTTGATCTCCAGCACTGCGAAAAAGGGAAAAAAAAGAATACCCTGAGCACACAAGATCCTAATATTTCAGGAATGTAGAAACTAAAGAGTATCTCACATGAAAAGATTCAATAAAGTACCTGGCATTTCCAGAGTCAACAGAAAACCCACTGGATGTTTATGGAATCTGAAAATTGTTCTTAGGAAACGCACTGAGCCAGGTTTTGTGCTGAAGCCAGATCTGTGGAAAGGGTTGGACAGAGGCACTATTCACAGCACTTGGGGAGTTGTGCAGAAATAGCTTAGGGATTTTCTGACAACTTTGTCTTTCAATTCAGATGAATAAAGCACTACTGTTTGGTCATGAGGAACTTTAATAAAAAAAAAAAAGTCATCACCAAAGCTATTTCTCATTGGGATACAAGTATGTGGAAATGACAGTATTTAGGTTTTGCTTGAAAAATGAAATTAGACTGGATACCAAAGTCAATACCCGCAGAAAGTTAACTTTGAATAAAAACCCCAAGTGTCACAACGTTAAGTTCAGACTAATAACCTCGGGCTGTGCTAATAGAGGCATTCATATCTTCCACATTGGATTTTGACTTAGATAACTCAGGGTGGTGTTTCAGGCCATGTGGGATAACTGGGTATTTTGTAGGTGGACATTGAGTGTTGCTCTGCTTGATGCTGCCTCGCTCATGAGTTTTCACTTCAGCACTCTGATCTGGTGGAGGGCTTGGCACTGAGACACACTTGACTCTTCTAAAGCCATGGCCTTTCTTGGTTGTATCTAAAGTTCCAGGTATTGTGTTGCATAGAGACAATTCCCGCTCTCGCGCGCTCTCTCTCTCTCTCTCTCTCTCTCTCTCTCTCTCTCTCTCTCTCTGCCGTGCTGAGGACTGAACTCTGGACCTTGTGGTAGGCAAGTGCTCTGTCCCTGAGCTATATCCCCAATTCTAGACATCTGTATTTTCTAAGGGATCTTCTATTTGTAAATCAGTTTAAATTCACTGTTGGGTAGACTATTGCTTGAATACCCACTGAGCTGAAAGAATCAACCCAGAGTCAAAGGCTGCTAAGGCTTTCAAAGTATCTGGCTCATGAAATCCACTCAAGAAATTTCTCTATTTCCTTCCTCTTCTCTCTCTCTCTCTCTCTCTCTCTCTCTCTCTCTCTCTCTCTCTCTCTCCTCTTTCTTCCTTTCCTTTCCTTTCTTCTTTTGATACTGGGGATGAAACCTAGGGGCATTCTACCTCCAAGCCATACACTCAGCCCTATTTTTTTTTTTTTTTTGTGGTACTGGGGATGGAACCCAGGGGTATTCTACCTCCAAGCTACACACTCAGCACTATTTTTTATTATTTATTTTTGAAACAGCGTCTCAGGCTGGACGTGGTGGTGCAAGCTTGTAATCCCAGCATTAGGGAGGCAGAGACTGGAGGATCGCTGTTTGTGCACAGTCTTAGCTACTTAGTGAGGCCCTTCACAACTCAGTGAGACCCTGTTTCAAAGAATAAAGAATAAGCCAGGCGTGGTGGCGTATGCTTGTAATCCCAGCATTTGGGAGGCTGAGACCAGAGGATCACTGTTCAAGTATAGCCTCAGCTACTTAGCAGGTTTCAAAATAAAGAATAAAAAATAGGGTTGGGGGATGTAGCTTGGAGGTAGAATGCCCCTGGGTTCCATCCCTGGCACCACAAAACAAAAACAAAAACGAAAACAAAAAAAATACACAAAACAACAGGGTCTCACTGAGTTGCAAAGGGCTTCACTAAGTCGCTGAGGCTGTCTGCGAACCATGATCCTCCTGTCTCAGCCTCCCAAATACTGGGATTACAAGCGTGTACCACCATGCCCAGCTTCCCTCATCCCTATTTTATTTTATTTTTTTAAATAAGTTGTTATTTTATTTATTTTTATTTATTTATTTTTATTTATTTATTTATTTATTTTTTTGGTGGTACTGGGGTTCCTGGAAGCCCTTCTACCTCTGGGCTACACTCCCAGACCTATTTTTACATTTTTATTTGGAAACAGGGTCTCCTAAGCCAGCATGCATGGCTGGCTTCGAACCTGCGTGATCCTCCTGTCTCTGCCTCGCAAGCGCGGGGATTACAAGTGTGCGCCACCATGACCGGCCCTATTTTATTTTTTATTTTGTAACAGGGTCTCACTGAATTTTGGAGTGCCTCACAAGTAGCTGAGGCTGGCCATGACAACCCTTCTGTCTCAGCCTCCCAAGTACTAGAATTACAAGCTTATGCCACCACACCGGGCTTTCTTCTCCATATTTTTTATGATGGCTTTGTGGTCAGTAAATCTGTGTTTGAATTCCAATGGGAAGATGATGAGATTTGGAACCTGGGCTGTGTATATTCTGTAGGCAAACTTATCAATTGTAAGACCTGATGAAAGCAAATTTTCAGCTCTTGGAGCCTGCTTACTTCTGAGAATTGGGCCAACCGGTAATATTTGTTTCCATGGGACAGTGGGGAGAGTTTCGTGGGACACAGTGTATTCAAGTGCTTTGTATCTTGTGAAGTATTATGTTAGTTAGCTTTCCGTCACTGTGACAGTATACCTGAGATACTCAACTTATCAAGAGGACAGATTTACTTTGGCTCCTGGTTCCAGTCCATGGACACTTGGCCCATTGCTTTGGGTCTGCGGAGCCACAGCACATCCTGGCTGGAGCACACTGTGGAGGAGGTTTGTTCACCTGACAGTGGCCAGGAAGCAAAGAGTTAAGAGAGGATGGAGTCCTAATAGCCCCTTCAAGGACATACCCCAGTGACCTAACTCCCTCCCATAAAGCCTCACCTCTTTTTTTTTTTTTTTGGTGGTACTGGGGTTCCTAGAAGCCCTTCTACCTCCGGGCTACACTCCCAGACCTATTTTTTTTTATACTTTTTTAAATTTGGAAACAGGGTCTCCTAAGCCAGAGCGTGCGGCTGGCTTCGAACTTGCGCAATCCTCCTGTCTCCGCCTCCCAAGCGCGGGGATTACAAGCGTGCGCCACCACGCCGGCTGAGGCCTCACCTCTTAAAGATCCTTCCACCTCCCAATAGATCCACAGGCTGGTGACCAAGCCTTTAGCACTGAGCCTTTGGGGGACACTCTGGATCCAAACTATAGTAAGTACTATCACAATTTAGCCAATATTCCTACTAATAATTATGTGCCTTTAGTCAAATTTCTTAGCTTTTCTGAAATTTCTGAACTTAGTTTTCTTCTCTGTGAAATGGCGCAAGTTATGACAGGTCCATTCACTTCATGACAGCATCTCAAAGCCCCAAAAGAAATTATGTGAAAAAGCTATCTAGATGCAATGTTTTCATATTAGTTTAACAATATTCAAGGGAGATGTCTCGAGTATTATCCACTCTGGGATAATTCAGTGGCCTCTATGCTGACATTCATTTAGTTTGATCTACAGGTGATTCTCCTCTCTCTCCTCTCTCTCCTCTCTCTCCTCTCTCTCCTCTCTCTCCTCTCTCTCCTCTCTCTCCTCTCTCTCCTCTCTCTCCTCTCTCTCCTCTCTCTCCTCTCTCTCCTCTCTCTCCTCTCTCTCCTCTCTCTCCTCTCCTCTCCTCTCCTCTCCTCTCCTCTCCTCTCCTCTCCTCTCCTCTCCTCTCCTCTCCTCTCCTCTCCTCTTTTCTTCTCTCTCTCTCTCTCTCTCTCTCTCTCTCTCTCTCTCTCTCTCTCTCTCTCTCTCTCTCTCTTTTCGTGGTACTGGGGATGGAACCCAGGATCATTCTACTTCTCAGCAACAACCCTAGCCATATTGTTTGCTCTTTATTTTGAAACAGGGTCTCAGCCTCCCAAGTGCTGGGATTACAAGCGTGCGCCACCACACCCGACTTTTATTTTTTATTTTGAAACAGGGTCTCACTCCAAGCTGCAATCTTCCTGTCGTAGCCTCTCAAGTACTAGAATTTCAGGCATGTACCACTGAATCCAGCTTAACTTTCTGCTCTCAAAATTATGTGGAAGAAACATTCTTTCTTTCTTTTTTGTGGTACTAGGGATTTAACAGAGGAACATTCTCCCTCCAAGCTATAACCCCAGCCCTATTTTATTTATTTATTTATTTTGGTGGTACTGGGGTTGGAACCCACAGGCATTCTACCTCTGAGCTATACCCAGCCCTATTTTTTATTCTTTATTTTGAAACAAGGTCTCACTAAGTTGCAGAAGGCCTCACTAAGTAGCTGAGGCTGTCCACAAACCATGGTCCTCCTGTCTTGCTAGGTTTCTGAGAGTCTGAAACTGGCCTTGAATCTGCAATCCTCCTAACTCAGCCTCCCAAGGCCTGGGATTATAGACTGCCGGAGCCAGCCGGCAAGAGTACGGGTTCTGAAGTGAGGCGTGAGGATGAAGAATTTTTAATTCTTACGTGGGGGAGCCGCCAGCCTACTATCTCTACTGGCCTACCCCTGTTTCTGGGTCAATATTTTCTACTAGTCGATGACTGCTACGCTTGTGTCAGTATTCTCTACTGTGCCGATGCTCCTGGCCAATGCAACTTCTGGGTCAATCTCATCTTTATTGCGCCAATGCCGGGTTTGTTTTTCCAGAGGTATTTATACACAGCTACAGGTCAATCAACATTCTTGTGCTACCACCACCAGAATACAATAAAGACCAATACAAAACACATACTTACAGATAGGCCTATCAGTACCCTCATGTCATCACCATCTGGTCTTCTATCCAGACCTTGTTGACTCTGGGCGAAGGACAGTCAGCTGAGTCAGAGATAATTAATTTAGGGGAAAATCTTTTTTTTTTTTTTTTTTTGTACTGGGGTTCCTGGAAGCCCTTCTACCTCTGGGCTACACTCCCAGACCTATTTTTATATTTTTATTTGGAAACAGGGTCTCCTAAGCCAGCACACGTGGCTGGCTTCGAACCTGCGCGATCCTCCTGTCTCTGCCTCCCAAGCGCGGGGATTACAAGCGTGCGCCACCACGCCCGGCTAGGGGAAAACCTTAATGGCTCCCCACAATAGACATTTACCCCCACATCTGCCTGTTTTCTAGTCCTACTGTTTGCTTCAGTGATAAATGCATGATGTGAACTGGCCTGGAGCCAACCCTAGTTCCTTCATTGCCCCTTTCACACTGAAAAAGAGGCTCTTTGCTAGAAGGTAGACATTAATTATACACAATCTTTGTAAAACCAAAGACAGCCTCAGACACACTATGGAAACAGACACAATAAGAATATCTAGACAGACAGATGGAACTTAAGAACCTGCACAAATATGTACCCTTGAAGAGAGTTCTCTTTTTCTATGCAGAAATGTGGACTTTGAGGCAGTTAATAATGAGATTTTTGGTGCCCCTGTAGCTCACAGAAGAGCCAAACCAACATGCCTTGACAATTTCTGTCATTGGCTTTATTCAAAAAGGGTTGGTCGAACCCAGCTGAATACATACCCTTTCTTTAGAGAGCAGCCCAAAGATGGACATTGTTGACATTATCTTCACAGTTGCAAATAAAACTTCCTTGGTGAAAGTAATCTTGTTCCTGTCTGAAGATCCATCAACACTGGCTCCCAGCTGGTCGTCCCCGTTTAGGGAAGGCGCTCTTCTGCATCTCTGCAAAATCTTTTCTTTGCAGGCCTTCCCTCGTCAGATGTGGGGGAAAAACAAACTTCTTTCCTGAGGTACTTTGACTTCCAAAGAATGAGTGGGAGGAAAAAGGGCCGTATGAGTGGGTAGGACAAACCCGAGGACTGATCCATTTTTCACATTTTTGCGTACAAAACTCCCAAATGAAAAGCAGAAAATGGCCAATTTAGTTAAGAATTGAAAATATGAAGTGGCACAAAGGACCAAGTCTTTTTGAGAAGTAAAATAATAACAACAGCAACAGCAAAGCAAATAACAGACCCTGTTAGCAGCTCTCCAGCACATTAGAGTAAGGAAGGGCACAAAGCAAAGATTGTGTGTACGTGTCTGTGCACGTGTGTGTGTGTACAGACACATATGCAGTTGTGTTAACATAAAAAAGAGTCAGAAAGCACAATGATTAGGGGCACAGGCAGTCTTACGTTGAGTCATAGCCCCCAAATTACTTTCCTTCTTTTTTTTTTTTTTTAAAGAAGTTTATTAAAAAGATAGAAATACAGGAGATAGTTACAGCCCTGTACCCAAGAGTGGCACAAGGGGGCAATTCAAATGAATATACCCTACTTTCCTTCTTTGATGTTAGCTTTTTCATCTCCAAGTAGGAAAAAAATAGTACCTGGTTTCTAAGACAATCATGAAGATTAAATGAAATATAAAAAACACAGCAAGTACCTGGCATAGAGTAAGCCTTCAGCAAGTAGAAGCTATTTTATTATCTCCACGTATTTCCTATGAATGTAAGCATTTTACAGATAAAATGAATAGTTACCCAATGATTGATTGGGGGGAGTTAAGATGAAGTTTCCTGCCTCTTACCATCATAAAAGGGAAATACACGTCCTCTGTTCCAAGAATTTTTCTTATACTTTTTGCTTTGGACAATTTCTTTCTCTATGCTTCTACTTCTTGGAATAATTTTTGAATGGTCATTCATCTTTTATCTTTTATTCTCCATTAAAAGAATTTTAATTTCTGTGAGCTTTTCACATTTGTATCTTCTTTTTTTTATTCTGTTATAACATTTCTTGTTCTCAAATGGTTCTTAGAAATAGCATTTTATTTCACCGAGGTATTATCTTCTTATATCCATGGGGATATTAATTGCATCTTGTAGAGAATTTTCCTTCTACTCTCTGCATTGTCTTTATTTCCTCCAGCCTTCTTTGTCTTGTGCGTTGGTTGCATCTCTTCCTGAAGCAGTTTCCCTTCCTGTGATAGGCACCCTTGACTCTCTTTCATATATATGTGTGAGGCCCTGAAAAGCCAGCCTGAGGCTAATATGCCTGGGCAGGACTATGAGCAGAAGTGCTCAAGGGATGGGGATTTAGCTTTTAGTTGAAGACACGTACATGTCTTTCTCTTGGGACTTCAGTTTTCTTTGAGAAGATTCTTATTTAAACTCTTGTCTTAAGGGTTTAAATTTAATTCCAGCTCTCAGGGACAGGGTTTCTGTCCACACAGCCTGCAGTATTGCCCTTGATTCTCTTGTTTTTAGAGGCATTTAATTTTGTCTTCACCTCTAAGTCCCAGATTCCAGCACCTGGCTCTTTGATCTGCAGAGTGACCCTCCTCCCGTGCCTGCGGGGGAAGGGCACTGCCTGGCTAGGTGGTGAGATGTTCACCCAGGCACACACTGCTGGCTTTTGACCAATCTGTTTTCAGCCCTACCCTGAGCCTCTGCCTTCAAGAATATTGCAAGGTGGTGGCAACTTCAGATCTTCCAGTGAAGGAGCAAAGAAATGGAGAGGATGAAGGAAGGATTGTTTTCAGATGAGGGGAGGAATGCTGGGTAAAGAGATAATCCCTTCCAGCCCTCACCCTGGCCACTCAGTGCCTGGATGTGAATGTGTTCCCCTCTGCAGCCATTGAGACTCGGTGCTCTTGGTTCACTCTTGGACGTAGTTTCCACAGTACAGAATATCGAGGCCATTTCTCATCTGCTCTTGGCTTTCCTCCCGTTCTTTCTGCTTTCGGGTATTTTTAGCTCATTAATTCTTTTGCTGTCATTTTATTGGGCTTTAGAAGGAGATGAAGATAAATGCTTGTGTTTACTTTATCAGAAGCCCACCCGTGAAATTTTTAACAACATACAGGCACCAGCTTCATCCCTAAAAGAGTCTTACGGTGGGGAGGGGCTGGGGTGGGTTTGACCATTCTTCCATCTTACAGGCTTCCCAGGAGGCCATGGGGTGAGCAGGCTTTGTGGTCCACTGAGCCCCAATGGAGTGTGGCTTTGAACATTTTTTCACACATAGGTGACTTTCCTCCTTCCTGGAAGCACAGCAGGTGTGAGCAGGTGTGAAAAGCATTTATTGGGTACTCTCTCTGTCCTTGCAACTGTGTTAAAAGATTCTTTCAATTGCACATGATCGCATCAAACAGCTCTGGCCCTGGATTTTGGCTGTGTAAATCAATGGTGACAAGCCCGGGGCTCCAGGTCCAGACCGGCTTTCCTGGGCTCCCACCAACTCTTTTCCCTGTGTGCTGGCTTTATTCTTCATGAGGCTAGGACTATTTCCACCATCAGATTCTGTCTTATTTCTTTCCAGATTCAAGCCGTCTCTTCCCTCTCCATTGTTGTATCCCATTCAGGTACTGACAGTGCCGGGGACCTTGGGTGGCCCCCTTGGGCCAGGTTTATACCTCCTGACCCAGCCTGACATGTGATGCAGGATGTTAGAAAATGCTGTCAGCTTCAGGCCTTTTTTTCTCTTTGGTACAGAGGATTGAACCCAGGGCATTCTGCTGCCAAGCTACACCCCCCAGCCCTTTTTCTCTTTTATTTTGAAACAAGGTCTTGCTAAGCTGCTGAGGCTGGCTTCGAATCTGAGATCCTCCTGGCTCAGCCTCCCAAGTACTGGGATTACAGGAGTGTGCCACCACACCCGGTTTTAAATCTTATAATGAAAGAGTGGAGAGGGATGGATGGATGTCTTAAAGGAGAACCTAAGGGGGTAAAGGATTGCTTTTGCTAGAAGACAGGAACACTGGGTAATAAGAAAAACAAATCCATTACAGCCCACACCTTGGTTAATCAGTACCTAAGTGTGAATACTCTCTTTCTCTGCAAGACATTTCTAGAAATGTCTCATCCAATTCAATACAAATATCCCATGGGGGGAAAAATCACACATATCTTATCTCCACAGCTTTTTGAAATGTTCCGAAGTCATATTCAATGACTATACACCGCTCTACATCTTTGGCGAGGTCCATTTCTTTTCATCCATTCCAGGAAGAGCTTCTTATGATGCTGCAACTTATAAGCAGTATGATACATTAAGTTGTCTTCACCTTGCCCAAGTCCCTGAAGCTCTGTCTCAGTGGGTTGAGTTCCTAGATGTGGCAGGTAATCACTTCCTATCAAAGGTAGCTGTCAGAGCAGAGGGGCCTTGACCAACCTCTTGCCTGTTCCTCTGGTTATCTGGTGCAGCACCACAAAGCACCCACATGGTGGCTAACACATAGACAACTGTGCTTTGCTCATGATGCTGGGTATTCTCATTCATTGTCACAGATGAGACAAGGCCTGGATCCTCTCAAAAGCTTCTTTATCCCAGCAAGGTCCTGGGTTGGGAGGCCTCTAGCTGCTGGGCTCCTCAGGAACTCTCACTCTATGGTCTCTGCATCTGGCATCCTCAGGGATCTGAATTTCCTTCCTTCCTTTCTACCTCCCTCCCTTCCTCTTTCCGTTCCTTTAATACTGGAGATTAAACCCAGGAACATCATTCTCTCTCTGAGCTACAATCCCAGCCCTCTTAGTTTTTACCTTTGTGTGTGTGTGTGTGTGTGTGTGTGTGTGTGTGTGTGTGTGGTACTGGGGATGAAACTCAGTGGCATTCTACCTCCAACCTACACCCCCAGCCCTATTTTGTTATTCTTTATTTTGAAACCTGGTCTCACTGAGTTGCAAAGGGCCTCACTAAGTAGCTGAGGCTGGTCACGAACCACGATCTTCCTGTCTCAGCCTCCCGAATGCTGGGATTACAAGCGTGTGCCACCATACCCAGCTAGTTTTTATCTTTTTGAAACAAGGTCTCACCAAGTTGCAGAGGGCTTCACTAGTTGCTGAGGCTGGCTTTGAATCTGCGATCCTCTTGTCCCAGCCTCCAAAGTGCTGGAGGTATCTGAATCTCTTCCATGTGACTGAAGACTTCCGGAGTGAGAAACTGGCTAAAATCTATGGCTTTTTCTTTCCTGACCTCAGACACCATACAGTATCGTTTCTACCATATTCTCCTCATCCAGACAGTTGCCAAAATCTGCCTTATTTCAAGAGGAGGAAGGAGAGATTCTACCTTTTGATGATTGGGAGGCCTGTCAAAGAATTTGCAGACCTGTGTTCAACAACTGTACTGACTTTAACTCAGCCAGTTCCGATTTAGGCTCTGTCACTCTAAATACCCCCCTTCTGACCCATACAGGATTCTTATGGCTGCATGTGACAAAAACCACAATCAAATCAGAGAGCCAAGCCATAGAAGGACTGGAGCCAGGGACCCAACATCTGCATTCCCTGCTCTTTTTGAAGAGTGCCGGGGACTTGCTTAGGACACAGAGCAGCGATGGACCTGACAGAGGATATACTATATGCCTGGCGTTTACCCGGCAGTGGCACTTGATGGGCACTGTCGTCAACTTCATGTGAAAAGGTGTCCATTCAGACCTCATGGGGAAGGCGTGGGAGGAAGGGTTGTTCCCTGGAGGAGGAGGAATGCTTTCCCAGGAGTGCTAGGGGTGATGGGATGACGGAACAGCAAAATCCTACTCAACTGTAATGTACAAATAAAAACTCAGCTGGGCATGAAGGCTCATGCCTATAACCCTAGTACTTGAGAGTCTGAAATAGGAGGATCACAGGTTTTAAGCCAACCTCTGCAATCGTGTTTGTGTGTGTGTGTGTGTGTGTGTGTGTGTGTGTGTGTGTGTGCATGTGCATACATTACTGGGGATAGAAGCCAGGGGCTTTCTACCTCTAGACTATACTCCCAGATCTATTTTATATTTTATTTGGAAACAGCATCTCACTAAGTTACTGAGAGCCTCCGAGCCTCCACAGTTTAATGAGACTCTCAGCAACCTAGGGAGACCCTGTTTCAAAACAAAAACTAAAAAAGGGCTGAGGGTGTAGCTTGGAGGTAGAACGCCCTTAGGCTCAATCCTCTATCACACAAAAACAAAACAAAACAATACAAAACTAACAAACAACGGTAACAACCCCCAAAAAAATGAAAACAGAGAAACCTTTTTTGACAAATGAAAAAAAGAAAAAGAGGCTAGAGATAGTCGAGGTCCCACAATTGAGTGTGGCAGAGTGAGGAGAGTCCTTGAGCCCGTTTCTGAGTGCAGACTCTGCTCCTCATTTCTCCTCTGTCCACAGTCTGCAGCCCACTCTCTTGAGTGTAGCCAGCGAAGGCTCGAGGCTCAGGGAATGAACGAGGGTGAGAAGGAGCTCCAAGGTCCCTAAGCTCTTTTCACATTTCTCTCTTTCCTGCCTACCTACCCTTCTCCTGTCTGCTTTCTTCCCTTCCACTGGAGCTGCTGCAGGGCGAGGTGGGGCAGGGCGCCATGTTGGTCCATATACCTGCATCCAACCTCACTTCTGCTGCCCCTAGGTCAGAAGAAGTGAGGTTGGACTTTTCCCAAAGGAATCTTCCTGTCAAGAGGGATGATTGATTCCTTGACTCAGGAAACAGCGTATGCAGGGTCCTTTGGCAAATGTGATGGAAAAGAATTTCAAGAGGATTTTTTTTTGGTGGTACTGGGGTTCCTGGAAGCCCTTCTATCTCGGGGCTACACTCCCAGACCTATTTTATACTCTTTTATTTTTGGAAACAGGGTCTCTTAAGCCAGCACGGCTGGCTTCAAACCTGCGTGATCCTCCTGTCTCCGCCTCTCAAGCGAGGGGATTACAAGCATGTGCCACCAGTTTTGGAAAAGAATTTCAGCACGTACCAGTCAGAGATGTGGACAGAGGTTTATTTAGGAAAGTAGGAAATACACATTCAAGGAAGCATATGGGTTATCAAAAGAGAGAGAGAGAGAGAGAGAGAGAGAGAGAGAGAGAGAGAGAGAGAGAGAAGGAGAGAGAAGGAGAGAGAGAAGGAGGAGATGCCTTTGGGGATTTAGGCCTCCTCTTATTGGGGGCTTTTGTGAGGGGTGGGTAGGGGGAGGTAGGCAAGGATGACCTCAGTCCCGTAGTTCAGAGGCAGTTTCTGGTGGTCTGTTCATCCTTAGGGTCTTCAGGCTGATCAAGATCATTATTATCTGATCAACTGATAAACTGGAGAGCATTCTAAATTAGAGGTTTCATATCTGTCTTGTTAACAGTGCAGGGGGCAATTACTGAGTTTCTTTCAGTTAATTCTAGGATCTACAGATTCCCCAGAAATTTGGGAAACAGGCTGGGGAAAGAGAACTGGTTTGGAGAGTAAACGTTGAGGTACTTTAGCATCAGGTTCTTATTTATTAAAGTTATATTTTACTTTTCCTTCTTGTCTGTCTCCCTTCTACGTATTTATTTCTTCTATCCTACATCATTACTAGGAAATGCATTGGAAAAAAAAAATCTAAGCCAAACACACAAGACGTAAGGGTGGGGGTGGGGGGCTGAATGTCATTAGAGTCATTGCTCATCCCGTTCTCTCTAAAGCTGCACCACCATCTAGTTTGCTGCTGTTGCTGGGCTCCTGAACGTCTTGTTCCATTCCCCAGCATTGCCTGGCATCGTTTCCCAGAGGCATGCTCACCTGCTCCTTCCTCAGGCTGGTTCCACGTTTGAGTGGGCTTAGTTTAGTCAGTCACAGAGACAAAGGCTTGGGGTGGGGGTGCCTGGTCCCCAGAGAGGGCGCAATCACCCTTTCATAACTGCCTACTCTCATTTGAAGAAGTCTGGGAGGTTCCAGACTTCCCACCCTCTAAGGTTACAGAGGATCTCCTGGGAGTTCCTCAGTTTCTTCCATTCAGCTCATCTACTGGGACAAGATGATTGACTAGACCATAATCCAATAGACAACGAGGCTTTTTGCTTGAGTGTATATACAGCATCTCTCTCCATTCCCCTTCTCATGTTCTCAGGGGCTTCTCCTGAGGTGTGGGGCAGCAGAATTCTGATTGCTGTACTTGTTCAGTCTCAAAATGTTTCACACATATGTAATGACAATCCATACCTAGTGAGAGAATCGTTAAGAGAGTCTTCTCTTTGAACCATTGTGGACCCCAATATTATATGAGAGGTGTCTGTGTGTACAAGAAAGAAGCAGAAGGACCCAAGCAAGGTGTCACTTGCAAGCTGGGGGTCCAAGGATTGGGAGGACATTGTTTATAAATAGCTGGAAGCATGCCAAAGTAAAATCACAGCAGTCTGACAGCATAAGTTTAATAAGTTTTGTTTTTTATTTCTGGCACTGAGATTCATCAAATCGTGGCTTAAAGCAACAGAGGGATGATAAGGAAGAAAACAAGTGTTGAGACATAAGCAGTTGCTGTGGCGGGCGCCTTGAATGTTATTTGATTGTGAGAGTTGTTCCTGCTGTTGACACTCCCAAATGCTTTACTGACTTAAATTAAAAAATGATCATTATATACATTTGGATCTTCTGTCTGCCCTTGAGAGAACATGCATTATAACCTTCTCCGTGGAATCTTGTCTCTGCGAGGCCCTCCTCTCGCATCCTTCTTTCCTGGCCCCTGCTTCCCTCCTCTCTTTTGGAGGGAAGGTCATGCTCCACCACCTCTCAGCTCGGCTTCTCTGGGGCCCTTCAGAATGTGCAGGAATCTGAATCTGGTGGAGGGACGGCGTCTGCTGCGGCCTGCTGACAGCACATGGATACTCTAGAAATCTGGTAACTCATTCTATGGTTAAGTCATCAGTTAGCTGTGTCTCCATACGTGCCAGGCTCCGTTCTGGGTGCTAGGGATGCAGGTAATAAGAAATGGACAACCCTACTGTTTGTCCTCTAACGATTATTCTCTGGCTGGGTGCAATGGCACAGGCCTGTAATCCAAGCACTTGGAAGGCTGAGACAGGAGGATCACAGGTTTGAGGCCAACCTCAGCAAGATTTAGCAAGATCCTGTTTCAAAATAAAAAATAGAAAGGGCCAGGGGTGTAGCTTGGATGCCCCTGGCTTCAATCCTATATATATATATATATATATATATATATAATGTCTCTCTCTCTCTCTCTCTCTCTCTATATATATATATATATATATATATATATATATATATATTATTCATTGTCTCTACCTGAGCTGGGTCCTAGGATGAACAGCTCATGAACATGGTGATGACTCATGTACCTGCCAGAGTGTTCTGCTTGGAATATATTGGGGTACAAGAGACTGCTTTGGTCCCAAGCATTGTCCTAAGTAGGTGACTGATCCTGGTAATGCTCAGTCCTACAATATTCCCTTATTGCACAGTCCTATGAACGTGGGGATCTCTGAATTTCTGACAGCCTGCTTTAAATAGGGATAAAATTGGACTTGCTAATTAGCGCTAATGACAGATGGCCTGCAGATCTTGACTACCCTTAGTAACACCAAGTACGAATGATACACGTTTGAGAAGGATTTCTCACTTAGAGTTGTCAAATCATGTCAGTTTTCTACCTCTGCTTGAATCTCTTCCGTCTGTCAATTTCCTCCCTCCCATCTCCCCTGTCCTATTTTATTATCTCCTGCCCAAGCTTATTGTGTCTGTTTTCTCTCTGCCTTTAAAATCATCCCACATAATGCTATGGATTAATCTTTTTGAGCTATATCTCAGATCGAGTCATCCCGACTCAGATACAATTTATGCTATTTTCCCATTGTTTAGCAAATGAAGACAGCCCTCTTTTGGCTCAGACAGCCCCCCCCCCCCATTGTGTAGCCAAAGCTTCCCCTGCCGTATTTGCTTTCACACACACTTTCATACGCATGATGCTTCAGCCAGATTGGGGGTCATGTCCTGCAGGCTTGTCCTGTGTTCCTCTGTTCTGGCTTTTCCTGACTCACTGGTCAGAATGTCCCATGTCCTGATCACCGCCTGTTGGAACACAATTCCCCACAAAATGCATCCTCAGTCATGAATCCCCCCCCCCCTGCTTCTACAGTGACATGGTGCTCCACCTTGAGCACTGTAGCAAGTACTTTGTCCCTTTCTAATGACAGTTGTCATACTTAGTAATGGGTGCCCTCCTGGGATAGCATCTCATGAGCCCAGTGACTCCCATGACTTTGGTGATGGAGCAGCTGGCCCATCTGTGCATTCCTGGCAGGTAGTACCCATCACAGGGGCCATGACGTCATCTTGTGGAAAAATAGAACTGAGACTCCTGGATCTTCTACCAGTGTGATGATACAGCAATGGAAGTTCACATGTTACATACACGTTCACAGTGTATGATGTATGGACAGAAATCCTACACAAGTTAGGCTAGTCAACAAGGAGAATAATTGGAAGGACATGGTTTGCAGAACTGAGAGACAGATGAAGGAACGGGGTAGTTTCAGGGGCTTCAGGGACTTGAGCTGACAGCTGTGTGTGTCCTGCAAACCCTATATGCCTCTCATCTTGATTTGTCTCTGGGAGAGGGGATGAGCAGTGAGGAAGAATGAAGGGCTAGGCTTGGGCTCATCCAGGTCACATATGATCAAATAAGGTGATTAAGTGAACGACCAATCTCTCAGTCCTATTGCTTTGGGTCCCAACTGTAGGATTCATAAGAAGACAACCCCAGAGTCCCTAATTTTATCCTCTGCCTCCTACAGAGAAAGTAGACCCACAGGGACAGCCTGTCTCTTCCTTTTGCAGATGGGCAGGAGAGCAGGAGTATTATGGTCTGAATGGTTGTGTCTGTAATTCAAATGCTGAAATCCCCACCCGAAACTATTAGGAAGTGGGGCTTTTTGGATGCTCTTAAGTCATGAAGGTAGAGCCCTAAAAGTGGGATTAGCGACCTTAAAAAGAGACCACAGAAAGCTGTCTTGCTCCTTCTTCTGCTTGAGGACACTGTGAGCAACACCATCTATGAACCAGGGTACAGGCTCTCACCAGCCACCAAATCTGTGGGAGCCGTGACCTTGGACCACGGCAGCCTCCCGGACTGTTAGAAATAAGTTTTTGTTCTTTATTAGCTACCCAGTTTATGGCATTTTGCTATAAAATCCAGAATGGGCTAAGACAAAGAGGACAGAAGAAATGAGCCGCAGAGAGCTCAGGACTAGAGCTGGACATCATGATGGTGGTCATGATGGTGTAGGCAAGGAGAGGTGGACAAGGAACCAAGAAAAAGAAAAGGCACCTGTTCCAAATTTTCTCCAGCGTGAGGTATGGTGCATTGGAGGTGGAATCTTTTAACTAACAAGAACTGATAAAAATGTCCTGGTTACTGGAGCAATTAGATCACTTGGAAGGACTTACAAGATTAACTGAAGAAGCAGGTAATGAGAAGTACGTGGATCTGTAAGTCTATGACTGATAAGAAATATCTGCCTACCAGAGGTAACCTGAATATTTAACATTGTGAATCTATAAATATTTAACCACATTCAAATATTTAGCTACTAAAATTGCCTCTCTCTCTGAAAAAAAAAAAAGATTTTCTGAATACAGGGCCATTTTTCTCCAGGCACAATCTAGCCTAAGCAATTCATTTAAAAAAACATTCTTGACAACTTATCATCGATTACAGAATGCAGCCCGTGTGGTTGAATCCCTTCCGATACGCTGATCAGACAGAGTGTAATAAAAGTTCCTATCTAGCTATCTCTCATCACACACAGAATGTCAGAAAACCTCTTCTGGTTTCTTGACATTTACAGATAATAACTTTTCCTTGCTTTCCCTTACTAGAGTCTTGTAAGAGTCTCCTCTGGCCAAAATTGTGCCTCAATATAAAAAATATATGACTGAAAAGTGGTTTAAACAAAAACAACAACAATGAAATAGCTAGCAATGGGGCTGAGCCCTTGGGGGGGAGGTGGAGGGAAAGCTCCAGGACACTGGCCTTAGATACATCCTCAGGCTGATTCATGCATGGAAATTAGGCTGTGGAATTGACACACCCCCAGACCCACCGGAGCCCACTTACCCTTTGAGAAGCCTTCATAGACCCGCAGGGCTTGGGTTCCTTAAGTTTGGGCACTGCTGCTCTCCACACACTGTTTGTCTCTCAAATTCTCCTCTGCATCTGAGGGTATTCCTTTCTTTTTTAACACTTCACCTCAAAATTTAAGGGAAGACCCTCTACAGAAAACAAAACCACACCAAAACAAAGCCTTCCTCCAACACAGGGCCTCAGTAAGCTGCCACTTGCCCCTATTAATTCTATTCCCATCATCCCCCCAGCCATTTCCTCCACTTCGGTTCCCAGCACAACCTCCTTGATTTCCAAACTACTGCTGCTCACCTTAAGTACTGTCTGCTCTCTTATTGTTAAATGGCTATCTGTTGTGGGCTTTGGTTCTGTCAGCTACTTTAAGGAGCGCAGGAAATTAACGCCCTATGAAGACCATGGAAGAGACATGTGTGTGTAACTGTTTCAGTGAAAGGGCATTTATGACAATATCAACACCATCATTATCATCATCATAATTATTTTTTGTGATACTGGGGATTGAACCCAGGGGCATTCTACCCCCCAGTCCTATTTTTTTATTTTTTACTTTGAAAAATGGTCTCACCAGGTTGCAAAGGGCCTCACTAAGTAGCTGAATTTGGCCATAAAACTGTGATCTTCCTGTCTTAGCCTCCGAAGTACTGAGATCACAATTGTGCACCACCATCCCTGGCTCAGCAGTATTATTATTATTCTTAGTCCAAGTAAGTTGTGCCGCTCTTTACCTATCTCACCTTGAATCCCCATAACAACCCTGTAAGGCAGAGGTACCATCTACCTTTTACATTTGAACCACAACGCTGAGGTCTCTGATTGTTCCTCCACCGAGAGGGGTTAAGCCACTGTCATTGAGAGGGAGAGGTATTGAAGACAGCCTGTCACCTGGTAATTAAAACCACAAGAGCCGGTGAGCTGGGCTCTTGGCAAGGCCTTGTTCCTTCCCTGACAGTCCTAAGGAGCGTGGAGTTGGATGACCCCTCCTGTCTCTTGAGGCCCAAAGAAGGCCTCACTCGTAGTGACTTTTGGAGGTGGGGTCAAGTGCCAGCTGTCTCATTTTGGGTGGGCAGCCAAGGGCCAGTCCTATGCAGAGGGCTCTGGGTTAGATGGTAAGAACACACACGTGCTCCCTCTTCCTCTACCGCCAACATGGTTTACAGTCACATCCACTGTCCTTGGCACGATCGGAGATCCAGGGAAGAACTGAGTTGCGATGAGGGTTGTGGAGGTCTGGAGGTTTCCAAACACAGCCCCCAAGCTACATTTTTTAAACCTCATCTGCCACTGTCCTGTACTGTGGGTGATGGGAATAAGCTTGCCACATACTCTCACTGTCTTATGCTCCTTCTCAGAAAATCCTGTTCTCTCTTTTTCTCCTGATCCTTAAGGCCAAGTTAAAAATCGATGTCCTCTACTGTGGCAGTATTTGTTAGATGCTAAATGTTCGCATCTTTTGATAGAATGCTTCCTCTTTGTGTGTGTGTGTGTGGTACTGGGATTGCACCCGGGGGCATTCTACCCCAGAGCTACACTCCCAGCCCTATTTCATTCTTTATTTTGAAACAGGGTCTCACTAGGTTGATGAGAGTCTCACTACATGATGAGGCTGTTCTTGAACCCGAGATCCTCCCATCTCAGTCTCCCAAATACTGGGATTATAAGCTTGTGCGACCACATCCAGCTTGAATGGTTCCTCTCTTAAGATTTTATTTTATTTTATTTTACCTTTGAAACCAAGCTGAGCATGGTGGATCATGTTTATAAGCCCAGTACTTGGGAGGCTGAGGCAGGTCCTCTCTTAAGATTTTAAACTAGAAAAGGATGTAAGGATGTAAAGGGTCTAAGTTCAAGGATATTAACTGCAGTTTTTTTTTTTTATGGTACTGGGGGTGGAACCCAGGGGTTTTCTACCTCCGGGCTATACTCCTAGACCTATTTTATACTTTATTTGGAAACAGGGTCTCACTAAGTTGCTGAGAGCCTCACTAAGTGGCTGAGGCTGGCTTCGAACCTGTGCGATCCTCCTGTCTCAGCCTCCCAAGCGCGGGGATTACCAGCGTGCGCCACCATGTCCGGCAACTGCAGTTTTGTTTGAAATGGCAAGAAGTACAAACCACCTAACTGTTGATTCACAGAGAAGGGTGAAATAAATTGCAATACTTCCTCACAATAGAATAACATTCAGCAATTTGAAAAATAATGAGACGTTCAAGATACACTCGACTATGAACCAAATAATGGTATTTTGGTCAATAGAGTATTTTGGTCATATACTACTCTGGTACTGTGAGATTATATCGACTAGGAATATCATGGCCATCTTAGTTTGTGTACGTACACTCTCTGGCGTTTGAACAATGATGAAATTGTAATGACACATTTCTCATAATACATTCCTGACCTTACGTGATGCACCTTTGTATGAAGTTTTTATTTTGTTTTTGCAGTATTGGGAGTTGAACCCAGGGATGCTCTATCACTGAGCTAGACCCCCAGCCCTTTTTATTTTGAGACAGTAGCCCAAGCTGACCTCAAACTTGTGATCTTCCTGCCTCAGACTTCCAAATTCCTGGGATTAGAGGCATGAGCCACTGCACCCAGCTGTTTATAAGGTTAAGTGAACAAGACATGGAACAGGTTGTAAAATGATACAGGCTGTATGACTAGATTTTCTTTGAAACAAAATGAAGAAATAAAAGCAGAGATATAGAAAATGTCTAAACTAAACTAATAATATATATTGGAGGATAGGGCTCTGGGGAACTTTGTTTATTTTTTGCGGTACTGGGAATGGAAACAAGGGGCATTCTATCTCTGAGTTACATGCGCAGCCATATTTCTTATTCTCTATTTTGAAACAGGGTCTCACTGAGTTGCAAAGGGTCTCACTAAGTAGCTGAGGCTGTTCACGAACCGCCGTGATCCTCTTGTCTCAGCCTCCCAAATGCTGGGATTACCAGTAAGTGCCACCATGCCTGGCTGTCTTTGATTTTTTTTTTTTATAAGACAAAATTCTACTTCCTTACGGCATTCGACTCTATAGCCCATCAGCTCTGTTGCACACTGCCATTTTTTTTTTGCAGTACTAGGGATGAACCCAGGGGCATCCTACCTCGGAGCTACCCCCCCCCCCCGCCCTATTTTTTATTCTTTATTTTGAAACAGGGTCTCACTGAGTTGCAAAGGGCCTCACTAAGTAGTAGCTGAGGCTGTGTGCGAACTGCGATCCTCCTGTCTCAGCCTCCCAAAGGCTGGGATGACAAGCGTGCGCCACCACGCCGGCTCCTGGTTGCACCATTTAACGTCCTTGTTTCAACCTTGGTTGTGTAACAAGTTCGTCTTCTGTCTCCTGAACTGTTAACTCGAACTCAGGGCTTCAGCCTCATTTCGGCCTGAGGTGAAGCATAAGAAGTTTCCGGCTTCTGACCTCTTCCTGTCTACAAAAGCAGTGGAGTCGTGGAGTCCAGCCTTCTTTTCTTCCACACTCAGCACCGTGCCAGGCTCTTGGCTGTAACTTGCATCGATTTCACATTGACACTGGGATTTAGAATGGGCGGCCGGCGGCTTCCTGTCTCACAGGAATATCTATTTATTCGCAGTGTTAATACGATTTTGCAGGATAATTTATACTCACATTTGGTAAATATAGTTCGGGTATGTGTATAATGGGACAGTTATTGATATGTTTGTGCAGAGAGAAAAAGATTGAAAATGGAACTTCAAGATGAATTCAAGAAGTCGTACAGCATCTGACGGAGGAAAAATAGGCAAACCTCTGATTCTTTCTGGTTCTTGATTTCTTTTTAAGACTTGTCAGCTAAAGAGAGTGAGAAGGCTTGAACCGAGGCCAGCGTAATTTTTTTCCACCCAAAGGAATCTTTCAAACTGCCAGGCTCTGAGAGAAAAGGCTGATGGCTAGGCTGCATGGGCCTGACTGTCAGCCTATGAATTCTTTAAGGCTTATGACTGTAATCCCAGTACTTAGGAGGCTGAGACAGGAGGATTGTAGGTTTGTGGCCAGCCTCAGTGACTTAGCAAGGTCCTCTATAACTTAGTGAGACCCTGTTTCAAAATAAAAAGTAAAATAGGGTTGAGGGTATAGCTCGAAGGGAGAATGATTCTGGGTTCCATCTCAGGTACCAACCAACCAACCAACCAGTGACAGCCCATTTGTCTAGAGAGATTGCCCAAGTTTCTTGGCTAAGAATTTTTCCTTCTTTCTTTTTTTCATTATAAACAGGTGTGATGTCAGTCCTACAAAAACCAAAACCAAAATCAAAACCCAAACAAAACATGTGTGGTATTAGACTTGTGTAGTTTCAGGCCTGCAATTAGCCAAAGTCTCAGATAACAGTTCTCTCTTTCTTTTTGGTGGTCCTGGGGATAGAGCCCAGGGCCTTGAACATGACAGGCAAGCACTCTACTACTAAACTACACCCCCAACCAACCCTAACAGTTCGTTCTCTCTCTCTCTCTCTCTCTCTCTCTCTCTCTCTCTCTCTCTCTCTCTCTCAGGATTTAACCCAGGGGCATTCTATCTCTGAGCTACACCCCCAGCCCTAAGAGCTCTCTCTCTCCCTCTCTTTCTCTCTCTCTCTCTCTCTCTCTCTCTCTCTCTCTCTCTCTCTCTCTCTCTCTCTCTGTCTCTCTCTCTCTCTCTCTCTCCCCCTCCTTCCCTCCACCCCCCTCTCTTTTGTGACAGTTCTGAGGATTGAACGCAGGGGCATTCTACCTCTGAGCTACACCCCCACCCCTATTTTTAAAATTTTTATTTTTAAACAGGGTCTTGCTCGGTTGATGAGAGTCTCGCTACTTGCTGAGGCTGGCCTTGAACCTGCGATCCTCCTATCTTAGCCTCCCAAGTACTGGGATTACAGGTATGCGCCACCATGCCCTGTAAGAGGTTTTTTTTTTTTTTTTTTTTTTTTTTTAGTACAATAAAATATTTCAGGTGGTTAGTTTGCTGTTGGAAAAAAAAAAACCCTCCAGTATGCAAACCTAGGAACCAAGACAAGACCTCTCTCTTTTTCTTTCTTTCTTTCTTTTTTTGGTGCATTGCTGTCATACATCTTAATGGGATACGAGATGGTAGAGGCATACATGCACACATCACTCATTTAGCCCTTCCTCAGTTCCCCCTCCCTCACTCCCTCCCCTCCCTCCTTCTCATGTTTGGCTTGGTGATTGGTATGTTTGTGATGTGCATCATGTACATAGGGAGTTTCCTCTTCCCCTCAGTTAGGTCCCTTATTTGCTCATCTATGGTTTCTCCTTCCTCATCCAGAGTTCCTCCTATGATCCTTTTTCTCCCTAGCTTCTGCATACTAGGGAGAACGTCTGATTTTTTTTACTTTTTGTGATTGTCACTGTCTAGTCTCACTTGGCATAGTGTTCTCCAGTACCATCAATTTTCCTGCAAATGATGTAATTTGGTTCTTCTTTGTGGCTGAGTAAAATTCCATTGTGTACATATCCCATAGTTTTGTAACCCATCCATCTGTTGATAGACATTTTGGCTGGTTCCATAGTTTGGCAATTGCCAATTGTTCGGCTATGAGCGTAGATATGCATGCCTTAGTCTGGTAGTTTGGTTTCCATCATTTTGGGTAGATACTCAGGGGCGGTATTGCTGGATCATATGGTAAATTCATTCCTGTTTTTCTGAAGATCCTCCATACTATTTTCCAAAGTGGTTGCACTAATTTGCAATCCTACCAACAATGTATTAGAGTTCTCACTTCTCCACATCCTTGCCAGCATTTGTCGTTGTTTGTATTTTTAATGATTGCCATTTTAATTGGAGTTAGGTGAAATCTCAGGGTAGTTTGATTTGCATCTCTCTGATTGCTAAGGAGACCTCTCCTTTCTAAAGGCACATGCATGCTTAAGAAGAGATTGCCAGTGCTCCATAGATGGTGTGTGTTCACCTCTGAGGCAAAGCCTAACACACAGACCCATGGAACTGAGGCAGAGAGGCATGGGAGCACAGGGCAAGGATCTGTCCAGGCCTGGACAGTCTGTCTCCCCACCAGCCCTGGCAGGAGGCCAGCCTTGCCTATCATGAAGTAGGGGTGGGGGAGAGAAGAGCAGGCACAGGGCTGAGAAATACAGACAATTCAGCTCTGAACAGGCATTACAAGATTATTATTATTATTATTATTATTATTATTATTAGTAGTAGTAGTAGTAGTGGGGAATGAACCCAGGGGCATTCTTTCTCTGAGCTATAACCCTTTACTCTTGTTATTATTTTATTTTGAATCTTTTTAAGTTGCTGGCCTCAAACCTTTGATCCTCTTGTCTCAGCCTCCCAAGTACTGGGATATAGGCATGCACCACCCTGTCTGGCTGCAATTTATATTTTAAGTCACTTAAATCAGAGGACATTAGGACATTAGAACCAGAGGTAACTTAGATATTGTCTAGCTTCCCAAAAATTTACAGGCTATTTTTAAGTGTTAGGAAATAAAGGAGGAAGCCCTCGGTGGTCACCGGAGTTTGGAAACACTGATGTTGCCGAAGCTGCTAACGTACTGATACATCACTCTGATCTCAACCTCAGTACTTTAGCACAAGAGACTAACTTCCAGCAGCCTGAGCCTGTCTCTGTCTAGGGCCCTTCTGAAGCCATTAAGGGCTTTTCTGTCCTTACATGGGCCAGACGCAGCCCCCACCACGAGCAGTACTTAAGCTGCCTGGCGAGATATGGTGTATGATCACCCTGGTCTCTTTCCTCCTCTGCTCCTGGAAACTGCCCTTCTACATTCTGATTTGTGAATTTGACTACTTACTGAAGGTATTTTATATAGGTAGATTCATGCAGTTTTGGGTCTTTCATGTCTGGCTTATTTCACATTTCACTTTGTATAATGTCTTCTAAGTTTATCCATGTTGAAGCATGTGTCAGAATGGTATTCTTGTTTTAAGGCTGAATAATATTTCATTTTGTATGTAATTTTATCATGTTTGGTTTTTTAAAATTGCATCATGTTTATCATATTTTGCTTACCCATCCATCCGTTGTGTTAGTCAGCTTTCTGTTACTGTAACACATAGCTGAGGCAATCAGCTTATAAAGAGAAAAGGTTTATTTTGGCTCCTGGCTTTGAAGGTTTCAGTTCATAATTGGTTAGACCTATTGCTTTACGGCAACACATCACAGCAACAGTGAGTAGCAAAGCTGTTTGCCTTGTGGCTGGGACCTGAAAGAAAGGAAGAGAAGAAAGAAGGGGTGGGTGCGGGTATCCCTTCAAGGGCTTATCCTACAATGTTAGAAGATCTATCACTAGGCCTCACCTCTTAACGTTTATACCACCTTCCAATAGCACCAAGCTGAGCATTGGTGAGAATAACTCCAAAGCATTTGAGTCTTTGGAGAACATCTCAGACTACTGTAACATCCCTAAATGGACATTGAGGTTATTTTTTATATTCAGGTTCTTGTGAAATAATGCTGCCAGAAACACTATAGCACTGAGATCTTGCTTTCATTTCTTCTGTGTATATACCCAGAAGTGGAACTGCTGGATCATTTCTATATTTCACTTTTTTTTTTTTTCGGGTCTGGGGATGAAACCCAGGGGGTGTTCGACCTCCGAGCTACACCCCCTGCCCTATTTTTTATTCTTTATTTTGAAACCAGGTCTCACTGAGTTGCAGAGGGCCTCACTAAGTAGCTGAGGCTGTCCACGAACTGTGATCCTCCGGTCTCAGCCTCCCGAATGCTGGGATTACAAGTGTGCCCCACCACGCCCGGCTTATATTTCACTTTTTGAGGAACTGTCTGTCATACTGTTTTCCATAGTGGTTGCACCATTTTATATTCTTAGTGGCAAAGCATAAGGGTTCCAGTTTCTCCTCATCTTCTCCAACACTTGTTTTTTTTGTATTTTTAATTTATTTGATTTAATTTTATGAGGGGGGGTCTCACTATATTGTCTACGCTGGTCTCAAACTTCTAGGCTTAAGTGATCTTCCTGCTTTAGTCAAATATCTGGGACTATAGATACATGCCACCAGGTCCAGTTTTATAACCATTCTTTTTTGTGTATATGATGCTGGGGATTGAACCCAGGTCCACACACATGCTAGAAAGTGCTCTGCCTCTGAGTTATATCTCCAGCCCTTTTTATTTTTTACTTTGAGACAGGATGTTGCTAAGTTGCCCAGGCTGGCCTTGAACCTGTAATCTTTCTGTCTCCATCTCCGGAGTGGCTGGGGTTATAGGAATGTACCACCAGGCCCTGCTGATAATAGCCATTCTGATGGGTGTGAGTGGGTGGCTCGTTGTGGTTTTGGTCTGCATTTCTTTAATGATTACCATTTATTCTTTCATGTGCTTACTGGTCATCTGTATGTTCTTTGGAGAAATGTTTATTCAAGTCTTTGCCCACTTTCTAATTGAGCTGGTTTTGTTGTTGTTGAGTTGTAGGGAGTTCATTATATGCTGTGGGTATTAATCTCTGTTGGCTAACATTTTTGTGTGTGTGTGTGGTACTGGAGGTGGAACCCAGAGGCTTTCTACCTCCAGGCTATACTCTCAGACCTATCTTATATTTCATTTGGAAACAGGGTCTCACTAAGTTGCTGAGAGCCTCACTAAGTAGCTGAGGCTGGCTTCGAACCTGTGCGATCCTCCTGTCTCAGCCTCCCAAGCACAGGGATTACAAGTGTGCGCCACCATGCCCGGCTGTTGGCTAACTTTTAAAGGTTCTTTCCTGTTTTAAAATCTACATATTTTAGAGCCAGGCATGGTGACACACATCACCATAATAATCCTAGTACTTGGGAGGCTGAAACAGGAAGATCACAGGTTCAAGACTAACCTCAGCAGAACAGCAAGACTCTCAGCAACCTAGTAAGACCGTTTCAAAACTAAAAGTAGCCGGGCGTGGTGGCGCACGCTTGTAATCCCCGCGCTTGGAAGGCGGAGACAGGAGGATCGCGCAGGTTGGAAGTCAGCTGCGCTGGCTTAAGAGACCCTGTTTCCAAATAAAAAAGTATAAAATAGGTCCGGGAGTGTAGCTCGGAGGTAGAAGAGCTTCCAGGAACCCCAGTACCACCAAAACAACAACAAAACAACAACAACAACAACAAAAAAAAAAAACCCCAAAAAACTAAACTAAAAGTAAAAAGGGCTGAGTGTGTGGTTTGGAGGTAGAATGCCCCTGGGCTTAATACCCAGTACCACATACTAAAAAAACAAAAACAAAAACAAAAAAACCCTACATTTTTTAAAACCATGCCAATTTTTAACTCAATAAGCCTTATGCCTCACCATAGGTCATCTGGAACCTGGGTACTCAAAATGTAACCCGCAGATGGGAAGCCCCAGCATCGCGCAGGGGCTGGTTAGAGGTGCAGACTCTTGGGCCTGACTGCAGTCCTGAGTTCCTTGGGTGATCCATGTGACCCTGGATCACGAGGTTGGGCACAGGATCTGATGAACTGGGCATTTTGCTCTTTGCAGTTTTTGATTCTAGAATGATCCCATTCTGGCATTCTTGCCCTTTCTACTATTAAAAAGCAAGACCAAATCTGCAGTTCCGACGACTCGGGTCACGAGTACGCCGCCCCTCTTAGCCCTGACGTTCTGAGATGGATGATTTTCATGAAGGCTAAATCAGATCAACCCATATGCCTACATATTTTTCTATCTATTTCTCTTCTGCCCGCTTCAAAAATAAATGTAGCCAGTGGCTCTACCTTCTGTTTCTTTCCAGAGGCCAGGAGGGTGTGAGTGGGGTGGGGGAGAAGGAACATATTTCCATGCCGTGATTTTTAGTGGCCCATCTGACATTGTGTTTTATTTCTTAGCTGCTCCGTGTAAATTGCTTGCAGGCAATTCCCTTCTTAACCTCCAGCTAGGGCTTTGTGCAGCTGAGGTGGTTATTATCTCAGCAAGTTAGTGACATCAATCCATCTCTTACCCATGGGACAGTATGCCTTTAAAGAGACCGCTCCCTGAGCGTCCACTTCTGAGCCACCGGGGCGGGAGCTGTGGCCAAAGGTGACCTACGTGTCCCATTTGCGCAAAGAGCCTTTGACTCAGTGACGCCTGTACACATATAGCTCATGCGATCATTAGTCTTTGAAGAGAGCTTTGAATCAAGCAGGCTTCTGAAAATGAAAATAATGACCCTGATACTCGTCCTGATGGACACATTCACCATGAACACGGGCCTCGCTGAGTGTTATCCTGTTCCCTCATGACAAGTTTGCTTTTAGGGACTTGCTGAACTTATCCCTTACTCAGTCTAAGTTGTATTTTAGTGATAGGAGCAACGTCTTTTTGTGTGTGTACGGTACTGGGGATTGAACTCAGGAACGTTCAACCTCTGAGCTATACCCTAGTCCTATTTTATTTTTATTATTTCGAAACAGAGTCTCTCTGAGTTGCTGAGGGTCTCACTATGTTACGGAGGCTGGCCTTGAACCTATGGCTCTCCTGTCTCAAGACTCTCAAGTACTGGGATGACAGGCGTGCACCACCATGCCTAGCTGAGCAGTATGTTTGTCCAAATTTATGTCCATCACACATAGCATGCACGGAGCAGGAAACTGAAACTAAAATACATGTTTTCTAGCCGGGCATGGTGGCACACGCTTGTCATCCCAGTACTTGGGAGGCTGAGACAGGAGGATCACAGGTTCAAAGCCAGCCTCAGCTACTTAGGCTCTCAGCAACTTAATGAGACCCTGTTTCCAAATAAAATATAGAAAAGGCCTGGGAGTGTCGCCCAGAGGTAGAAAGCCCCTGGATTCCACCCTCAGTACCACAAACAAAACAAAACAAAAACAAAAACATGTTTTCTCACTGTTCCTCAGCAGGAGTAAGCGGGAGAGGAAGGAGGTGGGAGGAAGACATCTCTTCATAAACTGATGCTCAGCATTGGAAACGAATCTCATTCTTTCCCTCACAGAGCGAGTGCAGGAAAGGGCTCCTCGGGGCATGGTGGTGTGCAAGGTGGAGGTGGGTTTGGCCACCATCCATCTCCTCCCTTTGGTCTGAGCTCATTGGGGTCACTCTGTCCCCAGCTAGTGGCTGGTTCTGGAATCCTAGTGGTGAGAGGAAGCGGAGTGTGATGTCGAGGAGTGGAGCAAGGATGGGTAGGTCCAGGGAAGGGTTTTCTTGTTCTATGAAAACATGGCTGCTCTTTTCCCCTTGACCCAGTTGTACCTGGAGTTATTTATTTTATTTTATTTTTTTAAATCTTTTTTTTTAATTGGTGCACTGTATTCATACATCATAGTGGGATACAAACTTTTGTAGACATACATGCACACATCGCCCAGTCAGCCCCCACCCAATCCCCACCCCATTCTCTCCCCATCCCTCCCTCCCATGTTTGGCTTAGTGGTTGACATCTAGTATTATAGCAATTTATCCAAAATTAAAAATGATAATCTCACATAACAGTTTCATTTATCTGATACCAAGCTTTTGATGACTTAAAGATAACATTTCAATATTTCTTTTTACTTTCTTTCTTACCAGAGAATCTATTTTTTTCTATTTTTTTAGGTGAAACTATCATATATTTATATATTTATTTTTCAGAAAAAAAAATCTATCCTAATATGGAATATGGACTCTAGATACCCAAAACGATCTTGAAAAAGAACAAAGCTAGAAGATATATATTTTCTGATTTCAAACCATATAAAGCTACAATAATTGAAACAGTGTAGTACTATTCTAGAGGCAGATCTATAAACCATTGGAGTTATATAAAAGCCTATAGCTAAATTCTTCCCTATATTGTCAAGTTATTTTTGACAAGGTTTCCACGAACATTTGGTGGTGGAAATAATAATCTTTTAACTAAATATTGTTGAAAAAAATAATTACATGGAAAAGAATAAAATTGGACCCTTATCTAATCCCATATACAAGTATTAACTCAAAATAGATAAAAGACCTAAATATAAATCTTAAGACTCTAAACTTTTAGGAGAAAATCTGGGTCATAAAACCTTACAACAGTGATTGGCAGTGATTTCTTGGATATGATTTCAATGGCACAGGCAACAGAAGAGTATACAAACTCCCTAAAAAAAAATTGTATATCCAAAGACAATGTAAACAGAGTTAAAAGTTACTAATAGAATGGGATAAAATATTTCCAAATGCTATATCTGAAGGTATATTAATATTCCAACTAGAAATCCTAAAAATTAACAACAATAAAGGCAAACAATACCATTTAGAGATAGGTAAAAGACTAACATAAATAATGAATCTCCACAGATAACCAATCTTAGTTGTCTGTTGGATGGAAAATCTTGTTTCTCTGTTTCTGGTGTGTGTTACCTATTTCTTCTTTGTAGTTAATCTCTTTGAGTATTTTCTCTAGTGCTGGTTTTGAAGACATAAATTCCTTCAGTTTCTGTTTGTCATGGAAGCTTCTTATTTCTCCACCTAATTTGATAGAAAGTTTTGCTGGGTAGGAAATTTTTGGCTGGAAGTTGTTTTCTTTGAGAGTTTGGAATATGTTACTCCAAGCCCTTCTGGCTCTCATGACTTGGTTTGGGAAGTCTGGAGTGATTCTAATTGGTTTGCCTCTGAATGTCACTTGGCCTTTTGTTTTTGTTGCCTTTAAGATTCTCTGCTTGGCTTCCACATTGGTCATTTTGACAATTATGTGGTGTGGGGATCCTCTTCTCCGATCCTGTCTAAAGGGAGTTCTATAAGTTTCCTGGACCTGTGTATCAACCTCTTGCTCTATGTTTGGAAAATTTTTTGCTATTACTTCCTTGAAGAGATTGTTGATCCCTTTGGTTTCACTTTCTTTTCCCTCCTCTATTCCAATAATTCTTAGGTTAGCTCTCTTAAAATGGGCCCATATTTCTTCAATATCAGATTCCTGCTGTTGGATATTTTTTTTCTAGATTAGGAACTATGCATTCATTTTTGGAATGATCATCTTCTAAGAGCGAGATTCTGTTCTCCATGTGGTCTAATCGGTTGTTTGTGCTTTGAATTGAGGTCTTTACTTCATTAATTGCATCCTTTATCTCTTTTTGGCTTTCTCTGAGTTCTTTTCGAAGCACCTCTATTATTTCTACAGTTATTTTCCTGATTTGATCTTCTAGAAATCTCTAATTTTCTGTTTTATCGGGTTCTGATGTTGTGGGGTTGTGGGCATTCATTGCTCCAGTATTATTCCTCTTTCCCATGATTTCGGAAGTTTGTGCCTTCTCTGGGTTCTTCCCTTGGGTCACTATGACTTCACTTAAGGAGTTCTGGATCTCGAGTCAGTAGTATCTCAGACCCCACTACTCCTTTACTGGGTTGTATCTCAGAGTCTCCGACCCAGAGAGTCGATAGAGGCTGCTTTAGACTGTGGGGGGTGCCAGGTTGCACGTTCTCCTATGGTGTGATATCTCTGCCACCACCATTCCCCCACTGGGTCAAGTCCCAGGGAGTACAGTACTGGGATTTCTCCTCTGTGGCCCGCAATTTGACTCACTGTTCTTGAGTACGCAGATGTAACTGTACTGGATTCAGTGAATTCGCTGCTGCTGCCGCCGGTGGCAATATGGCGCCACTGTTATGCCCTCGGCCGTGAGGCTGGCGTATTTCTTCTTGGTTTTGAGTTCCACTCTGAATCCCTGCAGCGTGTGCTGAGCTCAGCCACTGGGAGCTTTAGATGCTCCCTGTGCCGAGAAATCCCGCCTGGCTGTTCCGCAGCGGCTCACCTCGGCTTGCTGTAGCCGTCCGGTGAATTCGCCACTGCCGCCGGCAGTATGGCGCTGCTGCCGCATCCTCGGGCGTGAGGCCAGTGTATCTCCTCTGTGGCTCTGAGCTCTGTTCTCAGTCCGCTTTCTCTCTGGAGCCTGGTGATTTTTTTGTTTCTCTGGTGATGGTGTTTTCTGGCTATGAAAGGCGCTAATTTTGTGGTACAGGAGATTGGTTGTTAGCAGGGCTCTTAAGCCCCGCTTTTCTTGGTCGCCATCTTCCCGGAAGTCCTCTGGAGTTATTTTTAATTGACAAATTTATTTATTTATTTATTTATTTATTTATTTAGTGGTACTGGGGGTGGAACCCAGGGGGCTTTTCTACCTCCAGGCTAAACTCCCAGATCTATTTTATACTTTATTTGGAAACAGGGTCTCACTGAGTTGCAGAGGGCCTCACTAAGTAGCTGAGGCTGGCTTCGAACGTGCACGATCCTCCTGTCTCAGCCTCCCAAGCGCTGGGATTACAAGCGTGCGCCACCGCGTCTGGCTCCTGGAGCTTTTGCTTGGAGATCTCTTGCCATATTCCTGTGAGCCTGCGCCTGAGTCCAGCCCTGAGAACAGCAGAGACAATGAATCGAGTGGGAGGATCCAATCTGGGACCTTGACGACACTCCTGAGCTGCTGGCTCAACAAGCCCCGAGATCTTGACCTGGAGTCACAGTTTTGTGATGGTAAATTGCCTTGCTGGTTAAGTCAGCTTCAGTCAGGATTTTTGTTTCCTGTAGCCAAAGGCGTGATACTATTATACAGAGGGAAAATAGGGCCAGTTGCCCAGTATTTCAGCCCTTTGGGCTTATTTAGTTTGTACTGTTAGAAGTTTCTGGAAGAAAACAGATCCATCTTCCTAAGTGTACAAACTGAATATAAATTAAATACAACTTTTCATGTTCACTTACATTTTAGACTACGTACCCCACAACTTTCCACTCATATAGGCAATTAGGTAGGAGCTGGCTGTTTTATTTCCACCAAGTGCCGCGCTGTTTGGATGTACAGGGGAAATGCTGTGTCCAGTGTTTCTCTCCCTCTCAGTCTATTCCACTGGAGCGCAGCTTGGGCTCATCCATGATATGGGCTCACAGCCCCTACTGTGGGCCAAGGATCCTCCAAATCACAATATGTGTCTCGATTTCATTAATTTGAGGGCTGGAGAAAATAATTTAAAAATAAATTTTAGCCATTTTTCTGAATAGTTGATTCATCTACATGGTCCATGGTACATGACTCAAAAGTATACAGTGGAAAGAAGTCCCCATCTTACCTCTGGCCCCAGCTTCCAAGTTCACCTTCCTCAAGGTAATCACTGATACTGTTATGAAAGGAAAACCAGTCTCCCTGGGCCACTCGGGTCCCAGGTCAACCCAGGACAGAAGGCTGGCAGGGATCTTTGATATTCTGGAGAAGCCAGATAGAGCCCGAGACGAGACTCACTAAGGCTGTGCTCTGGTTCCACATGGGAGAACCACTGAGCCACTGACTTTGAGCAGGTCTGTGGACTTCTTCAGGCTCTGGTCCTCACCCAGGCAGCAGGGGAAATAAGCCTTCTACTCTTCTACGTTTGCTGAAGCTCCTGCGATACATTAGTAAATGTACTCTGGAAGAATGACCCCGCTATGGCAGTTGAATGTTGGACCCCGCTGAGATCCAAAAAACTGTGATATTTTCTTTCACATATATAGATTTCTCTTTAATGTTTCAGTAATTGTTGCATGAACCAAGATATAAATATTAACATCAAGGATTATTGTCAACCGATTTTAGTTGGCTTCAGTGTTTTGAGCCCTTTTGAAGTTCAGGAAGCCTTAGAATTTGGGTAATTCTTTCCTCCCATCCTAGCCATTTCTTGAGTTCTAGGTATGGAGGGCTTTTGGCGCTTCAGCATGGGGTAAAAGATAGAAAAAAAAGGATCTAGTTGGTATCCATCTTCTGGAGTAGCACGGTGGCCTGGTGGGTCAACTGAGGCGGGAGGGTGAGCTCCGCAGAGGTCCCCGGCCCCCCTCTGGCTTGTGGTGCCCTTGGGGGTGTGTAGAAGACGCATACACGAGCTTGGCAGTGCCTTGGGGGCAGCGAAGCTGGCGCCACTTTGAGGGGGCGGTGTGGTGGCATCAGGACTCCTTGTGAGCCATCACTGGACAGGACTTACAATTCATCCTCTGTTTAAACCAGGCTTTTAGGTGGGCAGAACCTGAGGAAGCTGAGCAGGAAAATGCCCAGGGCACTGGGCTAAGCTCGGTTGGGGAAATGAGGGTTGACTGGCCCAAGAAAAAGCCAGCTTTGTGAGGCTCCAATTGCAGGCTGGAGCGGGAGACCTGCAACCCAAGTGGGATCCTGTCGGACGGCGCGCTGTGTTTACTCTGTCAAGTTCTTGGGTGAAGCCGCGTTGGGCCCCACCCAGGATGCTGTCGGCATGAAAGCGCCCTTCATCTTCTGTAGGACCCTTTTCTCTGGCCTCCTGGCATTTGTGGTTAATCTGTTTAGACTGAGATCAGGGCACAGACAATTCCCCTTTGTGGAAGGCTGCTGAGCTGAGAGAGACACTGATTGTTCTTAATTTCATTTCGCTTCCCCGCCTCTCACCCCGAAAACCAGGCCTCTCCGAATTAGTACTCAAGCCACTGCCCTAGGATGGGGCCAAGAATCTGTGGTAGCTATGGCAACCGCACCTTCTACCTGAGAAGGGTCCCTTTTTCTCAGAAGTAGGCAGTGTTCTGTTCTGTGGCACGGCCCTCCGCAGGTCTCTGGGGTGCGTCTCTGTGTGCTGCGGCGGCCACTTCTGGAATGCGTGAGGGGCGCCCCCGTCCTCTGATGGTGTCTTTCCTACCACTTCTCCACCTCCTGCCCAGGCCCAGCACCAGCTGAGTGGAACAGGACTTTGACAGTTTACCTTGTGGCCTTCACATCTCTCCTTTTCCAGCTCAAGTAACATCAGTAGACCTACTGAGGCAGTACAGCACAGCCATTATGCAGGGGGCTTCAGAGTTCAAGTGTCTGAGCTTGAGCCACAGCTTCAACATTTACTAAGTATCTCTCTTCAGGGAAGGTTCTTAGTCCCTTGGTTTTCTTATATACAAAGGGGCTAGCAGAGCCAGGTGTGGTGGTGCGCCCCTGTAATCCCAGTACCTGGGAGGCTGAGAAGGAGGGTTACAAGTTCAAGGCCAGTCTCAGCAATTTAGTGAGGCCCTCAGCAACTTAGAGAGACCCTGTTTTCAAAATAAAAAATAAAATAGGGCCAGAGGTGTGGTTTTGTCCTTAGTATCAAAAAAAAAAAAGAAAAAAAAAAAGGAAAAAAGAAAAAGAAAATAGAAAAAAATGGGCCTAATAGTATTTTCCTAGACAGATGTGGTGGCACACACTTGTAATCCCAGCATTTGGGAGGCTGAGACAAGAGGATCATGGTTCGCAGACAGCCTCAGCTACTTAGTGAGGCCATTTGCAACTCAGATCCTGTTTCAAAATAAAGAAAAAAAAATAGAGCTGGGAGCTGGGGGTGTTGCTCGGAGGTAGAACCCCCCTGGGTTCCATCCCTAGTACCATACACACACACACACACACACACACACATAGTATTTTCCTTAAACAGTTTAGGGAGAATGAAATAAAGAGTATCCATGCTGGTTCAGTGCCTGGCATATAGTAAGAACTCACAAATTGGCTATTAATTATTATTATGATGTATCAGAGGCTGTGTGCAGCTTATTTATTTATTTACATTTATTTAGGTACTAGAGATTGAACCCGAGGACCTTCTATCTTTAAGCTACACCTCAAACCCTTTTATTTTTATTTACTCATTTTTTACTTTGAAACAGGATTTCACCAAGTTGCTGAGGCTGTCCTCAAACCCGCTATCCTCCTTGGCTCAGCCTCCCAAGTACTAAGATTATAGGCATGTGCCATCATGCCCTGGTTGGTGCTCTTTTAGACTAAAACAATATAAAGACAGTCAACAGAGACAGAAACCTGCACACACAGGCCTTTGGCCACCCTAGCCGTGGGCTGGGCATTCCCGAGGGGGTCCCCTCTATACTTACCTGGTTCCTAATCGATTTCTTTTCCCAGGGCATTTAATTGCACTCACACCTGCTTTGGTAGCCCACAGTCTACATCCATCCATCTTGGATTGACCCAACTGTAGTAACTGCTGTTCTTTCTCTAATTCATCCTGGTATCTGTTATTTTCTTTCTGGTTCAGATTCACTGTTGGCAAAATATGGTCTCCAGAGCTGGATTTGTCTCTCTTGGCCACGGCAACTTTCCACAGAGGGATAGTGATTCTGCAGTGTTCACAATATAAACAGATCGATCCCAAATACCTGGAGGCTGGCACACATGCCTATAAATAAGGATTTTGTTCTAGATTCGCATGTCCGGCTCAGCACCTCTCCACATAAGTCTTGCTGGCTCCCTTCTGTCAGAACACCCATTCCCCGTGGGCATGGAAGAAGAGCTCAGGACGGTACATCTGCCTTCTCAACAGATAGCTGCAGCCCTCAGGAGCTGCCCCTTTCTGACCCTGCAACTGAGTTCCCAGCCCAAGGCAGATCTCTCCCACTCCCGTGGACCTGGCCCCTCCTTGGCTCATGAAATTTTCCATTTTATTTTAGGAGAGATTATAAAACTTCCATTCTTCCTCATCTAAAAGGGCTGACTATAAGTGGGTACCTTCAATTCAGCCTAAGCGAGCAACAGATTTCATTTGACAGATACCTAAGGGACCAGGTAAAGAGATGAACTAACTGCAGTAGCAGAAATGAATCCTCTGCCAAGCCCCGAACTTTATCTAAACAGCAGCACAATAACCTCTCATTACATTGGGCCATACTTTATCATACAGATTTACATTTAAAATAGGTGAACCTTCAGTCATTTATAGCTATTAAGCTCTTGAAATGGGGCCAGTCTGAATTAAAATGTGCTATGTGTATAAAATACACACTTTATATTGAAGACTTGGCCCAAAAAGTAAGTTACCTAATTATTATTTTATATCGATTATCTGTTGAAATGATACTATTTTGGATAAATTGGGTTATGTGAAATATATCACTAAATAAGTCCCCCCTTTTTCTTTTTGGTGCTGTAGATTGAACCCAGTGCTTGCATGCATGCTAAGTATATACTTTACCACTGAGCTACATGTAGCTCCAGACCCCAGACTCTCTTTTTAATTTTTTTTGTATGGTACTGGAGGTGGAACCCAGGGGCTTTTCTATCTCTGGGCTTTACTCCAAGACCTATTTTTTAATACTTTATTTGGAAATAGGGTCTCACTAAGTTGCTGAGCCTCACTAAGTAGCTAAGGCTGGCTTCGAACCTGTGCGATCCTCCTGCCTCAGCCTCCCAAGCACAGGGATTACAAGTGTGCGCAACCATGCTTGGCATCTTTTTACTTTTAAAATATGGCTACTAGAAATATTTAAATTATTTGGCCTGGGGATGTAGCTCAGTGATAGAGCACTTGCCTAGTGTATATGAAGCCCTGGATCCAATGACCAGGATGGAAGAGAGAGAGAGAGAGAGAGAGAGAGAGAGAGGGAGGGAGGGAGGGAGGGAGGGAGAGAGAGAGAGAGAGAGAGAGAGACAGACAGAGAGAGAGAGAGAGAGAGAAAGAAAGAAATCATACATGTTGTTTACATATATTTCTTCTGGATATCACTGCTCTGGGCTGTAATCTCTTAGCAATAAATTAGGGATCAAGGAAAATAGATACTAGTTCAGGTATTTTAATCAGAAAGAGATTTCACACAGGGAATTGAGCACTTACAAAGATGCTGAAAAGGCTGGAGGAATGAGCCTCAGCAGTGGGGTTGAGGGAGGTGCTTTCCTTAACTTTCAGGTTCACTGCTGGCTTTCAGAGGATTAGTAAATTACTGCTCAGGGAGTGCAGAGGTCAGAGAACTGCAAGAAATGCTACTGATGGTCCCAGCTGTCCCGTAACGCCCAAGCGGATGGCTGGCAAGATTGTTTAGCTGGTCTCTGTAAACACTTGTTTCTGATGATGCCCCTGTGTCTACTGTTGCTACTGGAAGAAGAATGGCAGCTCCTGCCTCCCCCTTGTCTTCTAAATCTCATGCAAACACCTCTGCTTGGCAGAATGCAAATCACGCCCAAGAGCCTTCATGCTCGTGTAATTCCCAATCTTCCAGCTCCGTGATATGCAGGAGAAAAGGATATATGCTAGTTTTACAAAATAAACAGACAAAAAACACGCCCAGACAAAACAAAATGCAAACCTCACTATTCAGCACAATTCTCAAGAAGAGTCATGTTTTCTTGGGGGCTAGCACAGTGCTTGGCAAATATAGACGCTCAATGGATACTGAAGAACTGTGTGTTTGTGTGTGTTTGTTTGTCCCAGGATTTTGCTACTGTGGATGATAGTGCAATGAACCAATGGGCATTTTCATGCACAACTCTCTCTTTCCCCAGAAATATATTGGGGGAGGGACAGGGATAGACATTCAGGAATATGACTTCTGAGAATAACTGTGACTTGTTTTTTCCATGTTGTTTACCAAATCTTTTTTTTTTTTTTACAAATAAATAATTTTATAAGAATGTGAAACATTATTTCCAACTTCTGGCTTCCAATTTTCAGCTTAACACTAGAAAATTCTTAACATTTCCAAGTGGTGAATTATACAAAATGGATTCAGTGTTTCCAAGTCTTTAATCATATAAGTATTATATGAATTTTATAATACATATAAGTATAAAGTATAAGTACTTTATATCATATATATATGAGAATTGCAAATAGAGGATGACTTTGTAGCAATATAACTCACCTGTGTGTAATCATCGTTTTCTAATTTAACGTGTATCCAATGAGTTTAGTTTTGTTGAATACTGGTTGAGAAAGTTGTCAAAAGGGGTAAGGATGGGACCAACTGACTCAGTGTCAGAAGCCACGATTTCTTTCATCACTGAAGACTTTCAGCTGCCAAGAACTTTGTCCAGTTTAAGCCTTCTTCCCCACTGTTTCATGTATTCTCTGCCTAAGATTAACTAAAAGAAATGGCAACCTTTGAATTATTGGATTCTTTCCTGCTGCTATGAGAGTTAAGGATAATTACATAGACATTTGACATTTACCTCAGAGATGGAAATATTTAACGGTAATAGCTAAATGAACCTTTTATTTTTTTCTGAATCTTTCCATGTTTCTTGAGAGGGACCCACATGGTGATGACTTACATGTTTGTGAATTATATTTGTAGAGCTCATAATACTTTATTTCTCTAAGAGGGAAGATGAGCCAAAAGATGAGAAGATGAGGCAGGTGATGGTGCAGAGGAGGGTTTAGGTCTCCTTAGCTGTATAGATAACAGGATACCTTATAAGGTGTTAAGGAGATGAAATGATTTAATATGCAAAAAGTGTCTTATCAATGTTCCTGGCAAAGACTAAGTGCTTGGTAAGAGGTGGCTGTTTTAGGGGCAGGCGAGGCGATGTGTGCTCCTCCACCTGTGTCTTGATGCTGTCAGCCACTTAGACCCTGAACAGCACTTTATTTTTATGATCAGTAACCAAGTGAAGAAACTTAACACTTAGCTGGGAAATACAATTATCTGTAAAAGATGTGTGGCCATTCTGGGGTTTATGAGGAGGAAGATGTGTGCAACATACCTAGAATTACAATTTGTTGAGTCAAAGAATGGCTGAGCTGGCAAGGATCTTTTTTGGGGGGAGGGAGGAGTACTGGGAATTAAAGCCGGGAAAGCTCTATTACTGAGATACCTCCCCAGTCCTTTTTATTTATTTATTTTTATTTTAAGATAGGGTCTTGCCAAGTTTCCCAGGCTTGCCTCAAACCTGAAATCATCCTGCCTCAACATCCCAAATTGCTGGGATTACAGGTCTGCAACCACCATGCCCAGTTGGCAAGGATCTTTTACATCATTCATATATATATATATATATATATATATATATATATATATATATTATATATAAATGAGGGCCCAAGTAAGTGAAGGATCCAAGATTTTTCAGGAAGTTAATGGCAGACCTCAGAGTAGACGTTGGTGTTCATACCCTCAAACCAGTGCTTACTCTGTTCTGTAATGGTACCATGCTCAGCAGCTGGCATGAACCAAAGGTGGGGGGCATGCTTAAATTTTGCTTCTTCTGTAGGTCAAAAAAGGAAAGAGATGCTATTTTACTAGAGGTCTAGTTTCCCTGGAGCAATGACTCTCAATCTTTTCCATAATACGGCATACTTTTTAAGTTCAATAAATTTCATTGCCTCCCCTTTCCAGTATGATATAATGGATATAGATTTTATATCCAATTTCAGGGAAAACTTACACTAATACTGGCTACCGTAAACTTATCAGCACTTTACAATGAAGATACATATGCATTTGAAAAGTGGTTGCTGTATTACTTATTCAGACTACCAATAATGACTGGAGAGCATTTAGATTCATGAAGAGTTTTCAGTAACTATTGTCTCACCAAATGACTTCCACATTGGTTACTATGGGGTGGCTCTTGGTTTACTTTCTGAGAGGTCCAAAAGGAGGATGATAATGTAGGAGTTTTACAGCAAAAGTAAAGAGAAGCAGCAGGCCAAGAAAGGCCACACTGGACTTTTCCCTAACATATTTCAAAGCTAAGCTGTCAGTTATAAGAAATGAGGCTTGAGTAGAGAAAAAAACACGGGAACAATGTTTTCTTGTTCTTGCATCTAAAAGCAATGGTAAATTGATATCCACTTGGAATGTTGGCCCCTGCTGTTTGAGAGCCAAAGTATTTGGGGGCAGTTATAGTTCATTTAGTACAGTGCAAAACACATATTCGGTCAAGGCTGAAGTTTTGGGAGCTAGACTTGTAAATGTTCTGGCATTAGGTACTATGCATATAGTAGATATAGTTTCAAGTTACAAAGTCCTGACTCCATTTTGTCTACCATAAGCCGGGAAATGTGGGGGGATAAATTTCTGGGACATTAATAGCATAAACATCTCCCACTTTGGTACAGTTTTGGTTCTGGCCTGGCCAGAGAACAAGGACTAGTAGAGAGAATCAAGCAAGAATTTCCCAGGGTTGATTTCCCCTGGAGCTGCCATGGGAGGGTCTCGAGAGACAATGGCAGGCGAGACTTCCGGTCAGGTTGGGGCAGCCTGAAAGGTCAGCGATTCATTTCCACAGAACAAGCAGAAGACTAGGAGGAAAAAAGGAAGAGAAGGTTGTCAAGAGCAACCTTCTCAAAGCACTGTAAATTGACTGAGAGACGGACAACTATTAAGCAGTTTTTATTCTTGAAACACGTCTGGAGCTTTGGGGAACAGCAGGAGTCTGTGGCCTGCTTGCCCGAAGATGCTCACATCTCCTTCTGCTAGTTCATTTGGCCAGAATTGTAGCTTTGGAATTGCAGGGCTGGCCAACAAAATGAGCGGTTTTGCTGCCAGAGGCACCAACTCAAGTGAGTGTGTGTGTGTGTGTGTGTGTGTGTAAACCTGTGGCTTTGCTGCTTTAACATAAATGAAGGAATGGGGAAAATTTATGACATTGTTTGTCCAAGATTGCAGGTTTTTTTGTTTTAGTTGGAGTGAGCAGTGAACCAGGTCAGATATTAATGAGGATGTTCTAGGATAAGAGAGTGTTCCAAAAGGTCTGAGATAAATTGTCCTCACATTCCTGGTTGACTAGAAGTTTATGCTTGCATAGGGAAAATCCAGAAGAACCCAGGGGAGGATGGCCTGATAACTGGCTGCGGCTTTAGTGTGTCCCCAACATGCAAGCATACCTACTGGTAGAGGGCTGGAAGCCTGATCAAGTCCTGGTCCAGTGCATCCTACTGTCCATATGACTGAGACACCAGAGAATCTCGAGGCCCTGAGGTAGTGCTGGATGTCAGTTTAAAAAAAATTATTTTGGATGCTTTCATACTGGTATTGGTGAGGCAGTGTGGCTTGTTAGAAAGAATGTGTGTTTGGGTCTGATAGAATGGAGGGTTATTTTATTTTATTTTTTTTTTTGGTGGTACTGGGATGGAACCAAGGAGCTTTCTACCTCCATGCTATACTTTCAGATCTATTTTATATTTTATTTGGAAACAGGGTCTCACTAAGTTGCTGAGAGCCTCACTAAGTAGCTGAGGCTGGCTTCGAACCTGCGTGAGCCTCCTTTCTCAGCCTCCCAAGATGGCTGGAATTGGCTGGAATTACAAGCGTGTGCCACCACGCCCAGCTTAAAATGGAATTTTATTGTATTTATTTATTTTTGTGTCACTGGTATTTTGTGAACCCAGGCATCTGTCTCTGAGCTACACCCCCAGCCCTATTTTATTTTGAAATAGGGTCTCACTAAGTTGCTGAGTGCTCTGCTAAATTGCTGAGGCTGATCTTGAACCTGTGATCCTTCTGTATCAGCCTCCCAAGTATCAAAAGGAATGGGTTTTAATCCCAGGACTGTCTGTTAATATTTGCATGAATTTAGATGAGTTATGCAACTTCTCTGTATCTTACTCAATCCTTATAAAAGTCCAGTGAAGTAGGCAATACTACTCCCATGTTCTAGGTTGCAGTGAAATAAAAACTTTTATATCTGCTAAAATCTTCTTTTGAGTGATGATTAAAAATTATAAATGCTATAAAGTACGCATCACATAGTAGGTGCTTCAAAAATGATTTTTTTTGTTATTGATGTGTAGAAAGAAAATATGGCCAAGTTGATAAACCCAAAGAGAAGCCAGGCATGGTGGTGTACACTTGTAATCTTAATACTTGGGAGGCGGAGACAGGAGGATTACAGGCTTGCAGCCAGCCTCAGCTACTTAGTGAAGCCCTTCCCAACTTAGTGAGACCCTGTTTCAAAATAAAAAATAAAAATATAGGGCTGAGGGTGTATCTCAGAGGTAGAATGCCCCTGGGTTCCACCCCCAGTACTGAAAACAAAACAAAACAAAAAACAGAGCTTTTTCTTCTAGATCATCACCAAGAAAATAATTAGATACCTATGCTGATATTATGGCAGGTGATCAAGGCCAGCTTCAGAAACTTACTGAGACCCCCCCCCCAATACCAAACCAAAACAAATGAAACAAAATGCTATAGTAGGTGAAATATCTGCGTGGCCTCTGTATGAGTTTTCTACTGTAAGAAAGTACTACAAATTTAGTGGCTTAGAGCAATACAAATGACTTCATCTTTCTGTAGGTCAGAGGTCCAGGTACAGTGGCCCAACTGGGTCATCTGCTTTAGTTTCTGAAAACTGAAAGCAAGGTGTTGACAAGGCTAGGTTTCTTTCTGGAAGCTCTGAGTATGAATCCACCTCTAGGCTCTTTAAGGTTGCTGGCTGAGTAAAATTCCTTGCGGTTGAGGGACTGGGGCCCCTGCCCTCTAACAGCGGGCTGTCAGGCCAGCGTTAGCAGCACTTCAGTCCTTGTTTCTAAAGACTGCCTGGCTTCCTTCTGTTTTCCATGTGACTCTCCTCCAGCAACAGGGGGTCTAGTTCTCATGCTCAGAATTTCTCTAACATTTCCTTCTGTGCATTCTCTCTGCCTCATGAGATTTTGATTGCATTGGGCCCACTGGATAATCCAGTGTAATGTGTGTGTGTGTGTGTGTGTGTGTGTATGTGTGTGTGTTGGGGTACTTGGAACTAAACCCAGGGGTGTTCTACCTCTAAGCTACAAGTCTGGCCCTGTTTTATTTTTCTGTTTTGAAACAGAGTCTCTCTAAATTGCTGAGGGTTTCACAAAATTCCTGAGGCTGGCCTTGAACCTCCTGTCTCAGCCTCCCATGCACTCGGATTACAGGTGTGTGCCACTATGCCCAGCTGCTAGTCTGGATTTCATTGCCCATAACTTTTGTCACATCTGCACAAACTCCCTCATTCATAGCTTTCAGGGGTTAGGATATGGGCATCTTTGAGGCGGCACATTATGCCCACCATAGGCTCTGAGGGAATACTTGGAATAGGAGGCCGTATTCATGTGAAACCAGGAGTGACTAGACTTTAAGGAATGTTAAAAAAAAAAATGAGCTGGGCATGGTGGCGCACGTTTGTAATCCCCGCACTTGGGAGGCTGAGACAGGAGGATCACGTAGGTTCGAAGCCAGCCTCAGCTACTTAGTGAGGCTCTCAGCAACTTAGTGAGACCCTGTTTCCAAATAAAAAATATAAAATAGGTCTGGGAGTATAGCACAGAGGTAAAAAGCCTCTGGGTTCCACCCCCAGTACCACACACACACACACACACACACACACACACACACACAAAATGTATAGATTGGGTTACTCAGGCTGTCTTAAGAGGACCTCTTTTTTTTTTTTTTAATTTGTGGTACTGGGGATAGAACCCAGGGGCATTCTACCTCCCAGCTACACCCCAAACCCCATTTTTATTCTCACTAAATTGCAGAAGGCCTCACTAAGTAGCTGAGGCTGTCAGTGAGCCGTGATCCTCCTGTCTCTGCCTCTCAAGTACTGGGATTATAAGCGTGCGCCACCACGTCCAGCTTCTCTCTCTTTCTTTTTAACCCACCCGATATATCCTCCTTTGGGGGAAATGTCCCTATTCATTTGGTGTGTTTTTATGGGGCTACCGATCATAGGAGTCTATCCACTTCGCCACAGGGATGGACCCATGACACCAAATGGCTCAATTAAATTGTCTCTCTCTCTCAGGAATGAACCCTGGAGCAGAGACCTGCAGACTCTGGAGGTGACTAAGGTGTACTTCATGGAAATGTCAGTTCTGGAGAGGGGGTCCATGGATTCTGTCACTGAGCTTGCTGGAGCAGCCCTCATTCAGTCTTTCCTGGGGCCTGCTCAGTTGTCCTGTTCTTTCTTTGACACTGGGACTGCCTCAGAAGTCAAATAATGTACTTTTTTGGCTTAAGTTGCTCAGCTGGATTCTAGTGCTTACACTAACAAATCTTAATATATTGTCTCTCCCTTTCATGGCGGTCACCGTCATCTACAAAAGAACATTTGCTCAGATCCCCTTGTAAACAAGGGCCCTAGTCACTGACGCAGTTTCTAATCTCTGCCATGGAGCGTCTTACCTTGGACCATGTCTTTTTAAACACTCCTTCATTAACCCTGATAAGCATGGAGCAGACATACAGAAAAGTATTTAATAACATGTAATGCTTCCGAAATCAGATCAGATTAAAAGCATCGGCCAGCCAGCCAGAAGTCACCACTACTTTTAACCTTTTATTGCTGACTATGTGTGAATTCCAAGTACACAATATCATTCTCATTCATGATGACGGCCTGCATTGTAAAATTTCAAGTGTGAAATGTCTTCTGTTTATTCCAGCAGGAAAGCAAGCAAAACAACCAGTCTTGTTGTTTATTTTTTATGATTCAGTGCTTTAGGGGACAAGACTGAATTACATGGCACATTTATTCTTCCAGTAGGCCTGTCTCATCCCCTGACAGCCAGGGACCAAGGAGGGGCCATGGTGGCAAGAATTAGAATTCAAGTCACATATGAAGCACCAATGTACAAGGACTGGTGGATTCAAGGAAGTGTCTGAGCTGCTCTGGGTTGTTGAAAGGAGGGCTGAAGGAGGTCACCTCTCCTCTTAACCTCGGGTGTGACCGTGATTCTTGAAGGCAGGTTTCGGGCTCTGTTCAGATCACTTGAAAGGCAGTGACTCCGGGTGGCCAGAGAAGTGGCCCTGGCGTGGTGTTCTTTGATGAAGAGTACAATATTCATTTTGATCCTTCCTGAAGAGAGTTACAGCAAATTGAGTTCCACCTAACTTCTCACAAGGTCACCACATCCAGTGCTGAAGTTGGTTCTTGGTAAAGATTAGGTGGCAATGAGTCTGCCCGCTGAGGTGTCTACCGCAGGCCCCTCACTATGTCTCTTCAGACCCCAGGAACCCAATTTCTCTAAAGAAGAAATGTATCAAAACGATTCACTCCCTCAGTTAATTTCCCTTTTAGACAGGAAAACACTCTCTCGAAGACAATTCAGTGCAATAATAATAGTAATACAGGCGCCATAACCACCTTCTGGCGTTCTCTCGCACTCTCTATATAGAGGGACACAGCAGCCTAAATCCACAAGGCAAGGATGCTCTCCCTTGAGCTCCCAGGAGAGAGGCCCCATAGTGAGTGGCCTAAAAGGATTTGTTCTTCACAAAATCATCCCCATAGCCTGTGATCTTTTCAGAGCTTGTAAATGAAAGTGTGTGTGTGTGTGTGTGTTACTGGGGATGAAGTCCAGGGGCATTTTACCTTTGAGCTATACCCCCAACCCTATTTTATTTTTTTATTTTGAAACAGGGTCTCACTAAGTTGCTGAGGCTGACCACGAACCTTCCAACCTTCAATCCCCCCTCACCCAAGTACTGGAATTACAAGTGTGGGCCACCATACTTGGCTTTAAAAATTTTTTTTTAAATTTTTTTGTGTGGTACTGGGGATTCAACCTAGGGGCATTCTATCTCTGAACTACACATCCAGCCCATTTTTATTTAGAAACAGGCATGTCACGGCTAGATGTGGTGACACACCTGTAATCCTAATACTTGGGAGCTGAGACAAGAGGATTGCAGGTTCGAGGCCAGCCTCAGCAACTTAATGAGACCCTGTTTCAAAATAAAAATTTTAAATAGGGCTTTGGGTGTAGCTCAGAGGTATAATAAATACTCTGAGTTCAATCCCTAGCACCAGAAAGAAGAAGAAAAAGAAAAAGAAGAAGAAGGAGAAAAAGAAGGAGAAGAAGAGAAGAAATAGGCTCTCACTAAGTTGCTGAGGCTGGCCTTAAACCTACAATTCTCCTGTCTCAGCCTCCTAAATACTGGGATTATAGGCACATACCACCACACCTGGCTTGTTAACGGAGTTTTTGATGCTATATTCTACTATGGGTTTTTCTTCTTTCCTCTCCTTCCCTCTGTCTCTCCCTTTTCTTTTTATTCTTTCCTTTAGCAAGATGATGTAGTAGGATTCTATGCGCACAGCCACCTGCCAGCCTGGCTTCTTTTCACGTTATGAGAAGTGAGTGGCACTGTTCCAGTCTCGGAGGCCCCAGCAGTCACCCAGCCTCACATGATAATGGCCACCTCCGCAGTGACTCAGCTGCCTCTCCAAGTGCCCTGGATGGATTGTTTTCCTCCGCAGCAGCCAGTAGGCTAGCACTCCATTCCTTTAACACAAAGGCATTGTTATTGACTAGTTTTGAAGGAAAATTTATTTTCTTCCACCCTCTTAAACCACAACTTTGACACCTCCTTCTCCTCCTCTTCATAATAGTCACAGTAGGATGTTCAATTATAGCTAAAAGCCCTAGATTTAAGTGACAGATTAAGAGGCTCGGCGGGTTGCTACTCTAATGCTCATTTCACCTGTTGGTTTATTTTTTAACCTGCTGACACTGGGTTTTAGGAACGCCTCCGACTGGGCGCCCTTTGCCTGTGTATCCCATGGCGGTCCAGCCCTCTCTGCGGGGCGGTGGGCTTGACCTTGGGAGGGGTCAGGCAGGGGCCTGTGTGCAGGGCACCTCTTAATTGCCATGGTGCTTGGAATCCCTGGCCGGGCCTGAGACTCCAACCACAAAAAGCAAGGTGAGAGTGGGAAGGAGCCCTCCCGATGCCCGGCCTGCCATTCTGGCCCAGAGCCTGGCACACAGTGGGCACTCTATAAGGTCTGCAGGATGGAAGGATGAAACTTCAGCAGCGAGGCCTAGGTGGCTGCACAAGGGACAAACGCAGGTGTCACTGACTCCTCTCGAAATTGTAGAAGGCAAAAAAGATGGCTCAGGGCACACTTGTAATCCCCGCGCTTGGGAGGCGGAGACAGGAGGATTGTGCAGGTTTGAAGCCAGCCGCGCTGGCTTAAGAGACCCTGTTTCTAAATAAAAATAAAAAAAAATATGTCTGGGAGTGTAGCCCGGAGGTAGAAGGGTTTCTAGGAACCCCAGTACCACCAAAAAAGAAGAAGGAGGAGGAGGAGGAGGAGGAGGAGGAGGAGGAGAAAATAGGGCTGGGCTGGGGGTGTAGCTCGGAGGTAGAATGCCTTTGGGTTCCATCCTTAGTACCACAAATAGACAAATAGACAAACAGACAAATAGAACAACAATAAAAACAAACAAGAGTGCTGCTTCAGCCTGGGCTCAGTCCCGGCCTCCCCCTTGGCTGTGGTTGAAGGCATGGAGGAGCCCCTCCTGGTGGCACCTCTGCCTGCCCCGCCCATCCTCCCAGTTCCTCTGGGTCCCTGCGTGGAATAATAAATGTAAGCGCTCAGCGCGGCGCCTCTTCCAGAGTCCTCTCAGCCTGGCTCCTTCTTGGGGCTTCTCAGCACTGAGTCCGTCTGATGCGATTACCTCTCCTAGGGGCTCCCTGAGTGCCCGCTCCTTCCCTGCACTGCATTTGAGTTTCCTTTTTGTCTTCTCCCTAAGGGCTGCAAATTCCTTGAGGGCAGAAATAGCTTTTCTCATTTTTTATCCTTAATGTCTTATACAGCGCCCAGCTCACTGTAAACATGGGTAAAAAGTGTTGCGAGAGAGAGGGAGAGAAGGAGAGATAGAGGGAAGCAGAAGGAGGAGGAAGACAGGGTGGTGGAGAGGGGGGCAAGAGAAGGGGAGAAAGAAAGAAATGACAGGCCAGGATCTAATTTATAGTCTAATAACATTGCCAACATAGTTCAGGGAAAAAAAAAAAAAAACTAGTGCTGTACACATCCCTATGGATTTGAGTTTCCATCTCAAGAGCAGATAGGAAATGAATTCTCTCACAAAGAATTGAAGGACTTTTCTTACAGCCACGACGGTACCATCCAATATATAATTAAGCCCAGTTTTTTTCCCTCTCATCTCCTTGATCCCTTATTGTTAGTAATGACTCCAGTCTTAAACCCCCTTTTGAAGTCAGATACTGTTGGTATTTTACATTTAGCCTTTATCAGCAAACGGTTGGTGCCTGATAATTGCAAATTATTAGAACAAGAGGCAAATTGTATGGCAAGAATCTGGAAAGGTCAGGGGAGTTGTGTCTAGAAGCTGCAGTTAGAGGATGGAAGAACTTTGGCTTGGAGCATGACTTTTTATTTATTTATTTATTTATTTGCAGTGCTTAGAATGAAACCCAGGGAGGGAAATTCTACCGCCGAGCTACACCCCCAGCCCTACTTTTTTATTCTCGATTTTGAAACAGGGTCTCACTGAGTTGCAAAAGGCCTCACTAAGTAGCTGAGGCTGTCTGCAAACCACAATCCTCCTGTCTCAGCCTCCCGACTGCTGGGATCACAAGTGTGCGCCACCACGCCTGGCCTTGACAATCACTAAGCCCCACTAAATTAGACTGGAAATATATCTGGTAGTTTGTCCTTGGTCCTTCTGCGATGAGCAGGCTGGGGCAGAGCTTCCTCTCATTAGTGATGTGCGTGTGTGTGCACACGTGTGTGAATGTGCATGTGCCCATGGGTGCACATGTGGACAAGACCCACACAGGCTCCTGTTCAGCTGCCACACCCTGGCTAGGCCACGTGGTTCTTAGGTCTAGCATGTATTCGGAATGGCCGGTGTCCGGGCTATACTAATTATTAAACATAATCATCTCCTTTAAAGCAATGGGATTTCAATGTCTGCATTTGCTTCAGATTAAGAGAACTACAAATGCCCAGTGGTCTTCCTGAAGAAAAAAAAAAAGACTTTATTTTAGCCCCAAAATGCATATTAAAATTTAGGCAAATCTGAAACAAAAAAATTTACATTTTTAGATCTTGCATTTCAGGCTAATCTGGAAGTTGAGCTGATTCCCACTATAGTAATAATGCTAATGAAGCTTTGAATTATGTCAGCCATGAAGCTGTCCATCCTGCTCCCGTCCCAGGCCATTGTTTTTGTTATTTCAGCACAAGCTGTCTTTCCACATACCTGCATCAGACTCCCCCTCTGTGCTTGCAATTTTCCGGGGAGCACAGGAGCGTAGTGTAGGGTTTGGGGCCTATAGGATGCTCCCCTTGGTTTCTCTGCTGAGCCATTGCTAGAAGGAGAGGGATCCTTGGGATTTAGCCTCAACTCACCCTCTGTCCTCTCCACTCTGACTTAGATCTCTTAGGTCTTTCTGGGAGTCCTCTTAGGTCTCCTGAGGAACCAGCAAGCTGCCCTTGCAGCAATAACCTTGCCCAGGAGGCAGTGTCCTCTGAGAGGGGATATATGAGGGGATAGAGACGTGGTGCCCAGGCAGAATCCACCTGGGTGGGCAGCTCAGACTTGCCCTCTGATGCTGGGAAAGTTATACTGCCTCATCAGAGGTAGGATGCCCTTGGGTTCAATTTCTACTGGCTCAATCCCACTCTTCTGTCCACCTTGTCAGCTGTTTTGAGCAGGTACTGCTGAGTGGGGCCTGACTGCGGGCATGCTGGCCCTCAGAGGCCGGGCCCACCATCACAAGATGTCTCTCCCCTCATCTGGCTAGAAGGCTGGGAGATCTTTCTGTAGTCATCACCTGGGTGAGGCTGTGGAGCTCCAGCGTACACATGGTGTTGGCCTTATCTGCATCTGCCTGGGAATAGGATCCAGGCCCACACATTGGGTTATAGCCTCATCTACACCATAACACAGGGATCCTGAGTATTGTGGTTAAGAGCAGGGGCATTGGAGTCACACAGACCTTAGTTCAAATTCTTTATCAACTGGATGTGTGGCCATGGCTGGTCACCCATTCTCCTCGAGACTCAGTTTCCCCATTTGTAAAAATGAGGATGGTAAGGCAAACCTTGCAGGCTAGTCATGAAGATAACATAGAGAAGAGAGAGAAGACCCTCAATAAAACACACCAGGCAGCCAGGCGTGGCGGTGCACACCTGTAATCCTAGTACTTGGTAGACTGAGACAGGAGGATCGCGAGTTCGAGGCCAGCCACAGCAACTTGGCAAAGCCTTCAGCAACTTAGTGAGATTGTGTTTCAAGATAAAAATGAAAAAAGGCTGGGAGTTCAGCTCAGAGGTAGGATGCCTTTGGGCTCAATTGGTACCTCCCTCAACAAATGCACCATGATTCGAAGTACCATGTCCCATGACCTACTGGCTAGAGAAGAACAAAGAAATGAAATGTCGCACCCTCAGTTAAACAAGCCTGAAGCCGAGCACTGAAACTGAGAAGATGCTCCTCGGGACCTGCAGACTCAGACTCTGAGCTCAAGATCCACTGTTTTCTATTGGAAATACCTGAGGGGCTCGAGGGTCTAGGCACCATGGCGGCTTAACTGCACCACTGAGTTGTCCCGTGTGGGGCATTCATGTGCGTGAGACGTGGAACGCAGCAGGCACCGACATCGTCTTAATGAGGCTCAGGCACTTCCACAGAACGCTCCGAGTCTTCACTGCCGCCTTCGTGCTGTCAAAAGCTGACATTACAATGACATTGCAGAAGGGACTCCCTGGGAAATCACTGCTCATTTCCTTTCAGGCAGTTCCTTCACCTGCAGAAGCTGGACCCGCGCTCCGCTCCGCAGCGTCTGGCGATTGACACGAGCCCGTAAGTCAATTTTGCAGCTGAGTGGACTGGGGTCCCAGAAAGCCAAAGGCCTGAAGTGGAAAATATCGAGCAGGTGACTCATTAAACCTCGAGTCTAGGACGTGAGCCCTGCGGAACAGCCCATGCACTGCTGATCTTATTGGATATTAGGAGGCCCGATTGGACTGTGGCCTCATTTTCGGACAGCGTGAGAAGAAAGAGTGCTTGGGAATATTTTCTATCACCGATTCTTCAGGTTTTAAGTGCATTTATTCTCTTACCCAACTCACTTTGATTCCATATCCCGTTCTTATTGTCTGTCTCTGACACTGAACTTCCCTCTTGAGCCTTCTGCTCTGTCTCATCCAAGGCGCTTGCAAGCATGCCTTCTGGTCAGCGGTTTCTCGTCACTGTCCCAGCCAGGCAGAGGGATGTGTCTTTGCTCTCCTGGAGAAGATGGAGGCCCATGGCGTGATTTCTCTTCCTCTCCCCTCTGCTCCAGCGCATCTCTCTTTTGTCATCTCTCCTTCACTTTCCAGCTTTGGAGAACGGGGCGGGCATTCTCAGCAGATATGGCCGTGGAGGCCACCGTTTGGGGCCATAGTGGTTTGGATGTCTCTCTATTTCTCCAAGGGGCCCGCGGGCTTTCAGACATGCACTCGACCCAACTTAGATCTCACACTTCACTCCTAGTTCTTCTCGCTGGTGATCTTGTTAGCCAGTCATCTGGCTCCTTTCTCTTCCTCTATAACCACATCCCTTTGCTCCTACTCAAATGGCAGTCCAGAAGGTCAGGAGTGACTTTCCAATGGTCAGACTGCTCCGTAGCATCCAGTGCCATTAACAACCCATCTTCCTTGAAACCTCTTCCTCAGTGGGCCTCTGGACAGTCAGCTAAGTTTTCTTCAGACATCTGGCCTGTGTTTCTCTCATTCTCGTGGCATCTCTTCCTTTCTTTGCCCAAGATCTACAAAGTCTTTAGGGCTGGCTCTGCTATTTTTATAGTTTTATGTTATTTCTCTGAAAACTCACTCATTCTCATGCCTTCAACTCTGTAAGGGGGAGGGAGGGGTAAGCCTCAAAGAGGGTCTGGGGCAAAGAATGGTTCAAGAAGAAAATAAGAATTACTTGGAAGCCAGGCATAGTGTGCACACCTGTAAATCCAGTATTTAGGAGGCTGAAACAGAAGAATTGCAGGTTTGAGGCCAGCCTCAGCAATTTAGCCAGATTCTCAGCAACTAGAGAATGCTGTTTCAAAATAAAAAGTAAAAAAGGTTGGGGATGTAGCTCAGAGGTAGAATATCCTGGGTTTAATCCCCAGTGTACGCCCCCAACACACACACAAAGAATTAGTTGGCAATGGAAACTGGGATATTGAGAATGAGAGAAGAGTGTTAATCTGGGGGTTTCTTGACAGTTTAAGGGATTACTCCAGTGTATCCCATAATTGTTCACTTCCTGGCTTCCTAATTCCTCCCTTACATGATGAAAATATTAATTAAATATTCTATTTACAGGTGGATTCTGGAACCACAGTCTTGTGCTGTGCTGTTTGCTGGTTGACTTCAGGATGAATGACAGTTTTAAGCCACTTCCTGTCTGGTTTGGGAAAACCAACTCTCAGGTGCTGCGGACGTTCTGAGTGCATGAGAAGTAGGGGTGACCTTTGAATGGATTGATGGGGGATACCCAGACTGCTGGCTGGGCCAGGGTCCATTGGTTGTGTGCTGAGCCAGCCTCACTCAGGATGGCTGACAACGCTTCTGGTTGTCAGGATTATTCCTGTTTCAGAACAGAGGGCTTCCTGGGAGGAGGGAGCACCCTCTACCCCCTCTCATCCCCTCCCCCTTTCACAGGAGCGACACTTAAACAGCATCTAAACCAAGCATTTCAGAAACTTGCCCTCAAGACCAAGAGGCTCCCTCTCCCACCGAGAGCCAGTCTCCGAGTAAATCAGTCCTTGTGTCTGCATCTGGCTTTCAAGGTTTTTGTGAACTTCATCAACATCACTGACAAACTGGGAGATGCCCGAATCTCAACAGAAATCAATCAAGTGTTACAATTTTTAGGGAGAAAAAAAAAAAGTTGCTTTGTTTTCTGACTTGTAGCACAAACAGCAGCTCCAATCTGTCATTATGACTGAGAACATGTCACAACAATCTGTTTTTATTCTTTAGGAGAAAAGAACAACATCTTGCTCTCCTCTAGCTACAGCTAATTTGGAAAATTTGCAAGCTGACATGCAACTTGATTAAAATGACCTGGAGCCACCGATTCTTTTAAAATGCAATTCAGTGCTCACAACCCCAGATCTTCTTTAGTCCAGCTAATCTCCTTCAGAGCTTCGTGGAGTGGGGCAAAGTAGAGGAGGGCGAGGGCAGGCAGGGGCAAGAAAGAGCCGTGAGCTATAACACACATAGAGATTTTAAATTATTTTTATTTCCCTCTTTCTGCTCTACTGTCACCATGGATTTCTCTCACGTTCTAGAGGAGAAGAAAAATAAAGTGTGATGTTCCCCAGAGGTTAGTGTGGATTTGCACTTCGTCCTGGGTGCCGTGCACGCTCGTGATTCAAATGAAGCATCAGTGTTAGAGTTGTTGACGTGTGTGTGTGCGTGTGCGTGTGGTGCGTGTGTGTGTTGTACTGGGGACAGAATTCAGGAAGGTTCTACTTCTGAGCTACACCTCCAGCCATATTTTATTTTTTATTTTGAAACACGGTCTCACTAAGTTGCTGAGGACCTTGCTAAATTACTGAGGCTGGCCTCGAAACAGATCTTCCTGTTTCTGCCTCCCAAGAAATGGAATTATAGGTGTGTGTCACCACGCCTGGCTTTTGTAGACTATTTTGACCTGGAGGTTTCACTCCCATTCACAGTTTTAGAAAATATGTAGGAATTTGCCCCTATGTTTGAATAGGCTTGCTAGGTCTTTGTCAAACCCTGGCTATGCTGAAAGCAATATTTCTTTCTAGGAAAACCAGTGGGTAAAACAAAATAACAACAGTTTGGGCTCTTCCCGCGCTGGAAACCACAAGGTTCTACATGATGGTAACTGAGAAATCAGGGTATAGGTCTGGTTTATAAATACACTCGTAGGAATATTTTTTCTTGTGGCTTTTACAGATTTGTATTATTGGCCCGTCAGTGAAGGAGAGAGGAAAGGTGTTACTGTAGAAGGTGTTAATGTGGGTTGGCATGGCTGCCCACAGAGCCTCCTTGTTCACGAAGACAATGTATAATTATGAGGAGACAATATATAATTACACATTGAATTGTGTACTGCACACCGGTAAGAGCTGTTGACATTCTAGCTAGGAGAGGGGAGAGCTAACACTGGTTGAGATCATGCAAACGCAGACACTCATTTGTCGGGAACTGTACAGTAATGAGAATCATTCCTGAATCCGGTTTCCTTGGCAACCCATTCCAAAATGATGTCGATAAAGAGCTAGCAACACTTATCAATGAAGCCAGTGTGCCTCGGGAAAACAAAGCTGGAAACAAGGCATCCAGCGTCAGACCAAACCAGTTTACAGGGGTTGGCCCTGTTAAAGCCTGGCAGGGCTGCAAGATGAGAGGTCAGACATAAAGGTCACAGCTATCATCGGTAACATCCACTGGTGAGGCTGTGGGGCGTTAGTCAGCTCAGGCACTTATCCAGGGCAGCCCCGCTGAATGGTGGTTTTGTTTGGATGGGCAGGGATTGAAGTACCAGAGGTGTACCTGAGAATACAGGCCTGCGGAACAGCTCCCCCTTGGAAGACAGTACTCCCAGAGGAACAAGGACATCTGGACACTTGCCCTCTCCCCTGCCTTTGTTTTATTTGGTTTTTATATCCCTCTGAGATGACTGAGATGATGTCAAGAGAGAACTGATTTTTTTTTTTTTTTTTTTACGGTACTGGGGATTGAACCCAGGGGCATTCTACCTCCAAGCTATACCCCCAGCTCTATTTTTTATTCTTTATTTTGAAAAAGGTCTTACTAAGTTGCAGAGGGCCTCACTAAGTAGCTGAGGCTGGCTGGGATCATGCGATTCTCCTGTCTCTACCTCCCAAGTACTGGGATTACAAGCGTGCGCCACCATGCCCATCTTAGTCCCTTTTTATTTATTTATTTATTTAATTTATTTATTTTTTGTGGTACTGAGATTGAACCCAGGGGCATTCTACCTCCAAGCTACACCCCTAGCCTTATTTTATTTTATTTTATTTTTATTTTAAAACAGGTTCTCAGTAAATTGTGGAGGGCCTTACTTGCTGAAACTGGTAGTGAACCTGTGATCCTCCTGTCTCAGCTACCCAAGTACTGGGATTACAGGCATGTATCATCACACATTTATTTATTTATTTATTTATTTATTTATTTATTTATTTATTTATTTTTGTGGTACTGGGGATGGAACCCAGGGGCATTCTACCTCCAGGCTACACCCCCAGCCATATTTTTAATTTTTTATCTTTGAAACAGAGTCTCACTGAGTTGCGAAGAGTCTCACTAAGTAGCCGAGGCTGTCCGCTAACTGCAATCATCCTGTCTCAGCCTCCTGAATGCTGGGATTACAAGCGTGTGCCACCACACCCAGTTTTTAATTTATGTTTTAATAAAATAAGGTCAGGAAAGATTAAGCACCTTGGTTATGCTGTGTCTTAGAAATGTTAAGGCAAAATCCAGCTGTTGGTTTGTTCTCCCAGTCAAAGTGGAGTCCCTACCACCTGTCCACAGGACCTGCACAGTTTCTCCTTTCTTACACAGCACAAGGAGGAGGAGGGCTTACCCTGTGATTCTGGGTTCAAATCCTGCATGCGCTGTATAAACCAGACTGAATCAGGAACGAGATTCCGGGAGCAGGAGTGGGTGGGGACAGTTCTCTGTCACCCTGGGCAGAGCATGTCACATACCTGGCCAGGGAAGCAAGACTGGCAGAGATCACAGGGCATAATACTTAACCTGAGACTATCAACCAAGAGCCTGTGTGATTACTTTTGGAGAGTTTCTTTTCTTTTCTTTTCTTTTCTTTTCTTTTCTTTTTTTTTTTTTTTTTGTGAAAGAGCACGCTTTATTGAGGAGCGGAGAGCAGCACAGTGACCGACAGATGAGGGCCACCCAATGGGCATCCTAATACACATACAGGATGTTTTGCTAATATAAACCAACAGGAGGATGGACTGCTCCGGACAGCCTCCCCCAGCTCCACCCTCTCAGGGCTTGGGTACACTCCCAACCAATTTCCTGAAGGCAGCTATGGGTCACTAGATAGAGCCCCTCAGGGGTACCGTCTTGTTTTTTTTTATAAAGAACATTTTCTTTAGATTTTTTTGAAGTCTTCATTCGTTACTTTCATTCTACGTCATCAGACCAGCTTCTGTACAGATTGCCTTGATGTCAGCCCCCGAGAGGTCATCCTTTGCCATGATCAAGTCGTACGGGGTTACATCGTCGGCCAGCGTCATCCTGCTGGTGTGAATCTGAAAGATGCGCTTCTCTGTCTTTTCATCAGGCAGGGGGAACTCAATCTTCCTGTCAATGCGGCCTGGTCTGATAAGTGCTGGATCCCAAGTTTCTATTCAGTTTGTGGCCATGATAACTTTCACATCTCCCCTTGAATCAAATCCATCCAACTGGTTCAAGAGTTCCAACATTGTTCGCTGAATTTCTCTCTCACCCCCAGAGTTTGAATCATATCTTTTGGTCCCAATTGCATCAATTTCATCAATAAACACAATGGATGGTGCATGTTCTTCAGCAACTCGAAACAATTCCCGTACAAGTTTTGGCCCATCTCCTAAGTATTTCTGAATGAGTTCAGAGCCTACCACTCTCAAGAAAGTGGCTGAAGTTTGATTTGCAACTGCTTTGGCTAACAAGGTTTTACCTGTGCCAGGTGGACCGTAGAGAATGACCGCCTTAGGGGGCTTTATACCCATCTCTTCATAATATTCAGGATGGGTGAGAGGAAGCTCCACAGACTCCTTAATCTCCTGGATCTGGTTGTCCAATCCCCCGATATCTGCATATGTCTCCTGGGGGCCTTCTCCACCTTCATCACTGTGACCAAGGGGTCAGTATCATCCATGAGCACTCCTATCGCAGCATGCACTTTGTGGTTGAGCAGGGCTGAGCAGCCTGGTTCCAGCAGATCCTTATCCACAAATGAAAGGATGCTGACGTAGTGTTCAGAGCCCACTGACGTAGACACGATGGCGTGATTGTCGTCAATGATCTCCTCCAAGGTTCCTACTGACATTGGGGTCCCCCTTAGATCATCCACCTTTGATCTTTCCTCCTCTTGCTTTTCTTCTAATGGTTTCATTTGTTCCTGATTCCTAATGAATTCTTCTTCCATGAGAAGATAGTCTTTAATTCTCTCTAACTTCAGTAATTTTAAGCGGCACTGAGTGTGAGGTGTCACCAGTGGCAGTTTGCTGGCAGCATCTGGCCCCTTTGATTTTTCTTCTTCTTCCCCACTCTAGTTGGTACAGGAGGTTCGTATTTCTTTTTCTTGTCCTTGTCATCCTTCTTGCCACCTCTAGGACCATGACCGCCACTTTGACTTTGACCCATCTTGCCTTGGCCGCTCCAGCTCTGGAAAGTTTCTTTTTATAGCAAAAAATCTTGCCTAGATTTTTCTTACCCATTTTAATTATGCTCTTTTAAATTATATACCATCAAATACAGGCTGAGTACATTCACATCAAAACAATAACCCAGGCCTCTCCCAGATATGGAATCTCAATAATTGTTTATATTAGTGCCAATCCTGAGACTGAAAGAATGAAGGGGTCCTAATTTGCATGCTGTTAAAGGCCGTCTGTTAAAAAAAAAAACTCAGAGAAAAGGATAAGAGCATAAACTTCCTACAGTGGTATTTGTTTAATTCTTGGGCTCTTATGAGGAGCAAAACTCTTAAAAAAAAGCCCTTTTGATCTGGGCATGGTGGTGCATGCTTGTAATCCTAGTACTTGGGAGGCTGAGACAGGAGGATCACAGGTTTTGCAGCCAGACTCAGCTATTTAGTGAGGTCCTCTGCAACTTAATGAGACCCTGTTTCAAAATAAAGATTAAAAGAATAGGGCTGGGGATGTATCATGGAGGGAGACTGCCCTGGGTTCAAACCTCAATACTGGAAAGAAAAAAAAGCCCCTTTGGCCTTAATTACAGAGTAATTGGACAGATTGGACAACTCCTTCATAAGCCATGGTTGCTTTTCCTTTTCCTTTCTCCTTTCTTCTTTTTTTTTTTTCCTTTCCATCCTCTCTTTCCTTCCCTATTTATTCAGCCCTAACTACCAATAAGACAGGGCTAGTTGTACTGGGCATATTAAAGTGTTTGAGGTACAATCTTTGTTCTTACTGGGTCCCTCTAGTTGGAAATGGACACAAGGCTTTCTTTCTTTCTTTCTTTCTTTCTTTCTTTCTTTCTTTCTTTCTTTCTTTCTTTCTTTCTTTCTTTCTTTTTTTTGCGGTACTGGGGATTGAGCATAGGAGCATTCTACCTCCTAGCTACACCTCAAGCCCTATTTTTTATTCTTGATTTTGAAACAGGATCTCACTGAGTTGCAAAGGGCCTCACTAAGTATCTGTCTACTAAGTAGCCTCACTAAGAAGCTGTCTGAGAACCATGGTCCTCCCGTCTCAGCATCCCAAGTGCTGGGATTACAAGCATGCACCACCATACCCAGCTATTGGACACAAGGTTTCAATAAGCTCTGTTCAAAGCCATATAGGCCTGCAGAGAAGAGAATCAGAGCCAAGTTCAGGGCAGGGCTCATGGAGCTGATGGTCTTTCTCCTGTGCTCCGGAGGAGGGTAGAAATTTTCCAACTGGACAAAGCAGATTTTGTGGAAGGGGAAATGGCATGATCAAAAGCATGATGATAAAAAGAGAAGACTTGGGAAATATATTTATAGGGCAGAGTGGAAATAGCCCATCAAGATTTGTGCTTTCCCTTTACTACTCTGGGCTAGCTGTGCACCCAGTGACCCCATTCCTGTCTACTTGTGTCTACATGGGAACAGGTGACTAGTTCTCCCCAGTGGTTACGATGGTCGAGAAGTGAGCCTGCGTTTCCATTGTCTACCCCCACCCGCTGATATAGATGCTGAGGATTCTGAGCCCTAAGCAAGGGAAGAGCCACAGATTGAAAGTGAACTGGGCCCTGAATGACCCCGTAGAAGGTCATTCACTGACCAGTAACACCAGCATTGTACTAATAGTACCATGGAAGTAAGGAGTAAGCTTTTGTTGTGGGAACCACTTTAAAAAATATATTTTGTTGTTGATAGAGCAGCTGACATTAACCTAACAAACTGACTAAGTATAACTGGGGTGGCATCTTAATGTATGTTCAATAAAAAAGAAAAAGAAAGGAAGGAAGGAAGAAAGAAAGAAAGGAGGAAAGAGAAAGAAAAGAAAGTGGATTAAAGATTTTACTGTCAAAACTGGAAAAAAGTGAATTTAATAGATTTTATAATTGTAGGCTATTACCGAATTATAATATGCTAAACTGTTTTATGAGTCTCCAGGAGGATTCTAAAGTTCAGTGTTTTGTAAATGTTTTTGACCATGTGACACTTTTTTTCAGTACTTATGAATGTACTTAGTTCTGTGGAAGTCAGAGGAAAGATGGGGTTCAGTGCAGGGCGGATGTTGGGTGTCAGGGATGGGGTGGGAAGGTGAGGGGCTCATGGGGCGCTTCCTTCTTCCTCTCTCCCTCTTCAAACTCCGGCTCCTTGCCTTTTCTCTCAGCTCTCACATGACTCACGCTCTGTATTGTGTCTCTGGCCTTTGCACACCCTGCTCTGCTGGAATCCTTCTCCACTCTTCTCTTTTTTTCTTGTAAAGTTCAGCTTCCTTTGTGAACTGCGTTTCCTCCAAGTCAGAACAAATTCTTCCTCCCGTGGCCTTCATAGTATGCCACGTCCATCTCCGTTTTTCACCTGCTTTGTTCAGCTTTACAAGGTGAAGAGTCTGTCTCCCTCACTTGAAAAATGTCCTTGAAGGAAAGTGCCAAACTTAACTCACTTGTTATGAACTTCATATGCAAGTATAATATACTTACACAAGCAGTATGCATCATATGAGATTCAACCTGGACAGATTTTCACAAATTTAACACATCTGTGTGAACAATATTCCAACCCAGAAATATCATGAGCAGCACCTGGAACACCCTTTGACCCTCCAGACACTCCCCACCAGGACATCCTGTGTCTTACCACTACACACTATAGATGCCTTCCTCCTGCTTTTGTAACTTACTCAAAATGAATCAAAGAAGGTGTCATATTGTACTCCTGTGATTCCAGCTACTTGGGAGGTTGAGGTGGGAGAATTAAAAGTTGTAGGCCATCCTGGGCAACTGTCTCAAAATAAAAAATAAAGAGGACTTGGAACATAGCTAAGTGATAGAACACCCATGGGTTCAATCCTCAGTATCACAAAAAGGGGAAAATATGTAGTATGTACTATTTTTGTGTTTAAAATTTGCAAGTCATCTCCAGAATTGGGTGTAGCTGTGGGTCATGAGTATATTCATTCAATATTCTACTGCTCGAATAAAAAAAATCATTTATGTATTTTACTGTTGATGAGTAGGTAGGTAGTTTCGAGGGTTTGTTTTCCCCAGCAGGGCTGCAGTGAAATTTCATGTCTGCTGATGAGCATGTGGATGTCTTTCTCATACCAGGAAGGAATGCTAGGTCATATGGCATGAGCATGTTTAGCTGCAGTGGATACTGTTCAATGGTTTCCAAAGCAGTTGCAACATTCGCACTCCCACCAGAGGGTGTGAGAGTTCCAGTTGCTCTTCTCTGCCAACACTTGGTAATTTCTTGTTTTTGGTTTTCTGGAGGTGTGTAGTGATAGCCCATTACAGTTTCAGTTACTATCTCCCTTATGACTAGTGAACACATTTACTCTGTTGATTGTCTATTTGGTATCAACTTATAAGGTGTCTAAGCCATTTTCCCACTTTTATATTGGGTTTTCATACTTTTTCTTACTAGTTTATCAAAGTTCAGTATATATTTTGGTGTGGACTGACTTACTTTAAAAATTTCTCCAAAGCCTGATTACTATTGGTTTCGACATTCAATCAAGTTTTGTTGAATAGAATGTCACTATCAGACTTTCAGCCATGTTCTAAGGAACAAAAATGCCACCATCAGACCTTTGGTTATGGTGTGGGCTTTGCTTCCTCATAACCAAAGCATGCTGATCAGTTAAAGGAGGGAATATCTATATGGGCTAAGTTCAGAAGAGGATCAGAAAAGTCTTGGGGCTCAGGCAGCCTCCTCTGCTGGTAGTCCACAGGTAGCTATTGATTAAAGGCTCTCACCCAACAGCAACTGCTGGGCCATTCTGCCTGGATCACATCAACGGTGCTCCAGTGGTGGGAATGGTCTCCATTCATTGATTCTTTTATTCAACAAGTGTTTATTGAGCGCCTTTGTGTTCTTCAGGGTCTTTGTCTGTATCACTGAATATAATAAAGATCCTTGTTCGCGTAGAGCTTATATTCTAGTGAGGAAGATGGATAATAAGATAAATATAATGAATCCTTAAGTTGTGAAATATCCCAGATGATTAGTGAAGACCAGTCGGGGGTGTTTGTGGGCGGTTGGCAGAGGTGAGAAGGTGAGCAGAGGCAGACTGAGGAGCAGAGGGAGGCACTCATGAGGCCGCCCGCAGAGCATCCATGGGCTTGGGTGGCAGCGTGTCTGCACGCCCAGGGAGCAGCCAGAAGGACAGGAGGTCACAGAGGTAACAGGAGCTTGATCTCGTTGGGGCCTGAGACATTGTTTTAAAGGACTTCGCTTTGACAGTGTGTGCAGTAGGATGGGGATTCTTCAGCAGTTTGAGCAGAAGAGTTGTCGGATCTCATTTACTTTGCACACAGCTGTAACTGTGTAGCTGTAGGTTTGTAATAAGCAGGAGAGGGATGTTGCTGGCAGGGCCCAGGGTGGCAACAGTGGAAGTAGTAAGAAATAATCCGATTCCGGATGCATTGGTAAGCGAGACAGGATCTCCTGATGGAGTGGATCGGTGTGAGCAAAGGTAGGAATCAAGAATGGCCAGGCTTAGCTGGGTGTGGTGGCAATACTGGTAATCCCCGTGTTTGAGAGGCGGAGACAGGATGATCGCACAGGTTCGAAGCCAGCCTTGCTGGCTTAAAAGACCCTGTTTAAAAAAAAAAAAAAATATATATATATATATATGTATGTATGTATGTATGTATGTATATATAATAGGTCTGGGAGTGTAGCCCAGAGGTAAAAGGGTTTGATCTTAGTCTGGGGAGTCTGAGACAGGGGAGTCGCAGGTTCAAGGCCAGCTTTAGCAATTTAGCAAGGCCCTCAGCAATGTAGTGAGATCCTGTTTCAAAATAGAGAATAAAATAGAACTGGGAATGTAGCTCAGAAGTAGAATGCTACAGTTTGGGCGCCCTTAGAAAGAGGGAAAGCTAGCGCTTAGAGTAAAGCACCAAAGTCAGGCCCCAAAATGTTGGGCGCCAAAGATGTTTCGGTTAAGAGATGTTGCGGTAAAAGATGAACGTTACCGTTTGGGGGTGAGGGTTACCGTTTAGGGGAACAGTCCCTGGGGACCTTTGTTAGATCCCCAGAAACAATTCCCCTCAAACAAAAACCGCGGGTTCTTGTCCTGAGCTAAGGATAAATATGCAATAGCCCGGACTCTTGCTGAAGATTTAAGGAGTTTATTAAAAAGATAGAAATAGAGAAGACAGTTACAGCTTCATGTTACTACATGAGGGGGCGCTTCGAACAAAATCATCGAAATACAAAACCCGGAACAGCCTTTTTATACACATGACATCCTCCATCTTGTTCCACATAACTCTGACTATAAAGTCCCTCCCCTTGCTTTTCACACCGAACTCCTGGTCTATGCCCAGATTTCTCTTTTCATGAAGGTGGACCCCCTCCTCCCATCCTTTTAACTCGATATCATTAATTATGTAAACCTGTCTTTAGAATGAGGAGGTCCTAGCTCCCCTTCTCTTTCCACTTGTTAATTACCCTTAGCTGGGTTAATTGACATTAGAATAGTTGCCTGCTTCTTGGCAGAAACCAAGTCCTTTCCCCAGGTCTGCCCTTTGTACACAATGATTTTTGAAATATATTTATTAGTAATCAGAACTTTCTCAAATCTTCCTAGGCCATTCCCAATACTGCTACATAGAACACCCCTGGGTTCAGTCCCCAGTTCCAAATTAAATTAAATTAATTAATAAAAGAATGGCTTGGTTTCCATAAGACTTTCAGTTTTGGTCCCTGCTGCTTCTTTTTTTGGCACTGAGAATTGAATCCAGGGGAATTCTACCTCTGAGTTATACCCTCAGCCATATATGTTAAACATGTTCTCCCTACGTTGCTGAGGCTGGCCTCAAACCTGTGATTCTCCTGTCTCAGGCTTCCAGGTACTGGGTTAGTAGGCATGCATCATTGGCCCCTGCTCTTAATGACTCTTCCTTTTCAAGGGGTGCCCTCTTCTCAGTCCCACCCCCACTCCATCCTGAGTCCTGAAATCCTCACCTAGCAGCCACCCCTTCTCTTCTCTCCAGCCCATTGTTATGACAAAAAGCTCTCCCCAGCTTCCCTCAGGGCTTTGCTTTGCATTATAAAAGCTAGTTCTGAAAGTAAAAATATTTCTTTTCTTTGGTATTCCCACTAAAGCACTCTTAATTTTCCCTGAGGCCACATAAATGCCTCTGACTGGTCGGAAAAAAGTCATAAAAGGGAAAACACAATTAATATTTTAAAGTAACTTATTATTTTGTTTACCTTCTGTTTGCATGTTTCTTTCTACTTGGAATCAGGGAAACTTCTGGCTGAAAGATAAACTGAGACCTGGCCCAGGGAGGTAAACTGAGGCACAGAGGGGCAGAACAGTCCACAGGTACATTTGTTTAGTGACTGGACAGCAGGGTTTCTACTCTTGGAGAAATGATTCATTCGTGGCAATAGATGTGAGGTTACCTATTCTATTTCTGGATCCTTCTATCTGGGCTTTAGTTTCTCTTTGGTCTTTTTTTTTTTTTTTTCCTTTTCTTTTTTTCATAATGCTGTGGGGCTTGAACCCAGGAGTGGTCTACCTCTAAGCTACAGCCTATTTTCTTTTTTTTGGGGGGTGGGTGGGTGTCTGGGGATGGAACCCAGGGGCATTCGACCTCCGAGCTACACCCCCAGCCCTATTTTTTATTCTTTATCTTGAAACAGGGCCTCACTAAGTAGCTGAGGCTGTCCGCAAACCATGATCCTCCGGTCTCAGCCTCCCGAACGCTGGGATTACAAGCATGTACCACCACACTCGGCTAGCCTATTTCTTTTTAAAAATTGAAACATGGTCTTGCTAAGTTGCTGGGGCTGGCCTCAAACCTGTGATCCTCTTGTCTCAGCTGCCCAAGTACTGGGATTACAGCTGTGTGCCACCATGCCCAGATCTAGACATGCCCGGCAGTTGAGGTCTCTCAGTTTCAGCGTTGATCCAGTCTACTACCTAGTCATGTTGACAGTAGATGTGTCCCTAAAAGATCCTGGCTCTCTTTGGGTCCTCCATGGTAAACCGAGCCTTTGGCAGGGTCTTAGAGGGCACATGCCTTTAGGAATGGCAGCTGTCTTTTGCCTGCCTCCCAAACCAAGCGCCATGGCAGGGTCTTTCCAACTTGCTGGGATAGGTTGCTCAGGGAGTTCACCCCTTCACACCCAGCTACTGGTCAGGACTGTTTACTGCCTCCCCTCTGCCAGCCCTGGGCCTCTGTTACAATAGCAGCAGTGTTTTCCTTGGCTTCAATGGTGTTTGAATGAACTTAAACAAACATAAGCAGAACAGCTGGTTAGTGGCCAAAAAAGAAAAAAAGAAAAAGAAAAAGAAAATAAAAAGTTGGACTGGACGTCCAGGCCAATAGTGCATAATTTGAGGCCACCTCTAGTTGTAGGGATCCAAGCTCAGGCCCTGTTAAACTGAGTCAGGTGTTGCTGTTTGCTCTTTAAACGGAGTCAGAAAAGAAGGCTAATTGTGGTTGGTTGGCTGGTTGCTGGACTGCATTGTAAATACAAATGGAAGCCACCGTATTAAAATGTACAAATTCACAGTGTGGCATAGCATACATGCAAAGATGTCCAAGTTTGCAAACGGGGGAGCTAAGGCTAAGAGAGGTAAAGGGCCGTAGTTGTCTATGGTCACAGGTAGCGAGGTACAGAGCTGGGGTTCATATTCCTGGCTCCGGGGCCCCACATCGCCTCTTTCCCATTGCACTGGGGGAAAAGGGTCTGCCAATTTCTCTATGACATGTGTTCCTTCTCAGTCTCTGCTTCTGAGTTAATCATCCTCTAGCTGATCCGCCCCTGGGTGTTAGTTACCAGCTCAGCCCTTTCCTGCTGCCCCCACAGTCCGCAGAGGCTCCTTGTTTCTGGTCTGTTTACCCTTTTCTGGTGCTCTGATTGACACCATGGAGCCTCCATCTCTAGGCTCAGAGATATGTGATTAATGACGGTGTCCTCTGGGGTTTGCTTTTCTGGTTCTGCTCTTTTGTGAAACATGACAGCGAGTACAGTGGTGAAAGTGAGGGGCTGAGTCCTGGCCGCGTGTGCCGGTGTATGACCTGGGGAACGTTCCTGCACTTGGGTCCAATTTTCTTGTCAATAAAGCGAGGGGGTTGGGAATAATTGATCTTGGTCTTTCTGATTCTAAAATTTTGTGCTTGTCTTTTTGTTTGTTTCGTTACTGGGGACGGAAATCTGGGGCATTCTACTTCTGAGGTTACTCTGAGAGCTTTTTTAGCTCTTTTATTTTTATTTTGGAAAAGTGTCTCACTAAGTTGCTGAGGGTTTTGCCCAATTGCTGAGGCTGGCCTTAGACCTGCAATGCTCCTAACTCAGCCTCTCAAGTACTGGGATTACAGGCAAGTGATACTGTGCTCAATACCCTCATCAAAAAAAACACAAAAAACAAAAAACAAAAAAAACAACAACACCAACTCTCAAACCCACATCCAATAGGGATGGCATTTCTGACTTGGGCATTGGCATTAGCAAATGTGGTCATAAGCTTCTAATACGGTTTCTGCTAAAATTTAGGCAGAAATTTTAGAAGCAATGCATGCTGGTAGACTTCAATCCTTGAAAGTCCTCTACGCAATATTTCTAATATATATTTTGTCAAAGATTTGATGTTCTCTTCTAAGGTATTTCTAACAAGCACTCTCTCCAAACAAATCTCTTTGAAAATGCATTAGATAACGCAGCTCCTTCAATTCCGTATCTTCCTTTCTGTCTAAACTGAAAAAGCCAGTTCACGTTATTAATGACAAGTCATTTTGCAGAGTGCCCGGGTTAATAGAAGAGATAACTGGCAAAATATAAATGTGTAATACTAACATGCTAAAGATAAAACAGAGGTCTGATGTGGAATACATAATGTGGAGAATGGAGGAGAGAGCCCCTGGCCAGTGCAGAATTCCTGCAGAGTGGGCAGGTCAGTTATGGCCCCTGGCTGCTCTGCTGGCTTCCCAACTTTCTACTTTCCTGCCCCCATTTTCTACTCCATTATCTTCCTAAAACCCCAGTCCTAGAATTTCAGAGTTAAAACAAACAAAAAAGGATCCTTAGTCGGACATAGTGGCACATACTTGGGAGGCTGAGACAGGAGGATCACAAGTTCAAGGTCAGTTTCAGCAACTTAATGAGGCTCTCAGCAACTTAGTGAGACCCTGTTTCAAAATAAAAAACAAAATAGGACTGGAGCTATTCCTCAGAGGTGGAACACCCCTGGGTTTAATTCCTAGTAACACACACACACACACACACACACACACACACACACCACATACACGTCCTTATGGAATTTTGAGGACTAGGAAACCAAAGCCCAGGCAGCCGTGGTGACTCCCCTAAAGGACTGCAGTCAGTAAAGGTGGCCGGGCACTCGGCTAACTCCCATTTCCGTGTTTTGTCCACAGTTCCACTACTGTAGGTGTTTGCTAGTCAGTTTTTCAAAACTGTAACAGAATTCCTATGACAATTGATTCATAAAGAGGAAGGGTTTATTGTGGCTCATGGATCTGGAGGCTCCAGTCCATGATCAATCCACCCCATGGCCTTGGGCCTGTGGCGATGCTGTACAGCTCGGGGTGGAGCACAACTACTCACCTCATGGCCAGAAGCAAAAGAGAAAAAGAGGAAGGAAGGACCAAGGCTCTGCAGTCCCCTCTAGGGCACACCTTCCTCTCGGCCCTGTCTCCTGAAGGCTCCATAACCACCCAGTATCACCACCCTGGGGACCAAGTCTGTAACATGGTTTTTGGGAGACAGTCAAGATCCAAACTGTAGCAAGCTGCTTGTCCCTAATTTTCCCTAGCTAGCTCAGCCATGAAGAGGTTACAGGGATTTTTCTTTTTCTTTATTTTTCTGGGGGTGGGGGTGGGTGGATGCTAGAGATTGAACCCAGGAACATTCTACCTCTGAGTAACATCTCCAGTCCTATTTTTATTTATTTATTTTTATTTATTTATTTATTTATTTATTTATTTATTTATGGGTCTGGGGATCGAACCCAGGAGCATTCTACCTCCGAGCTATACCCCCTGCCCTATTTTTTATTCTTTATTTTGAAACCGGGTCTCACTGAGTTGCAGAGGACCTCACTAAGTAGCTGAGGCTGTCCGCGAACTGCGATCTTCCAGGTCTCAGCCTCCCGAATGCTGGGATTACGAGCGTGCGCCACCACGTCCGGCTTATTTTTTTTTTTATTTTGAACAGGATCTCACTATGTTTCTGAGAACATCGCTAGGTTGCTAAAGTTGACCTCTAACACGCAATCCTCCTAAGTGCTGGGATTACAAGAGGGTGCTATCACACCCAGCTGAGAGCAGGGATTTAACAAATAAAATTAGAGCATGGTGGATTCACATCCCAGTCCCGCCACTGTCCAGTGGTGTGATTTGGGAAAGTCAGTTCTCGCTATGCTTTCCTTTTCCTCACTGTAAAGTGAGTTGACACAGATAAAGCTCTTTGTGCTCTGGTGAGCATTCAGGAAAATTAGTGGCAGCTGTTAACTATTTTGTGATTTCCAAGTTCATTTGTGTTTAGTTATGCGATCCCCGTTTGAAGGCAGAAGACAGGACTGGGGGACATCTTGGAGTCATATCTGGCTCAAGAAGTATGCATTTTCTTCGTAGCCCTCAAGTTTGGTATCAGAGTTCCATGTTTTCTTGGTTGTCCTCAAGATTAGTATCAGAGGGAAAAGTTGCTGTTCTTTGGGGTTACTGAACATTAACGATAAGAGGGAAAGCAGCCGGGCGTGGTGGCACACGCTTGTAATCCCAGCACTTGGGAGGCGGAGACAGGAGGATTGCACAGGTTCAAAGCCAGCCCCAGCTACTTAGTGAGGCTCTCAGGAACTTATTGAGACTCTGTTTCCAAATAAAATATAAAATAGGTCTGGGAGTGTAGCCTGGAGGTAGAAGGCCACTGGGTTCTACTTCCAGTACCACCACCAAAAAAAAAAAAAAAAAAAAAAAAAAAAAGAGGGAAAGCAGTTTTATGGTGGCCCAGGCAATAGGGCTGGGGGGATAGCTCAGAGGTAGAATGCCTCTGGGTTCAATCCCTAGTACTGCAAAAAAAAAAAAAAAAAAAAAAAAAAAAAAAAAAAAGACTCCTTAACTCTAAGAGTATGGCACTTTCTTGGGTAGAGAACTTGAAGCAGAACCTGAGACCAGCAGTCACACCATGCAAACAGTATGAAGGTGCAGAGCTGCCCCATATGAACCCTGGTCTTCTTTCTACCATAAGGAGTCTGGGCTTTGCACAGCAATTTTAATGAGTTGGTCTCATTTTATAAATATTAACTGGATTGAATTCCCCAGGTCCCAGTACAAAAGGGCTCATTCTCAGGGGTTATGAAAAAAATTAAAAACAGAATTGGAGCTGGATAAACTGCTTTGAAGAGCTGGGACTTGGCAATTAGGCATGCTATGGGCCTTCCTGCTGTGTGACCTTGAGCATATAACCTTATCTCCCTAAATTTCAGTTTCTACCTCCATTAAATGGGGGAAATAGCTTCCTTCTTTATAAGGTTATAATAAGAATTGGTATAAAGCACTTAACATACTGCCTGGCACGTAGTAAGTACTTAATCATAATGCTAATTATGATTAATTTTTAAAAAGCGGTTTAAAAAGCTAACTAATGCCTCATTTAATCACAACCCTTAGGCATTAAAAACATTTTAAAATGCCTCAGCATAGATATTCAGTGGGAAAGGATTTTTGTCTTTTATTTTTCTCTTAGCTCTCCTGGCATTTCAACAGTAACCCTATGATGAAGGGACAGGCATTCATTCTTATTTTGCAGGGCTCTTTTGAATGGGTAGTTCCTAGAACTGTCTCCAGCAGAGAAGTCCGCTCCTGTGTCTAACTTACCCATGCTATTGGGAAAAGCCAACAAAGGCGCATTGATCTGAATTGATTGCTTCAAGAAAACAAATTGGCTGAATTCAACTATTTCCTTCCTTCTTCCTCTGGCATGCTTTTGGGTCACTAGAGCGTCATTATGAACTCTGACTGAGTTTGACTCTGGATAATTCAGTCTCGAGGTACAAGCAGTCTGGAATGTTTTGTGGGAGACCTTGAATGTCTTCTAGCAGGAAATGGAAGCCGGAGAGCTGGAGAATGAACAAAATCAGGTTTACAGTTTGGGGCAACCTTGGTTAGCATGCAGCAACAAAACAATTCTCTTCCTGAAAGCCCACCCTCTCCCTGGCTGGATGAGTTCGACCCATTCTTCTTTGCCTGGAAGGATCACCGAAAGAAGCCTCAGGGACCAGAGGAGTCAACCCTTCATTCTGTAGATGAGGAAGCTGAGACTTAATGAATTTGCAGGACCAGCATCTATTACTCTTCCATATTTTTTCCTTTTGGCTCCATCACAATGCTCCATTTTCTTCAAGCGAAAACAATTGGGATTTCCAACCATTTTTCAGTTCTCATTTTGTCCACAAGAACAGAAATTCATCTTTACTTAAAACGTAAATATGTCAGCTCTTTGGATGTGAGTGTGTTCATTTACTTCCTTGGGAGATGGTGGGGAGAAGGCAAGGGATGTGGGGTGCTCGTGTGGGTTTGGGGGTTCCAACAGGTAGGGCAAAGAAGGCCTTCGCTGCCACCTTGTGGTCACCTGAGGCCACAGAAGGTCAGTGGAGCCTGAGCCTGTCTTGCTGCTTGGGCTGCTTGCCTGAGATCTCTATCAGCCATCAGCGCAGTCAGCCTTGCTTCAGTGGAGCTTTTGTTATAGTTTTTCTTTCCAGTGCATTTTCACTTTCTTTAGCCTCAGGAAAGGGGAAATTGTTGAAAGCTAGCAAAATTCTATGTTCTGAAAAATCATCTGCAGGGAGGAAGAGGTCAGGATCCAAAGAAAGGCTCTTAAGATGAAATGTTTAGAGCCCTGCAAGACCCACGTTTCGTGTTATGGTAGCATTTCCCAGCAAGAGCAGAGATATACGGGGGTTGGGGGGGAGGCAGGCTGGGTTGGCACCTGTCATTGTTATCACCTGGTCAATTGGGGAAGTCAGGACAGATGAGGATTCATTTATTAGCTCATTTATCGCCCTCATCTGCAGTCCAAATTAGTTCTCACATCACATTTTGATAGTCTCAGATTCAATATCGTCAGTTGAAATACTAACGATATTTTTCAGTGCAGAAAAATGGCTTTCCAGGCATGTATTATGGAAAGGATTATAATAAATTAAATGCCTAAACTGGCAGAGTGCAAACAATTTTGACTCAGATCTAAATGTTTGCGCTGGCTGTTTAAACATTTAATTTGTTAGAATGGAAGTAGCAGCACAGAATAAGCATGTTAATTAAACTTGGGCCTTCACAATGTGAGTCATCCTCTGGACACAGAGCGTGACAAACCCGGACGCAAGAGTCATTGTGTGTGGGTTTCTCATTCTCTGAATGAGCACTTTACATCTTTAAACCCTGCAGACATTAGTGATTTTTAATGAATTGTTCTGTCTTTTTGAGGTGACTTTTCGATGATGCTATAGTACTGTTTAGTCTGGGAGGCAACTTTGCTAATTAAGTTGCCGGGAAGTTATCACCCACAGATAATTGATTAAAGTGATTACATGGATAATCTGTTCTGTGCCTTTATACTAAAACATAGCATATGTAAAGAAGAGGAGACATAATGATAAAATCTCAAAAGACCAAAAAGAAACTTTCCATCATCACCAGCATATTACCACTACCACCACCACCACCATCACCATCACCATCACCATCACTGTCATCATTACCACCACCACCACCACCACCACCACTACTACCATCACTGCCATCACTATCATCATCATCACCACCACCACCACCACCACTACTACCATCACTGCCATCACTATCATCACCACCACTATCACCATCACTACCACTATCATTACCACCATCACTGTCATCATTACCACCATCACTACCACCACCACTACTACCATCACCGCCATCACTATCATCACCACCACCATCACCATGACCATGACCATCATTCTACCATCACTGTCATTATTACCACCACCATCATCATCACCACTATTATCATCTCTACCTTCACCACCACTACCATCACGACCATCACCACCACCATCACCATGACCATCAACACCACCACCATCATTACCGCCATGAGCACCACCACTGCCACCACCACCACCATCATCATCATCAACATCACTACCACATCTTTTGGGACAGTGGAAGTAAATTTTCTTGTCAGGTCCTGATTCTGTCACCAACTGGTAACATAATGTTGGCCTTCTTTAAACTTCATGGTCCTCATTTGTAACAAAACAAAACAAACAAAAAACCCTCTTTTTTATGGTTGAACCCAGGTACCATGAATTCTACCTTCAAGCTAAATCCTCAACCCCCTTATCTTTTTTGTTTGTTTTTTTGACACAGGGTTTTGGTAGGTTGCTGACAGTCTTGCTACGTTGCTAAGGCTTACTTGCAATCCTCCTGTCTCAGCTTCCCAAGTACTGGAATTCCAGGCATGCACCACCATGCTTTTTGTTAAGGCAGGAAGAAGCTGATGTATGCCAAATGTGATTCAAATAAGATAGTAGTTCATTTCTCTCTTAGAAGTAACTCTTAGAGGGCTTGTGGGGGAGCTCTTGATTTCCTTACTAGGGAACCTTTAGTATCTTCCCATTGCCTGAAGAACTAAATTCAAAGTTCTTTACAGCCTGATCCAAACACACACTTCTGAATTAACCAGTCTTTGCCTGTCTGCTTCTGTCTATGCCTTTGACATGCTGTTTCCTCGGTCTAGAGCTCCCCTTTCTTCTACTGACATTTTATTTTTCCTACATGGCCTGACACAAATGCTGCCTTTCTCATGAAGCCTGATAATTTCCCTCCTCTCACCTCTGGCCGTTGCCCATTTTACTAGTCATTGTCTTTTCCTCTGCATTCTGAAATCCTTGACTTTTATCTAATTTTATTTGCCTTATAATTAAATTTACTAGTTATACAAATAGACTCTATGTTCCTGGAGGTAACAGACTATACTTATTTTTCTCTGTTCCCAAGCTCCTCTCTCTTTCCTTGCCTACCCTATATCCAGTGTTGTTCTTTGCACCTAAAAATGAATGTTTATAATGCATCAAGAGAAATATTTAAAAATGTTGAATTGAATGTAGCAAAAAGTTGTTACAGATAGGAAAACTCAGCCATCCATTTGCTAACTCAAGGGGCCAGTTAGGTAATGGGCTATTCATTTGAAATTTCCAGATATGGATCAAGACAATTCCAATTAGATTTACATCCTATGCCAAACTAAGAATATCATAGAGAAACACTCCTTGAGCCCTACATCCATGTGGAATCATGTACCACTTTATTAGGGAAAAAAAAACTCTTTTAGAGATTGCCTTAATTTTTCTTAAAACCTTTGTTCATGAACCATGTGAAAAACAGATCTGCTTTGAATGTATAAGCATCAAGATTATATATCATACACTTTAAATCTATCTCTATTTGTGAGATTTCTACCACTGTTCTACCCCATAGCCATGTTAGAATCTATGAATTAATTGTGTGAAGGAGTCTCATTGGAAATGGTAACTGAGCTCCTGGGATCAAATGCAGGGAGCTCAGAGCTTTGAGCCCTGCTATGGGTTTACTGTGCCGTTGGGAGAATGCATCTCCTTTCCTCAAACCTCAGTCTCCTCATTTGTAAATGGAACAGCTACAACTTCCCTTCTTACAGGGCTGTTTGTGCAGAGGATGGCAGCTCATTAGTGAGATGCTTTGAAAAGATTGGGTGGAATCCTGTTGGGTACTGTTGGGAGGCTAACCTCCAGGCTTATGAGAGTGGATATTAAAACCATGCATCTGCTTGCTCCAGTCACTGGGTGCCCATGAACAGTCCCTTAGTTGTGTTCATAACACTGCAGGTTTTTTTTTCCTAAAGAAAGAAATTAAATTTGTTTTTTTTTTTTTCAGATTTTACAATTTTGCAGACAAGTTCATCTACTTGAGTGAATTTCAAATCATAATTTAGTTAGTGTCAGGATGGCAATAAAACTTATGAAATAGAGCAAGGGTAGGGAAAAGAGAAAGCAGGAGGGACAGATTCAGACAACTCTACCTTTTTGCCTGGCAACTTTTTCTTTTCCTCCCCCTCTATGCCCTTCAGTTCCCTTGAACATGTAAACATTTCTGCTCCTCTTCACAAAACGAATCCGGTCAGGTGGCATTAATGCTTGTAAAGCTAATGGAAACTGCAGAGATGGATGTAGTTTGTCATTGAGCTCGGAAATTTTCCATTCTTTGTAACTGGGGTTTTACAACTCACTGGTGATTGGAAGGAGCCTCGCTCTGACCGCAGTGCCGGCACCCCCCGCCCCGCCCCCGCTGTGCTTTCCTATTCAGTTCACTTATTCCTGTAAAGTTCTATGTACAGAGAGATCTCAAACACAGAGTTGGTCTCTGTTTATAAAGACCCTACTGTGTACAGCTAGGTGCAGTGGAACAGGAATGTAATCTCAGTACTTGGAAGGCGGAGAAAGGAGGATTGCTGGTTTAAGGCCAACCTCAGCAATTTATGGAGACCCTGTTTCAATAAATAAAAGGACTGGTGTGTAATTGTGTGGGGGGTGTTATATGATGTTTCAGGGAGATAAGGCTTCAGCCCAAGAACCAATTTGTAGTGCAATTTTAAGAGTGAGAGAGGGTTGGGGGAAGGGAAAGGATCTTTACATGCCCCATGGTTTATATTGGCTTGGTATAATACAGGACCTGATTGTAAGGTAAATTTTATCATCTTCATGAACAAATGAGGAAGCTTTGGGGATGAAGTTAATTAACTTACCCCCCACCCCATGCCGGGGAAGTGAGGGATAATACTTGACACTTGTCTTAATCAGGGGCCATTTGCTCACAGTTTGCTCAGGGTGGTTTAAACAGAAAGGAAAATTTGTCTTAGAGTTCAGGAGCAGAGATGGCCGTGGGACCCCATGGGGCTGAGTACTGTTTCATTCTCGAACTGAAAAGCCACCAAAAGGCCTCAGGGTTTCTGCTTCCCTCTCCTCAGCTGACTGGTCTTCTTATATCTCACTTTACCAAGCAATTCTGCATCTTTCCTGACCTATGGAGAACCCCAGGATACCAAAGCCAAATTCCCCAAATAAGCAACTCTGATTGACAAATAGGATTGGTCTGGAGGTAATCATTTGACCAATTTGGTCCAAACAACATCATTGACTTAAAGCCCCCTTTAGGTCAATCGCCTTTGGCCAGAGTCTCGGCAGGAGTACAGGGAAGCTATTTCTTTTCTTTTCTTTTCTTTTTTTTTGGTGGTACTGGGGGGTGGAGCCCAGGGGCATTTCTACCTCTGGGCTATACTCCCAGACCTATTTTATACTTTATTTGGAAGCAGGGTCCCACTAAGTTGCTGAGAGCCACACTAAGTAGCTGAGGCTGGCTTCGAACCATGCAATCCTCCTGTCTCAGCCCCCCAAGCGCTGGGGTTACAAGTGTGCGCCACTACACCTGGCGGAAAGCTATTTCTTGAGGAGAATTTACAGAGGAGGGTAGAGAAACAGGCTCTGGTGTGCCTTTGACCCGCTAGCATATGACATCATGCTGTGGGCTTTCCCAGGCTCTTCGCTTTTACACATTTTTTCTTTCCTAACCCTGGCGGTTATTTTGCTCTGCTTCTTTCTTTCTTTCTTTCTTGTACTTGGGATGGAACCCAGGGGCTTTCTACCTCCGGGCTATACCTGTAGTCCTACTTTTTTATATTTTATTTGGAAACGGTCTCACTAAGTTGCTGAGAGCCTCACTCTAGTAGCTGAGGCTGGCTTCGAACCTGTGCGATCCTCCAGTCTCAGCCTCCCAAGTGCTGGGATTACAAGCGTGCACCACCACACCCGGCTCACTTTGCTTCTTAATAACAACTATGGTTTAACTAATGGCTTAACTAATTGGGGCTGGTGTAAAAAATATTTCTCTTCTGGAGCCTACAATTTAGTGGGGAGGCGGACAAAAGCAAAAACACCCAACAGTAAACAAAATAATTGTAAGTTGTGTTAAGGGAAGGAACAGAATATTGAGGAGGAGGGGAGCTATCTTAGATGCAGTCGCGGGAGGACTGCTCCAGCAAGTTGGCTTCTTAGTGGAGTTTGAAGGGAGCAGTCTGAAAAATAGTAGTGGGGAAGATGCTCTATAAAGTATTTCTAGGGGAGAGAGAGAGAGAGAGAGAGAGAGAGAGAGAGAGAGAGAGAAAGAGAGAGAGAGAGAGAGACACTCCTGTTCTGAAAGATGTAAAATCTCTGAGGAGGAAATAACTTATGTGTGTGTGTGTGGTGCTTGGGATCGAACCCAGGGGCATTCTACCCCTGAGCTATACCTCCAGCTCAATTTTATTTTTATTTTGAAACAGGGTATCACTAAGTTGTTGAGGGGCTTGTTAAACTGCTGAGGCTGGCCTTGAACCTGTGATCCTCCTATCTCAGCCTCCCGACTACTGGATTTACAGGTATGCACCACCACATGACTCTTAATTTACTTTTAATTCCCAGCACTTTGCATGCTTCAACTCTCCTTCACATTCGATAATTAAAGGTCTTATTTGTAGACTCTATTAAGCTCTAGTGCAAAAGATTAAATTATAGCACTGCAGACATATATTGGCTCACTTATTTCAATCAACACTCGAGATACAGATGTAGATTATGATGTAATAATTGGACCATTTGCTTGGAGATGCTTTAGATAGATTTTGATATTCTTGGGGGCCCATGGTTGGAGAGATCTGGGTTTAGGTCTTGTTTTTGTGCCTTACTAGCTCTGTAACTTTGGGCAAGTTATATAGTTGTACTGTGCACCATTAGTTTCTTCATCTTTCTCATCTCAGTCTTCATCTTTGGCTTATAGAGATTTTTAAAGGAGAATTAGGCTATATTCAAAAAGGAAATGTATATAAAATGACTAGCACAGTATATGACACTCACTGTATATTAAAAGCAATTCATAAAAGTTCATGCACATCACAATTGGATATATATCAAAGTCTGGTACCTGGATTCTTTTGTGGTGCCCAAGGAGGGGTTCAATACATAAAATTATTCTATAATGAATAGTTTGGAACACATGTGGGAGTGGATCAGAGCATAGGATGCTACTTTATTTCTTTTCACTTTCCTCAATGCAGTGGAAGGAGACGTACACCAGCACCCTAGAGGAATTCTTCACATGAATGAAACTGGAAAGGACCAAGAAAGTTCTGGTCCAGAACCCACTGAGGAGAAGATGACCATAAAATAAGTGTAGAATGAGAGAAACTGTGAGCTCAGCCTCAGCACACACAACGAACAGGAGGAAGGTCCTGGGCCCTCTTCAGGAACTTAATTGTGTATGGCTTTGGGAACAGCAGGACAAGTTGCAACTCACACTGAACCTCTTGCCTGCCAGAGCCAGCTGGCAAGAGTAGGGGTTCTGAAGTGAGGCGTGAGGATGAAGAGTTTTTAACCCTAACGTGGGGGAGCCGCCAGCCTACTATCTCTACTGGTCGACCCCTGTTCGTGGGTCAATATTTCATACGGGTCGACGACTATGCCTAGGTCAGTATTCTCTATTGCGCGGACACTCCTGGCCAACGCAGCTTCTGGGTCTATCTCGTCTTTATTGTGCTGACACCGGGTTTGTTTTTCCAGAGGTATTTATACACAGCTACAGGTCAATCAACATTCTCGTGCTACCACCACCAGAATACAATACAGACCAATACAAAACACATCATTACAGATAAGCCTATCAGTACCCTCGTGTCATCACCACCTGATCCTCTCTCAGACCTCTTTGAACTTTCCATAACCCCAAACCTTGTTGACTCTGGGTGAAGGACAGTCAGCTGAGTCAAAGACACCAATCTAGGGGAAGGCCTTAATGGCTCCCAACACTTGCCCAGCAGCTAACTTGGCTGAACAGCACAAGAGGGGGAGGTGCCCTTTGGTAGAGAGCTTCTCAAGTGAGTGCAGGAGCTGGGAGGGAAATAACCAAGGTGACTTCAAGGAAATTTCAGGCTCTGTGAAAGATATAAAGGGAAAGAAGCAAAGAGCTTCTCCCAAGGGCGAAGTCACCGACGTTCCTCCTTGCTAGAGTAGAGCCCTCTTTGCTTTGGCCATTGGGAAGGGGTCTCCAGCTGCATGCCTGCCCCATGCCCAAACTTTCCAGTTAGAATGTTTCCCCTGATAACAAATCCTTTCCTGGGAAATGCCTTTTGGCAAAACCAGCGAGCACAATTGCAGAAGAAACATTTGCCTGCTACCCACATTGACTACAGCATGGAAGGCTAGATACTGGAGTGAGAGGAACAAGATCACTAAGAACCGCTGATCTTCTAGGAAAAAAGACAGCTCAAGAAGCAGGAGAAGGAAAAGTGTCTTTAAACTATGAAGTAAGAGCATTATCTAAATCAGCAACAGAAATGGCTGTGCTGAAAACTTAGAACCAGGGAGCAAGAAATAACTCTAGAAAGTTCAAAGTCTAAAACGAAAGTTCAAGGAAGGGACTGAGCAATAGAATAGGTAAAGTGAGTGATCCAGAGAAGGGAAGGTTCAGGAAATCTATCAGAATTTGGAGCAGAACTACAAGGAGATGAAAAATACAAGAAGAAGTTAATACAAAAAGGATCAGTTCACTGAGGCCAAAACACTAATTGAACAGGAATTCAAGAGACAAAGGCGAGAAGGAAATAATAGAGGAAATATTTCTTCACACTTAACGAGAGACAAGAATCATTTATTTTAAAGAAGCTATTGAAAGTCAGTGGAACTAATGCAAAAAGATCTACACCAGAAAATTCTAGAGAAAAGAGCAGGTTCCAAGATAAAAGAAAATCTGAAAAGCTTCCAGAGAGAAAAAGATATCTTACCTACTATAGTGGACAATAGTTATAGTTTTTTTTTTTTTTTTTTTTTTTTTTTTTTAGTACTGGGGTTCCTAGAAGCCCTTCTACCTCCGGGCTACACTCCCAGACCTATTTTATATTTTTTTAAATTTAGAAACAGGGTCTCTTAAGCCAGCGAGGCTGACTTTGAACTAGCATGATCCTCCTGTCTCCGCCTCCCAAACACAGGGATTACAAGCATGCACCACCACGCCCGGCAGTAGTTATAGTTTTTATCTTTCTTATTTGCCTTTTTTCCTCCATTTTCTCTGCAAGACTTCCTTCCTTCCTTCCTTCCTTCCTTCCTTCCTTCCTTCCTTCCTTCCAAGAATCTTTTCTCTTTCCATGTCATGACCTTTAGAATTGCTCCAGTCTAACTCAGGCTCATGGGAAGAAGCCTAGGACTCAAACTTGACCAACCAGAAAATTCCATTCTCTGGCTAGAGTGATTAGCTCAAGATGGGGACCAGAACCAAAAGGGTACACTCTGAGTCCTTACAGGATTTTCAGGTATTAATAGAGAAGTCAGACTCTGGCTTGTGGGGTCATATGACTACAGAGACATCAGCACTAGCTGCCTGTGGTTGCCGGAATTGCAGAGGGTAGCTCATTGTGGTAATACAAAAGGACGCGCGCGCGCGCCTGCACACACACACACACACACACACACACACACACACACACAGAAACACCAAGTCACAAGATATGGAAAGAACCCTAGTGATGCCTTTGGACCACTGGATCCAGCCATGGCGCCACACTTGACATCCCGGGTCTGAGTCAACACATCCTCTACTTTGCCAAAGCTAGTTTGACCTTCTATAAGACGCACTTGCAAAGGTATAAAAATTAGGCATCAGACTTCTTATCAGCCATATAAAGTGCTAAAAGATAATGCAGAAGCCAGGCTTTGTGACACATGCCTCTAATCCCAGTATATGGGAGGCTGAAACAGAAGGATGGCAGGTTCGTAGCCAGTCTCAGCAATGTAGTGAGGCCCATAGCAACTTCGTGAGATCTGTTTTAAAGTAAAAAATAAGATTGGGCTAGGGGTGTAGCTCAGAGGTAGAATGCCCCTCAATCCCTAGTGTCATCCCTGCACAAAAAACTCAGAAAAATCTTTGAGTGGAAAATGATTTTTTGAACCTAAAATGCTATATCTGTTTAAACTATCATTCCAGTCTGAGAGCAAAATAACATGATACTTAGTAAAGACTCAGGGCTTTCCACTCACAGAACTTTGCTGAAAGAATTCTCAGGAACAGATCATAGCAGGAAGAAAAAATGGACTCAAGAAACAGAAAGACGGAACATGGAGAGTCATACCGAGTGAAGTCATCAGTGATCGTGGCAATTAATCTGAATAAGTACAATGCATAACACGAAAAGATCTGCATTCTCCTTGAGCTGCTGTGGGAGGTAACGGTGTGAGGAATGGCTGTTTGTGTACTAGGAGGCTCGCATTGTTAGGAAGAAGCTACAGACACTAAATCTGGGCATTGATGGTGAGTTAAATCTTGTCAAAATTTAATGGGCAACTACTAGAGAAACAGAAATGAGATGTGTAATTTCCAGACCATTAAAGGGGGAAAAATCCCTATCTGATAGAAGACAAATGAAGAGGAAAAGCAACAGGACAGACAGAAAGGGAAAGCTTAATACAAGCTGAGAGGGACACGCAGTGGGGACGACAGGTGTGTGAGCAGGTCAAATTGCTCTGTTCACAGCAGAGTCCTTCAATAAATGTTCAGTGAATTGATGAAGGAGGCAGATACTCGAAAATCTGGTTTTAAAAAAACATCCTGTTTTAGCCGGGCGTGCTAGCGCACACTTGTAATCCCAGCATTTGGGAGGCTGAGACAGGAGGATCACAGCTCGTGAACAGCCTCAGCTACTTAGTGAGTCTCTTTGCGACTCAGTGACACCCTGTTTCAAAATAAAGAATAGAAAATAGGGCTGGGGTGGAGCTTGGAGATAGAATGCCCCTGGGTTCCAACCCCAGTACCTAAAAAAAAAAAAAAAAAAAAAAAAAAAAAAAAAAAAATCCCGTTTTATTTATTTATTTATATTATTATTTTTTGTGGTACTGGGGTTCCTGGAAGCCCTTCTGCCTCCAGGCTACACTCCCAGACCTAACTTATATTTTTGAAACAGGGTCTCTTACGCCAGCGCGGCTGGCTTCTAACCTGCGCGATCCTCCTGTCTCCACCTCCCAAGCACAGGGATTACAAGCGCGCCACCATGCCTGGCTAAAAAAAAAAAAAAATCCTGTTTTAAAAACAGATCCAAGTTGAGCATGGTGGTGCATCTTGAAACCCCCACACTTGGGATACGGGAGGATCACAGTTTTGCGACCAGCCTCAGCTATTTAGGCCTTCCACAACTTAGTGAGACCCTGTTTCAAAATAAAGAATAAGCCGGGCATGGTGGCACACACTTGTAATCCCTGCATTTGGGAGGCTGAGACAGGAGGATCGCGCAGGTTCAAAGCCAGCCTTAGCTACTTAGTGAGCCTCTCAGCAACTTAGTGGGACCCTGTTTCCAAATAAAGTATAAAATAGGTCTGGGAGTATAGCTGGGAGGTAGAAATGCCCCTGGGTTCCATTCTCAGTATAAGAAAGAAAGAAAGAAAGAAAGAAAGAAAGAAAGAATTAAAAAATAGACCTGGGAGTATAGCTTGGAGGTAGGATGCCCCTGGGTTCAATCTCCAGTACTGAAAAAAACAAAACAAAACAAAACAAAACAAAACAAACCAGATCTGAATCAAACCACTTACACATATCACTTTGCATGCACACTAAGGTTGAAAAGAAAGGGAGAAAAAAGATTTCCCAGGCAAACATGACAAAAAGATCAAAAGATCAAGTATGACAATAACAGTATTAGAGTAAAAAATAAAAATTGCATGGTCGAAGACATTAAACAGAATCAAGAGCAATATGACTTTCTAGACAAGAAACACCAGCAAAACAGCTGGCCAGATAAATGAACAAAACACACAGTTAACATTCACAAATCGGTGGTGTTTCTGTATACTATCCAATACCCAACTTAAAAATGGAAAGCATTGAGAATCCCAGTTGCATTCACAAGAATGACAAATGGCACAAAATACCAAAAAGCACTGATAAAAATCAACCTAACAAGAAGTGAACAGGACCTGGGTGTGGTAGCACATGCGTGTAATCCTAGTGCTTGGAGGACTAAGACAGGACGATTGCTGGTTCAAAGCCAGCCTGAGCAACTTTTTTAAATTTTTTAAATGTATTTTATTTTAATTTATTTTTTATTTTATTTTATTCATTTATTTACTTGGTGATACTGGGGTTCCTGGAAACCCTTCTACCTCTGGGCAACACTCCCAGACCTATTTTATATTTTTATTTGGAAACAGGGTCTCTTAAGCCTCCTGCACGATCCTCCTGTCTCCGCCTCCCAAGAGCGGGGATTATAAGCGTGTGCCACCACGCTTGGCTTGATAGACCCTATTTTATTTATTTATTTATTTATTTATTTATTTATTTATTTATGTTTTTGGTGGTGCTGGGGTTCCTAGAAACCCTTCTACCTCTGGGTTACACTTCCAGACCTATTTTTATATTTTTATTTGGAAACAGGGTCTCTTAAGCCAGTGAGGCTAGCTTCAAACCTGTGCAATCCTCCTGTCTCCGCCTCCCAAGTGCAGCGATAGACCCTATTTTAAAGTAAAAAATAAAATAGGAGTGGGAGTGTAGCTCAGAAGTAGAATGCCCCTGGGTTCAATCCCTAGTGCCACAAAAAGAAAGAAAGAAGGAAGAAAGAAAGAAAGAAAGAAAGAAAGAAAGAAAGAAAAGAAAAGAAAAGAAAAGAAATGAAATGAACAGAACAAAGCTGGGCATGGTGATGTATACTTGTAAACTCAGCATCTGAGAAGCTGAGACAGGAGGATCCTGGTTCGCAGACAGCCTAAACTACTACTTAGTGAGGCCCTTTGAAACTTAGTGAGACCCTGTTTCAAAAATAAAGAATAAAAAATAAGACTGGGGGTGTAGCTTGGTAGTAGAATGCCCCTAGGTTCCATCCCAGTATTGCAAAAGAAAGAAAGAAGGAAAGGAAGAAAGAAAGAGAGAGGATCAATAATTAAAAACAAAACAAAACACAAAAATGACACTGAGGACATTATATAAAAAGACAAGAAGCCAAACCCTGAACAAATGATATTTTCTAAGTGGAATTACTCAGCATTGAAAAGATAAGTACTCTCCCCAAATCAGTCTACAAATTAGTGCAACACAAATCAAAGGCCCAGAATTGGATAATTATTCTAAAATTCATTTGGAAAGAGAAGAACAAAAGAATAACTGAGAACCATTTTAATAAGTAAAAGAGAAAAATTTTGCCCTATCAGATATCAAAATGTGGTCCCAGGCAGGCATGAAAGCACACAGCTATAATCCCAGTACTTGGGAGTCTGAGATGGGAGGATTGTAGGTTCAAGGCCAACCTCAGCAAGTTAGTGAGACCCTTAGGAATTTAGCAATACCCTGTTTCAAAATAAAATAGGGCTGGGGGTGTAGCTCAGAGGTAATATTCCTGAGTTAAATCTCTAGTGCCCCCACCACACACATAGCCATGGTCCAAAGTTTAGTAGTTGGAACAATGTAGTGTTAAGGCCAAAACTGACAAATATATTAGTAATTTGGAACAGAGAATCCAAAGAACAGACAAATCAATATGTGAGACTTTAGTATTTGATAAAAATGGCATTTCAGTTAGTGAAGAAATGATGTTCACAAAGGTGTTGGGAAAACTATTTATTTTGAAAAATAGTTAGACTTCAACCTTGTACTATCACAAAATAAATGAGTAATGCATTAAAAGATAATCATGAAATCTAAACTTGAAAATATAGAAAGAAGATATAGGAGACTTAAAAAAAATCATCCTGAAATGGAGAGGACCTTATGTAATGCACTGACTAAAAATCAGAACAGAAAAGGTGGATGGATTTGACTAGATACAAATTTAAAACACCCTCTAAACACAAAACTTCTCTGTGGGAGAACGTGTTTGCAAGACATAAAATACACAAAGGATGCCAGGCGTTGTGCACACGCTTGTAATCCGCGCGCTTGGGAGGTGGAAACAGGACGTGCAGGTTAGAAGCCAGCCTTGCTGGCTTAAGAAACCCTGTTTCCAAATAAAATATAAAACAGGCCTGGGAGTGTAGCCCGGATGTAGAAGGCTTTCATCCCCAGTACCACCAAATAAACAAACAAACAAAAACAAAACAAAACAAAACAAAAAACCCACAAAGGATGGATATATATGATACTTAGGGAACTCTTTTTTTTTTTTTTTTTTTTTTTGCGGGTGTGGAGATGGAACCCAGAGGCATTTGACCTCTGAGCTATACCCCCTGCCCTATTTTTTATTCTTTATTTTGAAACAGGGTCTCACAAAGTTGCGGAGGGCCTCACTAAGTAGCTGAGGCTGTCTGTGAACCACGATCCCCTGGTCTCAGCCTCCCGAATGCTGGGATTACAAGCGTGTGCTACCACGCCCAGCTCTTAAGGAACTCTTAATCAACAGTCAGCCCAGTAGCAAAATGTAGAAGAAATGTGGATGGGCAACCGGAAGAAATACCACAATCAGCATTATATAAGTGTGAAATTTATTTAGCATTATTAATACAATACAATGGAAGTACAAGTTAAAAGAAGAATGTGCTGTCAATTTGTGTGTGTGTGTGTGTGTGTGTGTGTGTGTGTGTGTCTGGGGATGGAACCCAGGGGCATTCGAACTTCGAGCTACACCCCCTGCCCTGTTTTTTATTCTTGATTTTTTGAAACCGGGTCTCACTGAGTTGTGGAGGGCCTCACTAAGTAGCTGAGGCTGTTCTGGAACTGCGATCCGCCGGTCTCAGGCTCCCAATGCTGGGATTACAAGGGTGTGCCACCATGCCCGGGTTTTGATGTCAATTTTTACCCATGATAAGAATGACAAAGATCTTAAAAGATGGAAACCATTCAATAAAGCCACCCGTGTGTTTTAAGTAAGCTTTTGGTGACCAGTACCAGAAGGAATAACTTATACTGGCTCAAGCTGGTTGTGGATTTGTTATCTAACTTAATCAAACATCTAGCTTCTGGTGTGGTGCCTTCGGTGGTATGTAATGACATCAGGACTTAGGCTCCTTTCTTTTTTTTCTCTCTGTCAAACTTCACCCTAAGGCTGTTGTTATGCTGACAAAAGGGAGGAGGCAGTTCCAGACACCCCATTCAGTCCTCAAAAGGCTCAGAAGAAGAGTTGTTTTTCCCTCCAGACACATTTTAGTTCATTGGCCCAGGACTGGGCCACATGCCCATCCCTAAGCCCATCTCTGGAAAGAGGAATGCCTCATCTTTATCACCTGGGAAGCCGACAACCCTGTGACTGCTATTATTTTCTGTTTTCTATTATTATAACAAAATACCAAAGGCTGTATAACTTATAAACAAAAGAAGTTATTTAGCTCATAGTTCTGGAGGTTCAAGAGCATGGCTCTGGCTCTTGTGAGGGCTCCCAGCGGTGTCACATCATGGCAAATGGGATCTTCTTCTCTCCTCTTCCCTCTCCTCTTTTCTCTTCTCTCCTCTCCTCTCCTCTTCCCTCCCCTTCCCTCCCCTCCCCTCCCTTCTCCCCTTCCGCCCCCTCTCCTTTTCTCTCTCTCTCCTTCCCTCTCCTCTCTTCTCCCCTTCCCTCCCCTCTCTTTTCCTCTTCTCTCTCTCCTTCCTTCTCCTTCTCTCCTCTCCCCTCTCTTCTCCTTCTCCCTTCTTCCTCCTCCCTCCTACTCCTCCTCCCTCTTCCTCCTCCTCCCTCCTCCTCCCCTTTTTCTCCCTCCTCCTCCTCCTCCTCCTCCTCCTCCTCCTCCTCCTCCTCCTCCTCCTCTTCCTTCTCTCTCTCTCTTTCAGAGCAAAATTATCTCCAGAAGATTTCCCCACCCACCGTCCCAGCAGACTTTCACTTATATATCACTGGCCGGTCCTGGGTCACCCTCACTCCCAACCCATTTACCTGAGGGGGAATGGGGTCAATCTCTTTACACTATTTGGGGCTGGGTGATGGGGTCTTCTTAGGAGGGACTCACCTGCCCCAATAAAACCAGGGTCCTGATTTTACAGGAAACAGAGAGGATTGACTCTTGGGAATGCAGTTGCCTGTGTCTTCCTCTTTCCTCTATCCATGAGAACCTCCCCTTCAGAATATGGTTCTGTCTTTATATTTCATGGGAAGAGTCTTTTCTCTGATCAGGAGGTGCTTAAGTAGATTTGTTGTTGACAGATATTCAATGGTAGCTCTATAAATATGCCAAGAAGAGAAAAATAAAAACAAAAACAAAAACACCTTGACAGATAGAAATGGAATTGCTCTGGGGAATGGGATATGGGGCACAAGTGTCACATCGAGAGATCTTACCAACTGGCTGCCAGCTGCAGGCTGCCCTGGGCTGAGGCACGGCTGGCCCGCCCTACAGTAAACCAGCTGCGTGAGGCAAGTGCCATCTGGCACGTAAACTTGGCAGAGCCTGGAAAGACAAGTCAACTTGCGTGTGAAGCTATTATTATTATGGGTTAAGGTGAATGGAACCCTGGCACCTGCGACGGAGAGAGCTGCCTCCTCCCCCCGGTTCCCGTCTCCTGCTGCGGCCACTGAGCAGCCACTGCAGAGTTCCCTGGTTCTGGACACCTCTCCTCCAGGGCTGAAGCTTTAGTTCATGAGGTGCTAAGGAATTGGGTCTTCACTTTAGCGTCTCCCCTTGCATATCCTCCACGTCTCCCTGGGCACTCTGCTGATGAGTTTGCCTCCTGTCTCTGCTAAGCTGCTCAAACACACAAACCAGATCTTACAGATTTTGTTTTCCACCTCTGCTCCCAGCATCCTGCTTTAAACAACCCAGGTGCTCACTAGTCATTGTGAAACAGATAAGGACCAGAGGGAAGCATTGGGAAAGAAAGTTCCCACCTTCCACCTTTTACACCTATTTCCAGATGCCTGCTGATTGGTAGCCTCTAAGGACAGCAGCGAAGGCATCGTCAGTGCACATTTCAATTTGTGAACCTTGCCCTAGCGCATCTTGATTTCTGTAATTCTCCATTCCCCACCAGTAGGGATCAAAAGATGGGAGCGCTGGAAGGCATCCTAGAGGTGAGTACTCCACAGGTCAGAAGCATGGAGGTCTGAAGGACTTGCTCAAGGCCATGTTGCTACTTGGTAGCCGAGCACAACAGTTATTTATATACCCACATTATTAATGCAGAAATTTAAGCTGGGGGTCCAAGGGTGACTAAATTAAAAGAGTGAAATTACAATCAGGAACAAAAGGAAAAAAAAAGAACTTAAAAAGGAGCTGGGATTAAAGTAAAAGAGAAACACGTACCATCTGCAAACAGGTTAGTCACAAACTCGGCCATAAACAACTGTGCATCTATATGTCAAGATGGAAAGAGAATCTAGTCAGATACAAAATCCATGATGGATATGAAAGAAAATTAGACCAGTAACTCAGAGAAGTTGAATCGTTGTTGGTACCAGTACCTGACTGGCATCACCCATAAAGAACTCTGGGGTGTAACAAAGGTCCTAAACAGCATCCTAGCGCTGTGCAGAAAAAGTACTTTTTGGTGCCAGGCTGGTAGCCGATGGCAACACGGCAAAGCTCAATCTGAAAAAAGCACTTTATGTGGGTGTTGGGGAGAATTGGGAACCAAATCCAGGATTGCTAGCAGAGGGAAGAGGATTGCCAAATTGAGATGTGAAAGATTTAAACTCAGAATTCAGTGACATCAGGAGTACAATAATAATTACTGTTTTTAATTATGACCCAGAGGCAATGAAGATCCCAAAGTATTTTCTGAATCATCTAAAAGAAAAATTTTTTAAAAAGCTCAATCTGGTTTCAGGTTAATTTAGTACTTAATTAGACACTGTCATCTGTTCTAGCTGCTATTTCATATATTTGTTTTATTCTCTTCAATTAGATTGTCATGTTTTTGAAGACCGGGGTCCACACATAGGGGAAGTGCCATTTTGCTTAATGCAATATGAATCATAAATTTGACTACAAAAGCAGAAACCTGTCTGAGGAAGGACAGCTGGACTTTTTAGCTCTGATTCTTCTGAGCTCTTTGTGAATTTCCACTGCTTCTACCACAGGACTGGGAGGTGGAACGGCTTTCTCCATTAAAGCCATCCCTTTATTCTAGTCTCGTATCTCATGGCACATCAGGGACTAATTTGTAATATTAAATAAGACCTTATAGAAGGCTTCAGATAACAGGAGGAAAATAGAGTAGCTGGAAACTACAGAATCTAGTTTGCAACTATTGCCATCATTAGAAAGAAACATCAATACCCATGATTTTTGACAATCTGACAAGGACTGGAGTCCCGATTCTGGTGCCAAACTACCTGTGTTTAAAATCCAACTCTCCCATTGGCTGGCCAGTTAGCCTTGGGCAGATTATCTAACCTCATTTCTTTCTTTGCTTCCATTTTTTTTGTGGGGTACTGGAGATCAAACCTAGGGGCATTCTACTGAGTTATACCCCCCAACTCTTTTTATTTTGAAACAGGGTCTTACTAAATTGTTGAGACTTGCCTGGAACCTGTGACTCAACTGTCTCAGCCTTTCAGGTAGTAGGGTCAGGAGCACGCACACCACGCCCAGCTTACCTAACCTCTTCATTTTCCTTATCTTTTAAAAGGTTGCTGTGGTGCCGGGCATAGTGGCACATGCTTGTAATCCCAGCGCTTGGGAGGCTGAGACAGGAGGATTGCACGGGTTCGAAGCCAGCCTCAGCTACTTAGTGAGGATTTCAGCAACTTAGTGAGACCCTGTTTCCAAATAAAATATAAAAAAGGTCTGGGAATATAGCCTGGAGGTAGAAAGCCTCTGGGTTCCACCCCCAATACCACCAAAAAAAGTTGCTGTGGTACTTATAACAGTGTGGTGAGGGTGGAAAGTGCCTGCACATAGTAAATATGTACCAGCTATTAATATTATAATTGAGCACATTTTATTTTTGGTGTTGAGCGAGCTACACTTCCCAACCTATCCATCCATCCATCCATCCATCCATCCATCCATCCATCCATGTATGGAACCCAGGGGCATTCTACCTTCAAGCTACACTCCCAGCCTTATTTTATTGTTTTTATTTTGAAACAGGGTTTCACTAGGTTGTGGAGGGTCTCCCTAAGTTGCTGAGGCTGGCCATGGACCTGCAATCCTCTTGTCTCATCCTCCCAAGGATTGGGATTACAAGCATGCACCGCCACACCTGGCTTCTTAACTGTTTTACAATTTTGAGACAGGGTCTCACTAAGTTGCTGAGTCTGGCTGTGAACCTACAATCCTCCTGTCTCAGTATCCCAAGTACTGGGATTATAGATGCCTAGTTACCACACCCAGCTTCAAGCTAGCACTGTTTATAATCCAGACACTTTATATGTTTTGTTTTGCTTTGTTTTTGCTGTACTGGGGATGGAACCCAGGAACATTGCACCTCTGAGCTACACCACCCCCCAGCCCTATTTCTTAGCTTTTTGTTTTCTTCATGGTACTGGGGATGGAACCCAGGGGCATTCTACGTCTGAGCTATTCTACCCTCAGCCCTATTTTTTTTTTTTTTGGTGGTGGTATTGGGGTTCCTGGAAGCCCTTATACACCTGGGCTACACTCCCAGACCTAATATATATATATATACAGGGTCTCATAAGCCAGTGAGGCTAGCTTCGAACCAGCGCGATCCTCCTGTCTCCGCCTCCCAAGCGCAGGGATTACAAGTGTGCGCCACCATGCCTGGCTCAGCCCTATTTTTTATATTTATTTATTTATTCATTCATTCATTCATTCATTCATTCATTCATTCATTTATGTGGTACTGGGGTTCCTGGAAGCCCTTCTACCTCTGGGCTACACTCCCAGACCTATTTTATATTTTTATTTGGAAACAGGGTCTCTTAAACCAGCAAGGTTGGCTTCGAAATTGTGCAATCCTCCTGTCTCTGCCTCCCAAACGCCTGCCTGGCCCTGTTTTTTATTTTGAAGAGTCTCAGTGAGTTGGGAAGGACCTTGCTAAGTAGCGGAGGTTGTCTTTGAACCGCCTCCTAAATGCTGGGATTACAAGAGTGCTCTACCATGCCCAACCACTTTTTTTTTTTTTTTGCGGGTCTGGGGCTGGAACCCAAAGGCATTTGACCTTCGAGCTACACCCCCTGCCCAATTTCTTATTCTTTATTTTGAAACAGGGTCTTACTGAGTTGCAGAGGGCCTCACTAAGTAGCTGAAGCTGTCTGCGAACTGCGATCCTCCGGTCTCAGCCTCCTGAATGCTGGGATTACAAGCATGTGCCACCATGCCCAGCTTGCCCAACCACTTTTAACTCAACATTTGAATAACACTCTAATTTGATTGTTTCAATTTTTTGGTTTTTACATTCTTTAAAGTTATTGAGAACCCCAAGAACTTCTGTTTCTACATGTTATAGTATATATTCACTGTGTTAAAATTAAAGTGAAGAAATTTAAAAATATTAATTAACTAATTTTAAAGTAACAATAATAAGCCCAAGATACATTAACAAAATATCTTAATTACTGTATAAAATAACTGTTTTTTTTTTCAGAACAAAACATTTTGTGAGAAAGGGGCATTGTTTTACATGTTTGCAATTTTCTTTAATGCCTGGCTTAATAGAAGATAATTGGATTCTCATAATTGTTCCTGTGTTCCAAGTGTTGCTCTATGCTGTTTTAGTTTATGTATATAAAGAAAGCCCAGTATTCCACAGATACGCAGTTGGAAAAGAGAAGACTTTCCTAGTCTTTCAATTGTGGTCCCCTTTGTGGTCCTCTGTAGCAAAGTCTGCAAGTGGTAGTTTCTCAAAGATTAGTTGCAATGTGGATTCTGAAGCCATATACATGAACTTTCCACCTTCTGTTATATTAAAATGCATTGGTCTGTCTTGTACTTTGAATGGGCCATTTGCCCATGTGTGACTTTTACATCCTTCACTGGTCATTTGGAAAATATTGACTCACTGAGTTTTGTAGATTAGTTAAGTTTTGAAACGTTCACATTTGTTAATATCATCGCCAATCTCACTAGAAAAGAAAAAAAAAACTCAAGTGTTGGAGAACTGTCATGCATACTGGTTTTCCAAATGCTACCTTTTTCTTAAAAGTTTACAATTTATTATTATTACACATTATCAATTGTTTCTCTCAATTTAGCAGACTTACTTTGTTTGATTTCAAGATAATGTCTGCCGAGCCGGGCGTGGTGGCGCACGCTTATAATCCCCGTGCTTGGGAGGCTGAGACAGGAGGATCACACAGGTTTGAAGCCAGCCTCGGCTACTTAGTGAGGCTCTCTGCAACGTAGTGAGACCCTGTTTCCAAATAAAATATAAAATAGGTCTGGGAGTATAGCCTGGAGGTAGAAAGCCCCTGGATTCTGCCCCCAGTACCACCAAAAAAAAAAAAAAAAAAAAGATAATGTCTACCAAATATCTAATTCTGAATAGCCATAGTTTGCCTGTCATTCTTTTCAATTAAAATGGTATTCCATGAGAAGACAGTGGGTCCAGCTTGTAGCACAAGCACACTAATGCTTTTTCTCGAGAATGTAGCAAATGTGTCCTATGCTTATTTCCCATTTTTTACATACAAATGTTAAAAAATAATCAGTGATTGAAACTTAATAAATACTACTACTGCTTCACCAAGGTCATTCTTAAGGACATTCTCTCTGAAAGTGTAAGAAATACAGTGATTAGTAATTTAGTGCTCCTGTTTTGATTTGTACTAAGGCACCAATAGTTTCACCTACCATTTCTTACATCAACAGAACAAAAGTTAACACAATGAAAAAGACAAATATCATCTTAGTAGTTTTGTTGAATTAGTCAGTTTTCTGTTACCATAACAAGATACCTGAGGCACACTAACTTTAAAAAGAAAAGAAATTTTTTGGCTCATTGTTTCAGAGGCCAAAGTCCAAATAGCAGAGTGACAGCTCTGGTGAGGGTCCCATGCAGATAGCAGGAGAGCAAGTGAGGGAGAGAGCACATCACCAAACAGGAAGCCCCACAATCCCTTCTGAGGGCACATCCTCTCACTAGGCTCCTTCTCTTTAAGGCTCCATACCACCCCCATTGCTAAATTGAGAACAAAGGTCCCAATGCATGAACCTTGGGGAACAAGTCACGTCCCAACCATAGCAGTTATGAAAATATTTTGCTCATATGGAACTTACAGAAGATCCTAGGGTATCCCAAGGATCCCAATGACTGTATTTTTGGAAACTACTGCTCTAAAATTAATCCTGTCTGGAATCTTTTATGTCCAGATCTATTATAGGTTGGGAGCCATTTCCTTCTCTGATTTACCCAGGAGCCACCACCTGAATACCCTTTTTATGTCTCTCCCTTAAATCTTTGGAGCTGGGAAGGATACAGCCATACAAAAGGAAAAGAAAATGTTTCCTTGCAGGAGATGGCTATTCCACACTGGGTGTGACTAATCACACCTCCATCGTTCACGAAGAGACTCCTGGGTACACTGCCACGGAGGACAGCTCGTCCTCGTGTCAGAGCTCTCTCACTAGTCCTCAGAGCCTGGACCAGTTCCGAGCCCATTGTGGCATAAACCCTGCCCTCCAAGGATGCTTCTTCCCTTCCCTTTGCATCCTTTTCGCGTTGAATGAATGGGAGTGATATTGCTGATTTCGAGGTGGTCCCTCAGGGAAGGATGAGCTTCCAGAGGCATCATCTGTACATCCCAGTCCCTCACCTACTTCTCTCTGACCAGGACATTCACTTGTTCCTGTCTTCAGGTCTATGATTTGTTAGCACTTATATGTTGATCTTTATCCTACCCAGAACTGTGCTCGATTGGGAATAAGAAGTGGGAGGTGGAGTGGGAGGATGGGGCAGTGGTAATGGCATGGACTCAAAGACCTATGGGAGCTGTGGGACATTTAATGAGCAGCGTGATCCTTCAAAGCTGCATTCTTTTGTTATAGTTGAAAAACATATATATATATATATATATATATATATATATATATATATATATACACACACACACACACACATACATAACAAGTACTTGTGCGTCCCACCAACCAGAATTGACAAATGATAATGTTTTGTCATATTCATTGCAGATCTATTTAAATAAAGGAAATAAAACATTACAAATAAGATTGAAGTCCCCTAAGCCTATATTCTTTAAATATTCATTTCACATTTATTTTGAAAAATGGCAGAGCTCTGTGCAAGGAAAGGGCAAAGGAGGATAACCTCTCCTCCTCCCAGCAATTTAGCTTTCCCTACACTTGCCCGCCTGCTCAGTAAACAGAAGCGCCACATTAGTGGACAGATGCCCCGTAGATGACAGAGTAGCAGCACCCCATCTCCAGGCCCTCCCCAACAGGCCAAACACACAGGACTCTTTCCAAGAGAAGTTCAGGAAATTATAATGTTCTGAATCTCATTACATTTCATAGGGTCTGTGTGCTCTTTTAAAGTAGTTCTCAAGCCAAGTGTGGTGGTGCATGCTTATAATCCTAGTACTTGGGAGGCTGAGACAGGAGGGTAGCAGGTTTGTGGCCATCCTTAGCAACTTAGTGAGCCCCTAAGGTCTGGGGATGTAGCTCAGAGGTAGAATGCCCCTGGGTTCAATCTCCAGTATCACATACACAGAAAAATAAAATAAAATAAAATAATAAAATAGTTCTCCATGCAGTACCCAGGCTGTCTGTTTATCCTTCTGCCTGGCTGGAGCTGCATGAGCTTTGCAGTCCTCTTACATGGATCACTTGATCAAGCAAATGGCAATTGTCTGTGTCCACCGCTTCAGGAGTCAAAGCGAGCACCAACAACCTAGTTTTGCTCTCCTCCTCCCCTTTATATCTCTACAGCTATAGTAAATCAGACAGCCTGGCTTTTTTTTTTTTTTTTAAAGCTGTATCTGAATCTAATGCCTTCAACCTAGAAATTTCCGTTCTATCACTCAGTGAGTGGCAAGAGCAATGGGCTTCTCTGATTAGTGAAGCTGCGGAGTGGAAATGAATCACGGGGCCTTTGTATTCTGGAACATGGGTCTGGGATGAGTAAATGTGGGAGGTCGGCCAAAACACAAGCCTGGTGACTTAATGCTTAAGTGATTTACAACGAACATAAGTCCAGAGACTTATGCTGAATAAATGTCTCCATTTACTAAGCATTAAAAGGAAAGGTGAGTGAGAAGGGCCAAGGGGGAGACCGCGAGGCATCTGCTTCTGACCATCTCCCAAGCTCCGTCTCCCTCTCCATCAGATGGGGCTCTCAAGAGCAATGTGTTTCACTAATTAATTAATTAATCAGTAGTAGTACTGGGGATTGAACCCAGGGCATTCTACCTCGAGTTACACTGATTTTATTATTATTTTTTTGTTTTGAAACAGGAGTTTTCTGGGTTGCTGAGTCTCTCTGCATTGTTGAGGTTGTCCTCAAACCTGCGATTCTCCTGTCTCAACCTCCCATCCAGTACTGGGATCACAGCTGTACACCACCACACCCACCGAACAGTACGTTTTAGAAGTGACTGGAAGCGGCTGGGAAAATATCTTATCAAAGCTATTTTCTTAGGGAAGAAGTTGGGCTTTATGCCATAAAAGGAGAAAAAATAACATACTTAAGTCTCCCAGATCAGCTAAGTACCCACTCAGGAAGGCAGAGATTATTCTGGCTCTTTTTAGATAACATAATGTGGGGGCTTTTCCAAGCCAAATGGAATTAAGAGCTGGAGTGCTAAACTTTCTATCAGTTGAGAATCAGGTAAAGCAGGACAAGATCATCAAAGTATCTCCAGGGTGAGGGAAAGGCATGCCACGAACTTGGGTGAAGCCATTGTGTCAGCCAGTTTCCAGAGAAATAAGGCCAATACCGTGCGTGTGTGTGTGTGTGTGTGTGTGTGTGTGTGTGTGTAGCAAAAGAGAGAGATTAAAGGAAATTTATTGTAGAAATCAGCTCACATGATTACAGAAGCTGAGCAGCCTCAAAATACAATGTCTAAAAGTAGAGAAACAAGGAAATTGATGGTATAATTCAGTCCCAGGCTGAAGGCCTGAGAATAGAAGAGATGTCTGCTGGTTTATGATCCAGGAATGCAGATGTCCTTGGGTAGATAGATGTCCTAGTTCAAGAAAAAAGAAAAAACTTGTCCTTCCTTTACCTTTCTGTTCTATTTGGGCCCTCAGCGGATTGGATGATGCAGGCCATGTTGGTGGAGGTGATCTTGTGTTCTCAGCCTGATCTACATGCAGATCTCATTCAAAGACACCCTTAGAGGCACACCTAGAAATAATGTTTTACTAGCAATCTTGTCTTCTTTTAGCCCCATCAGGTTGACTCTTAAAATTAACCATCAAAATCATCAACTAATAGTCTTGGGAGAAAACCTGGTCCAACTCCCAAAGTAGATGGCTCCCTTTCCCCTCACTCCATCAGCTGACTAGTCTTGGCTTGAAAGTTTCCAGCGATGGGGAACCACTTCCTCTTGAGGCATCCCATCCAGTTTTGAGTATCTTGCAACATAGGTTGTTTAGCTGGTGTTCCCATAAAACTATTGCATGGAGTCCCTGAGTCTCCTAACCCTTCTTCTCTGGGCATGTTCCAGTGGCTGGGTTTCTTTTCTTTTTTCTTTTCTTTTCTTTTCTTTTTTTTTCTTTTCCTTATTTTGCAGGTCTGGAGATGAAACCCAGGGGCATTCGACCTCTGAGCTACACCCCTGCCTTATTTTTTATTCTTTATTTTGAAACAGGGTCTCACTAAGTTATGGAAGGCCTCACTATATAGCTGAGGCTGTCCACAAACCGCGATCCTCTGGTCTCAGCCTCCCAAATGCTGGGATTACAAGTGTGCACCACCACGCCCGGCTTAGTGGCTGGGTTTCTGACAAGATCTATCACTCGGGGCTGTGCCCCCCACCGCCAGACAGAGCCTGACCTGTGCATATCATCAGACCTTTCCACATCCCTTTTGGCTCTTCCCACATCTCTACTTTTGTGCGTTAGTAGGGAAGGAGAAAAGGCAAGGAGAGGACAGAGGAAGTTATGATGATGATGCTTAGTTTATGAGACAAGGGCCCTGCCTTTTGAGCTCTAAGCTCCATACTTACCATCTCACTTCCTTGCTATACTCAGGTGTTTTATGCCTGCTCTTTGTGTTTATGTCAAGAATAGAATCTAATATTATAGAGACAGTGATTGAAGACTATATTGAAATAGGTTTTGGTAGAACCTGACCAAAGCAGATGAGAATGTATATCTTTGCCCAATATTGCCCAACATGTGCTACTGGGGTTATCAAAGGGTGATCCTTGGACTAACCATAGTAGAATCATCCGGGAACTTGTTTAAATGCAAGTTATGGGACACATCCCAAACTAATTGTATCAGAAACCCCCAGGCCAATACCCATCAGTGTGTGTGTGTGTGTGTGTGTGTGTGTGTGTTGAACTCAGGAGCATTCTATGTTAAGATACACCCAAAACCCTTTAAAACAATTTTTTGGGGGGTCTTGAAACAGGCTCTTGATAGGTTGCTGAGAGTCTCACTAAGTTACTGAGGTTGGTCTTGCACCTGTAATCCTCCTGCCTCAGCCTCCCAAGTTCTAGGATTACAGGTGTGTGCCACTATGCCCAGCTGCAGTCTATGTTTTAATAACCTTTCTAGGCGGTTGTGATTTGAGAACCCTTGGTAGAGTAGATGGTGGTGTTTTACCCACATGCACCTAAGGGGTCTTTGAAATGCCTTCCTAGTTTTTATGACTCCTGGCTGCTAATGTCTTTTGGTGGCTTCCTTCCTGGGAGGTTTTCCATGATCAAAACAGGAAGTTCCCTTGCCATGGAAGATAATGCAACCCAACCCTATTCTCCCTCCCGATATCAGATGTGAATGCCTGGCATAGTGTTGTGAATTGAAGTTCTCTGAAGAAACTGAATTTATATTAGTACTTAAGAGAAACTCAAATAAACCTCCAGCTTCACTTGCTCTTGGTTGACTTAAAAATCCTTAATTTTGGAGGTTACACAGCTGGGCAATACTTTATTAGTCTCTCATTAGCTTAGTTAAGATAACACCTCTGATGGGGTCATGATAACAGCTGCCTAGGCTACTTCTGAGGGACTTGAAGGACATTTTTTTGCTAGAAACACTGACTCATCACTTGGGGTGCAGAGTGCAGATGGCTGACTGGAAGAGGGTAAAGAGAATTGCCATCTCTGCCTTCACAGTGTGCTCTTTGTTGCCTTAATGTTTGAGTTGGATTATACTTAGTTCTGCATGTAGACTATTGGCTGTTTCTTCTCCTACTCATCCTCCTTCTTTTTCAGTACTGGGGATTGAATCCAGAGGTGCTCTAGTGCTGAGCTATAATTCAAGTTGTTTTATTGTTTTATTTTGATTTTGAGACAAGGTCTCACTAAGTTTCCTAGACTGGCCTTGAACTTGCAATTCTCCTGCCTTAGCCTCCCAAGTTGCTGGAATTAAAGACATACATCACTGTACCTGGCAGCATGTTGATCATTTGAGAAATGTTTTGTCCAGATTAACTACAACAATACAGGGTTAACTTGGCCTAGACTTCCCTATTCTCTCTCCTCCTCCTTCAAGGCTAAAAACACCTACCAGCCTGCATGGCTGGAAACACCAGACCATGCTAAGAGTGAAAAGATGTGGCACCCAGATTTCTGGAAGAGCTCCACCTATTCCCAGAAAAGATAAGACTGTTCCTCCTCTTCATTAGACAGTCCCCCTCCCGCATTATTCCTATCTTATATCTGTAATCTCTCAAGGTCCTGAGGTTGAGAAGTTGATCAGTGAGCAGAGCTCCTGCTTCTTCATTCTTCTGCTGCTGAATAAAGCCTTTCTTTCTTCTCAACACTCATATCTTTCTCATACATTGGTTTTTCCACGGAATGAGCTTCCAAACCCGGGCTCCATAACAATATTAGAGAATCTGCAAACTGACCTTGGCCAATTAGAACATTGTAATTGTGGCGACTTGGAGTATTTATTGTAGGTTGAGAGCCAGAATTATCTTGGCTGTCCCTTTAAGAGCCATTTATTTTCAACCTCTGCCTCTGACCTAACATCCTGGTGACAATTAGGTAAAACCTTTGGAACATATCACACAGCCTAGGAGACCTCCGGCTTCCATCAATCCTAACACCAAGGATGCTATGACATCTGAAACCTACAGAAAAGATTTTCCCACTCTGCCTACCTAATGTCGCTCCAATGTATTGATCAGATGCATTGATTTGTGACTTCCTTTGTTCTATGGCTATAAATGTTTAGGGAACTTCTTCCACTGTCATTCAGGGTAACTCAGTCTGTGTTCCTTGGCCATAGTCTTTCATATTTGGCTCAAATGAAACAATTTTTATTATTTTCCTTAATGCAGTTATTTTAGGTCAACAGAGTCCAAAAGACTAGCCTTTGACTTCAAGTGCAGAAAAATTAACCTGTCATGGTGGCACATGCCTGTAACCCTAGTACTTGAGAGCCTGAGACGACAGGAAGATCACAGGTTTAAAGCTAGCTTCAGCATCTTAGTAAGACCCTGTTTCAAAATAAATGAATAGATAAATAAATAAATAAAGCCAGTGTATAGCTCAGAGGTAGAACACCCCTGGATTCAATCCCATTTAATACACACACACACACACACACACACACACACACACACACACACACCTACTACCACCACCACCACCACCACCACCACCATCCACCACCACCACCATCCACCACCACCACCACCAATTTGTCCTCCAGAGCTGGCATGGTGGGAGAGCAGGATGAAGCCAAGACCACCACCTGTTGAGCTGCCTTCCTGCCCTGCCTGGCCCTGCACTGCTTGCTTCTCCCCTTCTGAGAGCACTTCCTCAATTAGTGATTTTTCAGAAGAATCCCCATCTCAGCTTTTGCTTTTCTGGGACTTAAGACAATCATTAAAAATTAAGCAATTGAAGGCTTTTAAAAAGGTATTTAAGGGTTCCCTATGGGCTTTTGAAAATATCTAGATAATTATACAAAATGTGATTTCTACTAGCTTTTGTGTGTAACATAGTTTGGAAGATGGACGATTGCATGCACAGGGAGGAATACCAGGCACAGAATAGTGACATTGGATTTCTTCTGTGCAGGAGGTTGGCTGGCTGAGTCCTTAGCATTCCTGGAGGCACTTAAGTATCTTCATTAGTTGTTCTCAGACCTCCAGTGAGGGTGGTGATTAAGGGCTTTTGGTTGATAAGCAGAATGAATCACAATGAGGTTAAGTGATGGCTGAGAGCCAGTTACTGAATGAAAATGAGATTCTACTCCCCCCCCCACTAAAAACCCAGCCCTTCCTCTGTTGATCTAGTGACATTTATTAGAAGCAAATCCTTGCCCCTCTACAGCTACTTTCTGAGAATGTATAGGCAGAAAATTTTGCAAAATAAATCAAGTTTTAATAATAAGGGCACTTAGTATTGAAAAAAATTTGATGTTCTCATCAGTTTTGCAGTTTGCCATGTTTGCACAGAATAAGTGGAGATTTGACAATTAACTAGGTTATTTGATGTATGTAGATTTAGGTGCCAAAAGGGACGCGATTACACCAAATCTTTAGATATATGGCACCCTTAAACTTCTGGGACTCTCTTGAATTTGGTCTACAGAGATGGTGCTGCATTAAAATGGGAAAGAGGCGGACAGCTTGACCTTCAGTGGGTAAGGTGACTTGTCCTTGGCTAGGGCGTCTGCTGCTTCTGCACCTTCTATCCACTCCAGAGCCATTGGAGTACCTGGGGTGGGTGAGATGCTGAGTGTATTGGTCCATGACCTTTTGTGCTTGGCTCTGTGAATCATTTCATTCGGCAAGTGCTTTTCATTGAATCCAGACAGCAGCCCGTGTACCTGGTGCTATAGAAATGAAAGACAGTCCTTGGCTTCATGGGCTGGTGAGGGAAGATGGACATGGAAAGTGGCTGTGGTTTTGTTCAATGGTGAGAGGCATATAAGATCAGCTGGTTTGAAAGGCAATCCCAGGAAGCACAAGTGGGGGAAAGTGAAGCAGGGAAAGGTTGGGAAACCAATAAAGGCTGTGTTATTTGGTGGGCTTTTCCTGTGAGCAACTGGGTCTCAGATTCACTGGGGACCCACACTGAGGAAACTGTGGAACACAGCTCAAAATGATTTCTCCAAGATGGGAAAGCTGGAGTATTTACTGGCAACTCCCACTCATTGGTCGCCTCTGTAGGCCTAGAATCTCTGGTACTTCTAGGCTGCTCTATGCATGGGCTGAACAAGCTTCAGGTGAGGCCTGAGGCCCTCAGCAAGTCTCAAGCAGCAGAGGAGAGGGCTTGAGGTGGACACCATCATAGTGCAACTAAAGTATTCCATTGTGCCGTAGGTGGTCTCCTGTTGGCAGAGGGGACATGGGCAAAAACCCACATCTGCTATAGTGGAGTGAGGAGATGGTTAAACAATATTTGCAAGTTAAAATGGATAGCTCTTGATGATTGGTACTGGGAGTAAGAAACAAGGTGGAGTCTTAAAATGACTTTTGTCTTTTGAGTTTGCACTTGCATTGATTGCATCTAAAACAATTGCCAGAGGAATAGTTTCTGGGTTAATGGGGGCAGGGGTGATTTTCCTTTGGACACACTGAGTTGGAGGTGTCTGTGATACAGCCAATGTCATACTGGGTTGGCAAGTAGAATTTCCCCAATTCTGTGTTAAGCTATGCAGGCTTCAACTTGACATGTTGAAAATCCTTGAACAGGTTTTGTAGGAATAAGTTCTAACTCTGCTAATGAATGAAGGTTTCTTTTCCTGCTGAAAGAGCACATTTAATATGGTGTAAGTGATGACTTTTAAAATAGCCCAACGTCTCCTTCTACCTGCTCTTCACTTACTTGTTGATTTTGAACCTGCTGGTGGATTCTGTTGCAGATTGTCTGCCTCTGAAGAAAGGGAATAACAAATACTCTTTTGAGTGACTGCATAGTGATTGAAAACCAAAACTGTCTTCAGAGCTCTCCGAGTTGGTGCAGAGCTCAGTGGTCCATCGAGTATTGTATTACTTTGCTTCAGTTTGCTTTCAAAACTTCCAGCATTCCAATTATACTGCTACTGAAATTCAGTACTAAAGTGAATATGCTTGTTTTCTAAAATGGAATTTTTAGATGATAAAAGCTTATATTTGCCAAGTGAAATAAGCCAGATACTTAGCTAATTATGGAAAGGAACTCTTCCTGACATATATTGGGAATAAAAAACATATATTTTCTCTATAGAGGCACATATATTTGCATTTGGAGACATGCATCCTGGTTTTGCTCTATTTCAGAATGCATTTTTCAATAGATGTTGAAACCACTTACATTTTAATTTCTGAAGTGGTTTCTTTGATGGATATTTTATTATAGGAAGAAGTACAGGATATCCAAGTCAATGGGGCCAGAGACAAAGATGTGAAACAGGTAAAGTCTGGTTTTAGCTCTCTCTTTCAAGGTGACCTCCCTATCCCTGAGGCCTTCTCACATCCCAGTACTTACTGCCAAGGTGCCAAAGGGTTGCAGAAGTCTTTACCTCCAAGGAGATGTTTCTGTTACCATCTAACCTGTAAGTCTTGTGTGCGATGCTCACTTTAGCCTGCTTGGTTGTAGAGTATTGACTACATCCAAGGCTCTGGTCTACTTGTTGGGAGTGGAGAACAAAACAGGGTCAGAAGAAGGCTACACATACATCCTGGTCTACTTCTTATTCCTTAGTGGGTGGACTTGTGATGACGGTTATAGTGGAGCCTGGCTTCAAAGGAGGACCAGGAAAAAGGATGCAGTTACCACAGGCCAGGTATATGCTAAGTATTCTGTATACATACTACCCTTGTTTACTTTGATAAAACAATATTTTCTGGAAAATGTACTTGAGAGTAGGCATTTATAGGAAAAGCAGAAAATCTCCCCCTGTTTCTCTAAGGGTTCCTGCAGCTGGTCCTTGAAAGAGCTCCCTCCTCTTTTTTTGTTCAAACAATTTTAAAGACTGAATTGTGTGTTTATTTTGTAAAAGTGCCAAGCCCAAACAAGGTCTTTTAATGGTCATTTCTCTAAGAAAACAAAACAATAAATTCATAGAGGTTTGATCTCTAAATTCTTTTGAGTAATAAAATAGATTGGACAAAGTCAGGTATGGTGGTGCATACCTATAATCCCGGTACTTGGGAGGCTGAGGCAGGAGGATGGCAGGTTTGAAGCCAGCCACAACAATTTAGTAAGACCCTGTTTCCAAGTAAAAATGAAATAAGTCTGGGAGTCTACACCAGCTCAGAGGTAGAATGCCCGTGGGTTCAATCCCCAGCACCACAAAACAAAACAAAATAGCTTAGACAGTACAAAATAAGATAACATTAGTTTACTTTTGAAGGCCCACACCAGCGAATACCCTTAGAGTTTGTATACTTTCAGAGGGCAGAATGGGATTGGTCATTCATTCTTCCCTACATTTGATAGGACTGACTCAAGAATAAAGCTGTAGTTGTTGTTATGGGAGACCTATCAGGGGGTCCCCCCGCTGGGACCTGGTCATCGTGGCTTTGCTGCTGTCTGGTTGCCTCCCTACATTTCTTTCAGAACCCCAGGTCTGGGCAATCTGAGCTTGTCAGGCGCGTGTGTAGTTCAGTTGCCCACAGAAACCGCTGCACTTTGCACAGGCCGTGGGTGGTGAAGCACTTGTGTGTGCCCGACCTGCTGTTCAGCTTGGAGCCACCACTGGTTTCAATTATAACTTCAACAGGCAGCTCTGAGGGTTCCTCTATTCATTACAGCGCCTCGCACTCTATAATTAGTAATAAAGGAATACAGGCACTTCACAAATATAAAGGATTAAACAATAAGCAGGCAGTAAAGGCAGCACACAGGCACTTGTTCATTTTTTTTTTGTTTCTTTCAAGTTAAAAAAAAACACACTAAAACTTTTTTCTTTGTTGCTTCACTTTATTTTTATCCTGAATAATCTAGGATAGATTATTTTAATAGATTTACTTTCATCTGAATACTCTCACCCTGGCCATGTTAATTGAGTGATTTTCAGAATTTTACCTAACTTTCTTGCGCCTCAGTTTCTTGACCTGCAAAATGGAGCTAATGGTGACTCCTGTCACATGCAGGTGGCTTGAGGATTAAATGAGATGATTAAGTGCTTGCCAAGAGCTTTGCTCATAGAAAAGCTTGCCCAGGGAATGTTAGCTCTCGTTATCATTTTAATTTCAGATGAAATGCACAGAAGACATATGCGTGCATAGATTTCGAGTGTCTTTTTAAAACCTTCTATTATGTACATTTTCACACACAAGCACACAGTAGACTGGTGTAGTTACCCCACCCTAACATGTACTCAGTTACCATGACAATTTATCAATATTTTGTCAGAGTTTTGTTTCACATAGCCTAATTTTTTCGAGAATGTTTTAGAGCAAATCCCAAGCATCGTGTCATTTCATCCATAAACTTGTGGGTTTTTTCTTTTTTTCTTTTTTTTTTTGCAGTGCTGGGGATCGAACCTAGGGTTTCATGAGTGGTAGACAAGCACACTGTCACTGAACTGTGCCTCTAACCATTTTTAGTGTCTTTTTGATACTAACATCCTAATAAACTCCTTGCAATAGTCTTCTTTACCTAAAACCTCACCTTATAAAGGAATTACTAGCTACTAATAAAATCTCTACAGATGTCTAATTAGTGAACGAACAACCCAAACTTAGTTTTTCTTTTCTTTTCTTTTTTATGCTGGAATTGAACCTACAGCCTTGTATCTAAGCTCTGCACTGAGCTATGTCCCCATACCTACCCATTCTCCCTTGTGATACTAGGGATAGAAACCAGGGGCATTCTATCTCTGAGCTACACTCACAGCCCCATTTTATTTTTTAGTTTGAAACAAGGTCTCACTAAGTTTTGGAGGCTTAAGTTGGGGAGGCTCCTGTATCAGCCTCCCCAAACACTGGGATCACAAGCATGTGCCACAATGCCCGACTCCCCCCCAACCCCCTTTTTTTTGAGATAGAATCTTCCTAACTGAGATTACAGGTGTGCACTACACCAGATCTTTTTTGCCACTTTTGATAGATGCTTACTATGTGTTGAGTGACTAAATGAGGGCAGGAATTTTATAGAGTGACCACTGTATATGGAGACATACATATTTTACAAAATCAGCTACTTTTTTGTGTGGGTTTGGGGATAGAACCCAGGGATATTTTTAATTTTCATTTGGTGGTACTGGGGGTGGAACCCAGAGGCTTTCTACCTCTGGGCTATACTCCCAGACCTATTTTATATTTTATTTGGAAACAGGGTCTCACTAAGTTGCTGAGAGCCTCACTAAGTAGCTGAGGCTGGCTTCGAACCTGCGCGATCCTCCTGTCTGTCTCCCAAGCACGCGGATTACAAGCGTGCGCCACCACACCCGGCGAACCCAGGGATATTTGACCTCCAAGCTACACCCTGTCTTTTTTTTTTTTTTAATATTCTTTATTTTGAAACAGGGTCTTACTAAGTTGCAGAGAGCCTCACTAAGTAGCTGAGGCTGTCCGCGAACCACGATCCTCCGGTCTCAGTCTCCCGAATGCTGGGATTACAGGATTACAAGATTACAAGTGTGCGCTGCCACACTCGGCTCAAAATTAGCTATTTTAAATTCCTGGGTGAGATATTGTAATATTTGAAATGTTCCAGGTCTAACAATGTCATTAACATTTTTAATGCCCAAATAATTAGCACTTGGAAGATTATTTAATTCTGGTACTGAAATTATTTGTGAATGTCTATCAGCAACTTCATGAAAAGCAATTAGCAGATTCTTCAAACACATGACAAATCCTTTATTACTGTGCTTATAAGTGACACGGTTTACACAAAACCAAATGTAATTAAATAACATTGGACTTGAAATCTACCACAGACTCAAGGTATACAAGTTATACTTGGCAAGGCAAAACTTCTCAAACACTAGGTTGTTTCTGGTGAAAGATGAATTTCCATTAAGTAATTCCAACTCGTTTTGTTTTTTTGTCTTACAGACATTTCCTTTGGCAATAACTTCCACTTTAGCTTTTATTATATAAAAATATAACAAAATTTCATTATATACAAACATTACATTACACATGTACAGGTTAAAAACACTAAGAAAATGGCAAGCGGCGAATGAAATTAAAGTCAATAGCAATGATAAGAAAAATTAAATACTGCACACATTTCATAAAAATTACATTAACTACATTTTTGTTTGCAAATACCAAACAGTACCAATGTGATTGGAAATAGCTTCCAACAACTTCATTTTAAGGCACATCTTGCATATTTATATATACAACACTGAAACCGGTCAATAACTTAGGGGCTTCTCGGAGTGACCTGTATATGTGTGTGAAGACATGCAACATGGGATTACACATTTTCATTGGCTTCCTTCTTTGGGGACAGGTATCTGCCAGGGGGGGACTGGTAGAGGGGCACCCCAATCTCCTGCAGGTCGGGGAGCCTCCCTGGACGGGGAGGGGAGAGCAGGGTGACTGTCCTGTCATAGTCTCTGTGTAGGACTTTCTCATAGACACTCTGCAGCCCCACCGTCTTGGGCAGCTGGGCCTGGTAGTAATTGTCCCTGCGCAGAGGATCCCGAGGCAGGGACGTGCTCTTACAGAAGGTTGACATCTGGGCTGGTGGGTGAGGTGGGGGATGCGGGTTGGGCCCTCCGCAGGATGGGCTCCAGCAGCGGTCCGAGTGGCCCAGGATCTTGCACTCGGCTGTGCATGCCCACAGTCCTATCATAAAAAGGGAAAGAGTGCGATGATTATTCCTGAGCTTAGACACACCGAGGCCTCCTCCATCTCTAAAATGGGGCCAGGTTCCAAAAGGAAAGTGTCTATAAAGATGAATGGTGGGACTCGAAGATTGAAAGAACATGTAAATATGTCTTTTTACAAAGCTGGCCCAGCTTCTTTTGCAGGAAGAAAAAAAAAATGGTCAGCAGAATTCCCTCCTTAGCTGATTCGCACCATCCCTGCTTCTGCCTAACTGAACGAGGGTGGGCTTTATTCGAGTGGTGAAGTTGCTTCTACTTGACATTTTAAAATGCCCTGTAAAAGACAGGCTGGCATCCGGAACTGGAGGAATAAAAAGTGGGAAAGAAGGAGGGGGCTGGAGGCCGACCGCCAGGGAGACTTGCAGTGGGAGGGAGGAATGCTTGACGGGGAGGGGGAGTCCTTACCACTCTGCATGTGGTTAATGAGATCCTTTTTCAGCGCGTCCCCGCTGATGTCGGAGTCGCTGTCGTTGAAGTCACTGTCTCCTTTGCCGCTGTCTTTGCCGCTGAACTTCTCAGCTTCTCGGCCCGAGATGGTGTTGAATGAATTTCCCTTCCAGACGGCTACCGGGGCCGCCGGCTCCTTCCCGAAGCCCGGGGAAGCTCCGTAGGGCTGCAACAGGGGGGAAGCGGGTAAGAGCATTGGACAGGAGCACAGCAAGGGCGACAGGTTAAGCATCGCCCAGAGCGAGCCCGCCCCACCCCTCCAGGCTCCCGTCCCCCAGCCTGTCCGCGGAGCATGGAGGGGCGCCCAGCCGAAGGCCTCACCTCGGCGTGCGCGCCGCGGAGCCGCTGCTGCCCCTCGAAGTGACAGGCGCTTTCCCCAGTGGCGCTGCCGCCCTCCGAGCCCGGCACTTCGGCCGCGGCGACCGCGGGCGGGGGCGCGTCGGCCGCGGGGCTGCCAAAGGGCGCTTTGCCGCTGCCAGGGAAGGTGAGCACGTCGAACATGTTGGGCCTGGGCCCAGCTCCCCGGGCGGCCTCCTCCGGCGAGCCGGGAGCCGAGGCTCCGCCGCCCGCCGCCCCGGGCCGCTCTTCCCGGAGGGCCCCCCCTTTGCGCACCTCCTTCTTGCGGCGGTTGCAGGTGGTGGCGATGGCGATGATGGCGGCCAGCAGTAGCGTGCAGCTCCCGGCCAACACGATGATGACGATCAGTGGCGTGTCCCATTGCAGCGCGGGCCCGGACGCCCCGAGCCGAGAGCCAGGTGGGCGGGAATGCTCCGGGCTCCCCACGCTGGTGGGCGCCGCCGGCCCGCGCCCGCCGCCCGCCGTGACCACGAAGCTGACGGTGGCGCTGGTGGTGAGGGGTGGGCGGCCGCCGTCGGATATGACCAGAAGCGCCCGGAACACGCGGCCCGGAGGCTCCTGCGAGAGGTCCCCGGTGAGCACGATCTCGCCCGTGCGCCGGCCGATCGCGAAGGCCTCGCGCGGCTCCTGCTGTTGGAGGTCGAAGGCCAGCTCCCCGTTGGCGCCCTCATCCGCATCCCGGGCCTGCACGCGTGCCACGGCCGTGTCCCTGGCAGTCCGCCCAGGGACCGCGACCTCGAGAGAGCCATTGGCGGGCGCTGGGTGCACCAGGACTGGCGCGTGGTCATTCTGGTCCAGCACCCGCACTTGCACCAGAGCGCTGCTGGAGAGCTGAGGGGAGCCCCCGTCGCTGGCCTGGATGCGCACGTCGAGCTGGCGCAGAGTCTCATAGTCAAAGCTGCGCAGCGCGTAGATAGCCCCGGTAGCCGGGTCCACGGAGACGTAGGTGGACACGGCGCCCCCGGAGCGGCCCACTTCGGCTTCTAGCAGCCTGTAGGTGACCTGGCCGTTGCGGCCCAGGTCAGGGTCGCGGGCAGCCACCGTGGCCAGGTAGGCACCGGGCGGGTTGTTCTCTCGCACCGACACCTCGTAGACCGGCCGCGTGAAGAGCGGCGCGTTGTCGTTCTCGTCGCCCACCCGCACGGTGTAGGGCCGCACGGTGCGCAGCGGGGGCGCGCCGCGGTCCTCGGCCACCAGGGTCAGGTTGTACTCGGCGATGCGCTCGCGGTCCAGGGCAGCCGCGGTCACCACCAGGTAGCTGCCGGCGTAGGCCGGCTGGAGCCGAAAGTGCTCGTGCCCGTAGAGGGCGCAGCGCACCTGCCCGTTGGCGCCCGAGTCCCTGTCCGAGGTGCTGACCAGCGCCACCAGGCTCTCGCGCGCCGCCCCCTCCGGCACCAGCGAGGCGGCGCCGGCCTCGGGGGCCCCGGGCCCGGCGGACGAGGTCGCGTCCGCCCCACCGAGTGCTGCTGCTGCGGCGGCGGCGGCGGCGAAAGGCGAGGCGGCTGGCGCGCCCGGGGGGGCCAGCGGGGTGATAGAGATTTCGGGCGCATTGTCATTAACGTCGCGGATGCGCACGATGACCTTGCAGGTGGAGGATCGGGGCCCAGCGCCGCGGTCCTGAGCCCGCACGTCCAGCTCGTAGGTGTCCTGGCGCTCGAAGTCCACCGGCCCCGCCAGGGTGAGGCGGCCAGAGCGAGGGTCCAGCCGGAAGAGGCGGCGCGCTTCGGGCGGGGTGCGGGCGCCAAAGGTGAACACCACGTCGCCGTTGGGGCCCTCGTCCGGGTCGGCCGCGTCCAGGTCCAGCAGCAGCGAGCCCACGGGAGCGTCCTCGGCCACCTCCACCTCGGCCACGGCGCCCTGAGGGAAGGCCGGGCTGTGGTCGTTGGCGTCCAGCACGCGGACGCTGAGCGCGGCGGTGGCGGAGCGCGGCGGGCGGCCGCCGTCCTGAGCCACCAGCTCCAGGCTGTAAGAGGCCTGGTTCTCACGGTCCAGCTCCTGCAACAGCACCAGGTCCGCGCACTGGGCGCCGTCCGCGCGCGTCTGCAGCTCCACGCGGAACGGGCTGTGCGGCTCGGCCAGGCGCACGCTCTGCAGCCCGTTGGCGCCCACGTCCTCGTCCACGGGCACCTCCAGGGGGATGCGCGTGCCCACCGCCGCGCCCTCCGACACCTCCACCGGGATCTGGGCCCGGGGGAAGCGCGGCGCGTGGTCGTTGACGTCCCTCACCTCCACCTCCACGTGCACCAGCCGGAACTGCTCCTGTGAGAAGCTGACCACGTCGAAGGCCAGCACGCACTGCGGGGTTTGGCCGCACAGCCGCTCACGGTCCAGGCCCGCGTCCCCGACGGTCAGCTGCCCGTCGCCCTCGCGCACCCGGAGCAGAGAGCTGTTGAATTGCTTCATCAGGCGGAAGCTCGTGTCTCCAGATACTTTCATATGCAAGTCCTCTGCCAGGGTCCCGATGACCGTGCCGGGGGCATCCTCCTCGAAGGTGCTATATCGGACTGTCTTGCTCTGGGCCACGGAGAGCACCCAGCAGAGGCTGAAGAGCTGCAAGGGGAAAAGGCAAGGGCTGCCCCAGCGCCTAAGAGGACTCATGCCGCCAGCTCCCGGAGCTATTCCGAAAGGCTAAAGAAGGGAGCTCTCTCTGGTGTGCAGGTCGGGGCGCGAGTCCCGGGCTCTCGGGAGCACGCTCTCCGCGAGCCCAGTGCGGGAGAACTCTGCCGGCTGCAGCTGCGGCTCGGGCGGGCTCCGAGGACGCGCGGACCCGCCCTGGCTCAGCGCCTCTCCCTCCCTGCGCCTGGCAAGAGCAGCGCGGCTCCGCGCCGCCTCCGCCTTTATAGCTGCCGATATGCAAATCACTCGAGCCGGGCAGCCAATGGTTGCCTTGCCCTAGCACCGCTCCTCCGCCAGCCTCTGACAATCCTTTTAACGTGGAAAGGCTTAGAGGAGAAAACAAGAGAGGAAAACGAGGGAGTCTTTCCTTTGTTTTTAAAGCCTCCTTCTGTTCCCCTTTTCTGTCAGCACCCTGCTTGTAGAGGAGTTGGCACCGGGCTCCGGGAGTAAAAGGAGAGAGTGGCTTTTAATCGCGCCCCCCCCCAACCCCTTCTCCGGTGCCGGCTGCTACAACTAAGTGCGAGCTAGCTGGGGCTTCTCCCCGGCGGCTCGGATCTCCCATCGCCCCGCCCCGCCTCTGCGTTCCGCAGCTCCGAGGCTTCCAAACTTGCTCTGCGGAGCGAGGTGCCCCTCACCTTCTCTCCCAGCTTCCCACGGCACCCGGAATAGCCTGTCGATGAAGAGGTCCGAAGGATAAGGGAAAATCGATTTTATTCAAATTTGTGTACGCGATTGTGTTTTGCTCGCGTGAGCCCCAGTGATCAGAGCTGCCACTTCCCTTTCAATAAAGAGCCCTACGAGATGTTAGTATGCACGTCACTGTCCAAATGGCTCTCTTAAGCCTTGGGCGCTAGCAGACAAGGAAAAAAAAAAAGTTCCAAATAGGATTTAGCATAAGCTTGAGGAGATTTGGAAAGGTTTCAAAGATCAGACTGTATCAAAGGCTTATGAAGCCCTCGTTAGCAGTGGAAATAGAATGGCGTGGCAGGCGATCCCGTTGGAGGCCCCAATGTCTGTATTATTTCCCCGTGACAAGCTAAGGCGAGAGAAAGTTGAACAGTTTCCACCGCGGAGTTGGGCTTCTGTTCCTCTATTCATCCCCAATCGCTGCCATAACTCTCCGGCGAAGCGGTGATGGGCGCTGAATTCCACACAATACCCGGTTCATATTAAAGTGCATTTAGAAAACTTCCCCTCCTGATGCCTTGTTCCGCCTATTTAGAGGATTTTCTTTCTGTTTTAATACGGCCACTCTGGGAAGCAACACTCGCCCTGTTCCAGGAGAACAAAACCACAGCATGACGTTGAAACCTGGCACGAACCTGGAGGAACTTAACCATCTGCCTAGGAAAGTATGGAGCTTCGGCCTTGCCAAACTCCGGGCAGGGCGGGTCTTGGGGTTGGTCCTGCTCTGCGATGCTCCGTGGGTATCCTCCCTCCCACTCCCCAAGGCCACGGAGATGGGGCTTCAACCTGGAAAAAGGTCCTCAATGAAGGACTTCATTGAGCAGGCTCTGCAAATACACAAGGAAGAGTCGAAAGCAGAAGTCACTGCACCTGAAGGAAAAAATCCTAAAAGGTGATGGGTTTGATAAGCAGGTTGTAGTCAGTCTTCTGAACCCTGATTTCGGGCTCCGCTCAGCGTTCTATCTGTGTTTTCCTTACCTTTGAACTCAAGGGAATGTATTTTGGAGTCTTTTCAGAAGAAGAGCAGGCGCTCTCTCAAGAGTGCGAGGCCCGCAGGGGCCGGATGGGCGATGGGGTGCAGTCTCGAGAGGGAGGGAGGTGCTCAGGAGCTGCCAGAGAGCAGAAACGGCAATCCCAACCATCAGCAAATAAAAGCTCTTAGGAGATCCGAGGTTGGAGCTTTTCAGGTCCTCCAGGTTCCCTTCTCCATCTCCTTGGTCTGGAACCCCTGAGACTGTAAAAAGCGAGGCCAGACATCTGCAGCCGCAAGGGGACTCGGAAAGAATAACGCTCCTAGAGGGGCTGGATTTCCAGCCTTCTCTATCAAACCCCTTTTTCTATCTTCCAGGTAACATTTAATGTCTGGCTCTCGCCACACCCCCGCTCAAGAGACATTCCTACAGTGGGGGCGTATGCTTCTAAAAGAACTGTCTTCCTTCAGGCACACCCGGGCCAGCGCCTGCCATCGACCTTTGGCGCTCCCAGACTCACGCCCTTCCTTCCTGCTCCCCCTGTCGGCGCCGCGGAGAACAGATTCAGAACTCGGCTGGTGGACAGCGGCCTCGGAGCCTGGGCTCTGAAGTCCTTGGGAGCCCGGGCCCTGGCGACTCTGCCGCTGCGGGAGGGCGGAGAACCCGCGACAGGGACCAGGAGCGAAGGAAGGCGCAGTGGGCTAGGGGTTGCGGAGGAGGGGTGTCTTAGCTGTTTCCTTTGTCCGAGCAAGTGACTGGGAGTAGGACCCCAAGCCAATGCACTCAGCGCCTTCTAAGGCTCCTGGCTGTTTAAGTCTCTGTCTCTCTTTGTCTCTCGGACTCTCTGTGTCCCTGTGTCTGTCTGTCTGTCTGTCTGTCTGTCTGTCTGTCTGTCTGTCTGTCTCTCTCTCCAATATCAAGGTTGAAATGAAGGAAGGGCGTTTGGAAGCGGCAGGAGGAGGGGTGTGGGGAGGCGAGAGGCAGGTTCAAAGCATTTTATCCGTGGCCAGGGCCTGGGCCTCTGGGAAGTGGCCAGGGCAGCGGCGGCGCCAGGAAGCTGGGAGCCCCAGGCGGAGCTGGAGAGGCCCGCCGCCAGCTCGGAGGCAGCGGCAGGCGCGCAGAGGCCTTGCAGAACTGGCTCCGAGGTGTGAAGGCACGCGAGTCGCCTGAGCCCCCGACCCGCCGCCTGCCTACGGAAATCAGATTTAAAATAGCGCAGCAGCGGACACAGCAACTCCCCGGGGAGGAAAAAAAAAATGTCCCGGGAGCGGGGCGGGGTGGCTGGAGGGGGAAGGGAGGGGGCTCTCTCGCCCCAGAGCTGATCCCACCCTACAAAAGCCGGTCAAATCGCCTTGTTACCATACCAAAAGGCCCCGGCAGGCTCAAAGGAGCTCCTTTCTCTTGGTTTTAGCAACTTTGCCGGCAACTGTCTTGCAATCCTGAGAACAAACACAGCTCCACAATGGCTGGCGTTTTCTCTGAATGCAAATGCTGCAGACTCGGAGAAGCCGGGTTTCTGTTACGGAGCCTAATGCCGGCATTGTAAAACTCGCGTGCAGACACCGGGATTGACACGGACGTCACGTGATGGATTAGGGCTCTAGGAAAGTTTTCAAAGCGGCGACAATGGGGGACTCAGCCTGATCTGATATCTCCCACAGTTTAGCGGGAAAGAAAATCAGGATATATTCTCATATGTAATAGGATTATCTTTTCCATTTCAAGTTCTATACAGCATGTAATTTATTTTTAATTAGGATTATATCTACCAGGAAAGGGAACTAGACTTCGCAGGAAAGTGTAATTCTAAGGATGGATGGAGAGAAAAAAAAAAAGCCCAGAGTCCATGGTTTTTCCTTCTATAGTCTCATTCCATTGAAGAAACGTCCCAAGGAAAATTTCAGCAAGTGCTCAGCCAAATAATAGAGGCACCTCCTTACAGATATTCAACACATTCTGTTAGAGAAACCATACTTTGCAAAAATCTTTTAGATTTCCTTCATTTCTGGATTTTATTGGGGTTGGTGATATAGAAGTGCAATGAATCTGGGGTTGGTGATATAGAAGTGCAATGAATCTCTTTTCTTCTCTCCAAATGCCCTGTTTTCAAAAGATGTCCCCCCTCCCCGTGCTGTCAATATTGGCATAGTAACTTTTAAACTTCATGCTAAACCACAGAATAGCATTCTCCATAGACCTGATGCAAGCTTAGCTGTCAGACAATGAGACAATTTGAGGGTGAAGGTAACTGTTGTTTAAACATTGATTTTGGATTGGTCCCAATGCCAGATGCTCACAAACCTGGATCATTTCCAAGTCTTGGGCCTGCTTGGCCTTCCGTGAGCTCTGTGTCTCAGGCAACTCTGGGAAAACTACTTTTACCTGATAAGAGGCAAACAAAACATGGCTGCTGACTGCAGTCGCTGATATCCTGTGTGGGTTCAAATCTTATCATAGATTTGCTGTGTGACCCTGTGCAAGTTAATTGATCTCTCTTTATCTTCATTTCCATATCCACAAAATGGGGGTAATAATATTACCTGTTAAAGTTGTCTTGAGGACTGTGTAGGATGATATTATCAGGTGCTTAGGGCCACACGCTAGTTATTAAAGCACCAAGAAGAAACACCAGAGGCTATTTCTGGTCTGCTTCTTTGCTTCTGATTCTGCTTTTCCATTCTCTGAAGACGATAGATGTAGTGGTAGGTGTATAGATCCCACAGGACGGAGAAGATGGTCGTGTGACGGTTCAGGCAGCTTTTATGGCCTTCTGTCATTTCAAAATCTTTTGGTAACTTAACTCCTAGTTGAGATCAGATGATGACTAGTTTTCAGTAGATTTCCCCCCTACCTATTTCCACAAAAGCCAAGTATCATGCCTGAAATAACCTACAGGTACAGATATTTGATGGGCAGTAACCCATAATTGTGAAGGAGCAGGAGTATTCCCAAGAACTGCCCCCTTTGGGATGCCTAGGAGCAGCAGGGGACTTTCTATGCCCTATACTGGACCAATGGGAAAAATGTTTGGCCCTCTGCTTCCCTTCTGCATGAATCTGCTAAACCTGCCATAGCAAAACACCTCACACTGAGTGGCTTAAACCACAGGCACTCACTTTCTCCTGGTTCTGGAGGCAGGAAATGCAGCTCCGGAGGTGCCTGAGGCCTCTCTCCTTGGCTTGCAGATGGATGCCTTCTGCTGGCCTCACCTGACTTTGTGTGCATGATTCCCTGGTATCCCTAGTCATATTGAATTAGAATCCACCCTATGATTGCATTTAACCGTATTTACAGGTAGAAATCTTATCTCCAAATACAGGCACATTCTGTGGCATTAGCAGTTAGGCCTCCAATGTATGGATTTTGGGGAAACAAAAGGCAGTCTATAGCCGGGTGGACTGCACATGCTTGTAATTCCCGTATACTTGGGAGGCTGAGATAGGAGGATTGCAGGTTCATAGCCAGCCTCAGCAACTTAGCGAGGCTCTTTGCAACTTAGTGAGACCCTGTTTTCAAATTAGAAATAAAACAGTGCTGGAGGTTTAGCTCAGAGTTAGAATGGCCCTGATTTCAATCTCTTGTAACACACACACGCACACACACACACACACACACACACACACACACACACACACACAGTCAATTATACCCTCATTTTAACAAGTGCCAGAATCTATGATAGGTACAATAGGAACAGAGATTTAAAAACATAAGATTCATACTAATATAATTCAGTGATTGAATAATAAATAAATACATAAGAAGAGACAATATGCCCATGTGGAAGAACATCAATTTAGGTAGATACTTTGACTTCTAGGGGGTGACCATAACTCTTTACTCTCTAAGTATAGGCTGTGTATAGTGACTTTCTTCCAAAAAGCATGACATGAAGAGGAGGGCAGTAGAGTAGCTTTACATTGAGACCTGTCAGACATTACCTTCTTGACCTTCATCAAGGTCAACATCAATAGTAACAGGTCATGGTGATAGTGGGTACCTTAACTATAATGTGGTGAAAATGGCACTTTACTTCTGTGATCTTCTTGTAGACCAATCCACCTGGGTCTAACCAAGAGAAATGCATCAGACAAACCCAAATGGAAGGATATGCCACAAAAACGGACCAATATTCCCCAAACTAGCAGAGTCATTAAAAAGAAGGAAACCTTGAAAAGCTATCAGCCAGAAAGAGCCTCAGGGGACATAGCAACTAAGTACACTATGGTACCCTAGCACAGGAAAAGGATGTGAGGGGAAAATCTGAATAGAGTATGGACTTCAGATAATACTGATATATCAATATCATTCACTAACTGTAACAAAATGTGTCATACTGATGTAAGTTGTTAATGATGGGGGGACCTGGGTGCGAGGCTTATGAAAACTCTCTGGACTATTGTTAAAAATTTTCTGTAAATTTAACACTGTTCTAAAATCAAAAGGTAGAGCCTGTTATGCCTTGAGGCAGGGGAGAAGGAAGAGCAAACAGACAGCAGTTGTGCTGTGATGAAGAACATGTCGCTGCTGGCCACGGGTGGCTTCTTGTGCAAGAGTGGAATGCCTGGACCCCTGTCATAGGGCCCAAGGACAGTGGTGGTGGTGTGCTCTGAACTCTTGTTTGAGCCCAGAGAAGAAAGGCCCGGCTATACAGAGGAGCAAGGGTGCTCAGGGAAAACTTCCAGGTGGAGGTGGCATTTGAACTGAACTTTGAAGGTGGAATGGGAATTAGCTAGGAAGAGAAGGGGAGAGGGAAGGGGTGGAGATAAGGAGGGTATTCATTTCCTAAGGAGGGTATTCATTTCCTGGGCAAGGTAGGCAAGCAAATGGTACAGAGGAGGACTGAGGGCTGGAAAGTGAAGCCCATGAGGAGACGTGTAAGTACAGAGAGGTAAGGAAAGCCAGGGAGATGCCTCATGTGCCATGCAAAGGAATTTGGGTTTTGTGCTTAAGGCAATAGGGAACAGTTTGAGAGATCTGGCTCCTGAAAATATAGGCTCACCAGAGGGAAGGGAGTGGGGAGTGGAGTTCAGAAGCTTGAGCTCTCATCTGGAGGGAAGGGGAAGGGCAACTCAAGTGACTGGTTAGGGAAGAGTGGCTAGTTACTTAGTGGCAGGGCCAAATCCCAAGAGACTCAGAAGAGAGGAGTACACTGAGAGCGCACTGTCTCTTCTGTGGGTTGAGTGAGCCAGAGGGTTATGCATAAGTATCATCATCTTCCTCCTGTCAGAGGCAGGGAGCTGTTGGCTCCTGATGTGCCTGCTCTTACCAATTCTCTGGAGAATACAGTTCTTTCTGGGAATCTCCTTTCTGTTTAGCTCCACAGGGCCTTTTCTGAGTTCATCAGGAACAACCTACAGGAACAACCTAGAGTAACCCAAGTGTACCTTTCATTGGGTTTCTGTTTGGGGTATGTGGTGGGGGGTGGGGTGGGGTGTTCAATAGCTCTCCATGGCCTGGGTAACCCCATGATTCAGTGCATGTGTGTGTGTGTGTGTGGGTGTTAGGAATTCCCCTGGGGAAAATATAAATCAAAACTACATTGCAATTTCATCTCACTCCAATTAGAATGACAGTCATCAAGAATACAAACAATAATAAATGCTGGCGAGAATGTGGGGAAAAAGGATCACTTATGCACTTTTAGTGGGATTGTAAGTAAGTTCACTATGGAGATCAGTATGGAGGGTCCTAAAAAGGCTAGGAATGGAGCCACCATGTGACCCAGCCATACCATTTCTCGGCCTCTTCCCAAAAGAATTGAAGCCAACATATTATAGTGATAAATACATATCTATGTTTATAGCAATTCACAACAGCCAAGCTACAGAACCAGCCTAAGTGTCCACCAACAAAAGAACAGACCAAAAAATAATGTGGCATGTATACACGGTGGAGTTTTTGTCAGGCATAAAGAATAATAAAATGCCATTTGCAGGAAAATGGATGGAACTGGAGTGCATTATGTTAATCAAAATAAGCCAGACTCAGAGAGTCAAGTATGTTTTCTCTCATATGGAGAAGGTAGAGAGAAAAAGGAGGATATCATGGAAATGGACGGGGTGCCACTAGAGTAGAAAAAGAAGACGCAGAAGAGGGAATAGGGGAGGGAAAAGGAAGGTGCTGGGAATAAAGTTGAACAAGTCATGTTATGTTCATGTACAAATATATAACAATGAATTCCATTTATAATGCAACAACATAGTAATAATAAAAAGAATTTACCTGGGGCCTTTGACTAGAGGATGTGGGATAGGGGATCCTGGGTTTTTTTTTGTGTGTGTGGTTCATGGGCACTTTGAGGCAGATTTAGGACAGATGATAGAGTTTGTGGCAGAAAAAGAGTTTGTAGGTATCCAGATGAGCCCCCAGTAAGGGCAGATGAACCACAAATCTCTGCTTACTCCATAGGCCAGAGTTCCGTAGTTAGATAAATTGAATGGACTAATTGCTTTCAGAGACTAAAACATGTTGCTACAAATTTAGGGCTTTGTTGTTAATAAACCCCACATAATTCAAAAGAAAGTAAAGCAGGAATCTGGAGCCTTTTTAAGGCAGAGAGAATTGCAATCACTGACTAATTCCTTCCTCCCACCAAAGTCATTGTTCTGTTAGTGCAGGAGCCTCTGACTCTGGCCTCCCTTCGCTTGAACTCTGCTGCTCAACTTGGGTCACAATCCACTTTTGAAATGGAAATGAGGTCTACACAGCAGCCTTGCCCTCAGAACTGCAGGGCCCAGGACCAGCCAGGGCAAGGTGCAGCCTGGTGTCATAAATTTCTCCATAGACCTGAGAGCAGTTTTAGGCCATTGATCTCTTGTCGCCCAGAATCGAGATGGAATGACGGCTGATACACTGCACAGTGACAGGCTGTAGCCTTGGAAAAAAAAAATTCCAGATGCAGGATTAAAAAAAATGCATCAATGGATTAGTTATTAGCTTCTGAATCCCGCTCACCCCTAGGTTCCTACTGACCATTTTAGAAACATTTATTTTCAGGTAATTTTACAGTTTTTTCTTTGTCCTTCAGAGGTGCTTTGGTCCATGAGCCTCTCCCAGGGAACTGAGATGAAATCATTCTTCCATGTCTTTCTCCACAGTCCCCAGAAGTCCCACAGTCCTGTCATAGCCCTGAGCCCCTAACAGGCTGTACCTGTTCCCATGAATGCAAATGGCCATTGGCACTAACACTAATTTATGATTCTTTAGCAGAGCTACCCACCCCAGGCCCTAAACTCTGCTTGTTTGAATAGGGGCAAATGCGAAGAAAGGAGCTTTGGTGGAAATTAGAATAGGAGATGGGATTTGCCTTGGCTAATATTTAAATAAGCTTTTTTTTTTCCTTTGCAACAATCACACTTTTTGTATGCTCGTTTGATTCCAGCTCTTCTGTCCAAAGAGCAGTATGGATCTCATGTTAGCCCAAGAAGGTCTGGGGTGCCTTCAGAAAGACGTTGAGTAGTAAGGTGAGAGGGCCTGGGCTGGGGAAATGGAGGGAGTATGGCAGATCATTTGTGTTTGCAGATGAACAAAGGTTGAAATCTTGCTGCCTTAGCCCCAGATCCCATTTGGTGTCCAGTGTGGGAACCTGAGATGGGGAAGAATGGCCCGCTCCCTGCATTGATCCTCTAGCCCTCCCGGGCACGGCCGTTCGTAGGGCATCAATCTTGCTTTGCTTTGCCTCAGGAGCCTTGTATAGTGGCCTCTGGTCTGAGGAGGCTGAGAAGAGGGTTAGGTGGAGGGATCAGAGCCCCCACAGGGAAAAATAATGTGACAAGCTGTCAGAACACGGCGACTGGGTGACTCCTGTTTCCTCAGTGGCCAGGGGGCCCTGCTGGGCCCTGAATCCTTCAGGGCTGGGAGCTGGAGGGAGGGAACAATATAGGATGTGTGATGGATTACACACCTTTCCATCAAATCCCAGTAGAGATTTTTGCTGGAATTTTGGAAAAGGAGGAGTGGAGTGGCTTGGCCAGGAGTGGATGTGGTTTGTGAGTGGACTATTTTGGAGGAAGAATTCTAGGGATAAGAAGCCATGGATCCCTATAGGAATCAGTAAAGCTGCTTACTGTGGTCAACTGTGGAGGTAGACCTCTTGGAGGATATTCAAGAGCAATAGAAAAATACTACTCGTTGAGATCTGAGGTAGGATCCCCTTAACCTAGAAAAATTGAATCTGTCAGGATGGGCCAAGTTATGCTTCAATAACAAACAACCTCCAGTTCTTAGTGACTTCAAACAACAGAAGTTTATGTCTTTCATACTCTGTGTGTCCATCACAGGCTGTCTGGGGGATGTGCTGTATAATGGGGACTTAGGCAGATGGAGTAGCCATCATTTGGAGTAGCCAATCTTTTTCCTTCCTCTTGTATTCTGTACAGTAGGGAGGAAATTGCCATTCCTATGGATAAAGGAATGCAGCAAGTTGTGCTTTGAGTTTTAAAATATTCACCCAGATATAACAGACATCACTTATGCTTACATTTTTTTGTCCATTTCAAGGTCCTAGTCATGTAGTCAAAAGCTCATTGGCCTGGCCATTTGAACGAAGTCTTGAAGAAACAACACGGCAGCTGGACAAAACCTTCAGGCAAGCTGAGGTCTGAAACAAGTACTTTGAGCTTGCCTGTCCTTCTTTTACTCTTTTTTTTTTTTTTCCTTTTTGGTGGCAGGAAAATGGCAGTTGGAAGAAATGCTAGTCAAAGGCATATGTGCCTCTAAATTCAAGGAAGGTCAGAAATAAATTAGAAGTGTCCTCGTGTGACACATTCTTTTAAAGTATGGGCTAAATTACAGCTTCAGACTAATTAGTGAAGAAATCTCCCGAGAGTGAAAGATTGAGTATTGGTAATGGGATTACATGTCCTCTCTCTGGTGCTTGGGGAAAACTTGCATAAAGCATCTTCATTAATCACAGTCCTAATGGCTTTCACTTTTACCACCATCAAGTGACCACCAGCACAGAAAACATTTTACTAAGCAACTTTCAGGGTGTGGGCCCAGCCTATGCTGAGTTCTTTGTACTTGGGTTAAACCATCTGCCTTTTAGGAGTTTACAGTGACGTGGCAGGGAGTATTTAGGGTGCCTAAACAGATACTGAGAGCAACATGAATGTGAGTAGTAACACTTTGGGAAGGTGGAGGAACATTTTTTTCCCCCAGATTCATCAGTACAGAAGGGATCAGGAACAATATTTAGGATGCAATGAATCAGGAGAATGCAATTCATTATTGTGTGAGTTATCACTTTCCAGGCACTGAGGCATGAGCTCTTGCCTTCTGTGATGTTATGGTCAGCGGCTATAACAATCACATCATTGTACAACTTTTGTAGACGTGGTTAGTTATAAATAGAGGTTTGCTCAGGAAAGATCTGATTGAGGAACTCATTTAAAAAGGGGAGGAGATGGTGCACTGAGCTCCTTGTGTGAAGTCAGGGGCTGTGTTATGCCGAGCATTGGACTTGGGAGTAAGAATGGGGCAGAGATAAGTCACGGTGTATGCTTCAAAAAGCTATGACAACCCACATTTTCCACAAGAGCTGGGGATTAAAATATCTCTCATTAGAGATAAATATAAGATATTGTTCATATCTTTTTGGAAGTAGGCAATGTATAAGGAAACATAGAGTCACATTTTAGTATAGGATTTAGAGAATTGGGTACCATGCTGGTGTCTTGGTCTAAACCCTCTATCTCCAAGTTGGCTAAATGAGGTGATAACTCTCTCTCTCAGAGTTGAAGGTTCCATGCTTCTTATAAACTGAAAAGCTTCACATACATTCAGCGATAGGGCTGGTGAGGATGGTCAGCCACAGGGACACTAAGCCAGCATCAGTGTGGTGGGTGGTCAATAATGAAGGAGAAGTGTCTTGGGGCAGCTGCTGAAAGGCAAGAGGGAAGCTAGGTCTGAGGCCCACGGAAAAGCTTCTGCAGTTTTTCCTGGACCCAGGGCAGGAACATCAGTAAAGAGTAGATGAGCAGTGCTTAGTTTTCTGGGGGTGGGAGGGGTAGAGGCTGAACATCGGCTAGAGAGGGGGTTGTTCACTGTTTTGTACGTGTTGGATGGATGAGTGAGTGAGTGAATGAATGAGTGAGTGGTTACATGGCTCTCTCAACCTTATAGTTCTTCGGAAACAGCATTTGCTTCCCTTGTCCCAGGGGCACGGGTGTCAACTCTCTGTCCTTCAACCCATGCCGGGAACTCCTTTCGGTAAGTTTAGTAAGTGTGAGAGGGAGGAGATGGGTGGGGCAGAGCTAGTGTCAGACATTCAAGGCAGCATGTGGCATTTCAGGCCAAGGCAAAAGGCAGCTTTCAGGACATCACTGGGCCACTAGTGAGTGCAGACTGGAGTGACAGCTTGCCTTTATTTATTTATTTATTTATTTATTTATTTAATTTCTGTGGTTACTGGGTTTGAACCTAGGGGCATTCTACCTCCAAACTACACCCTGAGTCCTTAAAAAAAAAAAAAAAATATATATATATATATATATATATATATATATATATATATATATATATATATATTGCTTTGAGACAGGGTCTTGCTAGGTTGCTGAGAGTCTCACTAACTTGCTGAAGCTGGTCTTGAACCTACGATCCTCCTATCTCAGTCTCCCAAGTGGTGGGATTACAGGCATGCACCACCATGCACAGCTGATAGCCTGCCTTCTGCCTGCTCTGACTTCTATAGTTGCCTGCCTTCCCCCAAGAGCCCAGACTGACTCTAGTTTCTTACAACACAGCTGGCTTCCTCTCAGCCACTCTCTCTCAATCAGGGCTCTCTGGACAGCTTCAGCCCCCTGGTCTTTATTGAAACTTCTCATCTTGTTGGACATCAGCACATCAGGCCCTTCAAGGTATCACTCCTCCCCCACCTTCAGCTCTCCTTCAGCACAACCCAGCTCAGACGTGATTCTAGTTCATCCACAGATAAGCTCATATTACACGTCATTTGTCAAAGTCACTTTCATATATTAAATTCTGTCTCTAGGAGGAAGAGCCATAGTCCTAGGACACATCTTGGGAAACTTGTCACTTAAATACAATTTTTTTTGGTACTGGGGATTGGATCCAGGGGCATTCTACCTCTGATCTATACTCTTAGCTCTATTTTATTTTTATTTTGAAAAAAAGGTCTCACTAAGTTGCTGAGGGCCTTGCAAAGTTGCTGTGGCTGGCCGTGTACCTGTGATCGTCCCATCTCAGCCTCCCAGGTATTGGAATTACAGGGATCCGCCACCATACTCAACAATGATGTACAAGTACAACCTTTTGCTCTGTCCCAGCTGGCTTGGCAGCATGCGCCTGCTCTTCTCTGCAGGTGTTTCACCAAGATCCAGAACCTGGCCCTCTGCTGATGAGAACAGCAGTAATACTTCTAATAATGGCTATGGATGTGAAACACTATTTTTTTTTTTTTTTTACAGTACTGGGGATGAAACCCAGGGTCATGCTGCGAACAGTGATCCTCTTGTCTCAACTTCCCACATGCTGGGATTACAAGTGTGCGCCACCACGCCCGGTGAGCACTTGCTTTTTCCCACACTTCACACTAGGCATTTCCCATGCTTAATTTTATTTTCTTAGCAGCTCTGCAAAGTAGGTATTAGTAGGACAATTTTCAAAGAAACTGAGGATCGGAGAAGCTAATATAGTCAAGGGTTCCCTGCTAATAAGAGGCAAGAAAAGACTGAAATCTAAGTGTGTGTGTGTGTGTGTGTGTGTGTGTGTGTGTGTGTGTGTGTGTGTGTTGTTAGGGATAGAACTCAGGGCCTCACACATGCTAGGCAAGAGCTCTACCACTGAGCTTTTCCCCAGTCCCTTAAGTTAGTCCTTCCTTCCTTTCTTGCCACACCAGATACTGAACCCAAGGGTTTCCACCTCTGAGCTATATCCCCAGCCCTATTTTATTTGTTTATAAATATAAATATTTATTTTTGTGGTATTGGGAATAGAACCCAGGGGCATTCTAATTCCAATTTATATCCCCAGCCCTATTTTATTTTGAAACATGGTCTCACCAAGTTGTGGAGGCCCTCACTAAGTAGCTGAGGCTGGCCATGAACCTGTGATCCTCCTGTCCCAGCCTCCCCAGTACTAGAACTGCAAGTGTGTGCCACCATGCACAGCTTTCCTATTTAATTTAATTTAATTTTTGGTGGTACTGGGGTTACTGGAAGCCCTTCTACCTCTGGGCTACACTCCCAGACCTATTTTTATATTTTTGAAACAGGGTCTCTTAAGCCAGCACGGCTGGCTTCGAGCCTGCGCAATCCTCCTGTCTCCGCTGTCTCCACTTCCCAAGCGCGGGGATTACAAGCGTGTGCCACCACGCCCGGCTCCTATTTTATTTTTATCTTGAGAAAGGGTCTCCCTAAGTTGCTGAGGCTGGCCTCAAAACTTCGATCCTGTCTCAGCCTCCTAAATGCTGGGATTCCAGGCATGTGCCATCATGCCTGGCTCCTTGAGTCCAATTCTAATGGTACAAACCCAAGGTACTCATTGTTATGTAGAAATATACCCCATCTCACTACCTTTTTGCTCTCAAGGATCTTTTGGGTCCTCAGTCTTCTCTCAGGTACCCACAAGGTTCTCAGGTGCACAGAACCCCATCTGCATCCCTCGCCCCTCTTCTCCTCTCCTGCTTTGTTTTAGGTGGTACTGGGGTTCCTGGAAGCCCTTCTACCTCCGGGCTACACTCCCAGACCTATTTTTACATTTTTTTAAAATTTGGAAACAGGGTCTCCTATGCCAGCGCGCGTGGCTGGCTTCGAGCCTGCGCGATCCTCCTGTCTCTGCCTCCCAAGCGCGGGATTGCAAGCGTGCGCCACCATGCCCGGCTCTACTGCTCTCTTTTAATTGGGCATCTTGTCTGGATGCTCAGCTATTGTTTCCCAGGCGGGAAATAAAGCCTATCTGTTCCTCTGTGTGTGTGTGTGTGTGTGTGTGTGTGTGTGTGTGTGTGTGTAGGGGGAGGGTAGGAGGGGGAGGGAGCCGGGCGAGCTCACTGAGTGCTATGTGCACGTACGTCCCTATCACTTTGAACTTCGCTATGATCCGTGATTGCGATGCACCAATAAGAGGATATTAAGAATAAAAAAAAACTCACCCCTTGCTTTTCTAGATGATTCTTTTTCCTGATATCCCCCCCCCCCATTTTTTTGGTGGCACTACGGATTGAACCCAGGGGCATTCTACCTCTGAGCTATAACCCAGCCCTATTTCATTTCAAAACAGAGGTTCACTAAGTTGCTGAGGCTGGCCTTGAACCTTAAATCCTCCTGTCTTGGCCTCCCAAGTACTGGGATTGCATCGCGATGTCCGGCTTCTGATCTCTCTTTCTGGACTTCTCAGTCTTTCATACAGGAGTCGGGTTTACTTTTACATTCTCCTTCAGTCACTCCAACCCTTAAGGTTTTTGGTGACCTTCCCCAATGTCTCTCATATTATTCCCAACTTCCCAGCCCACACCCACGTCCCTGGCCAGCCCCTCTTCTCTTCAATCCTGGGTGAGTGAAATAGCTTCTGAAGTGCCAGCTGCTTGAACACACAGCCCCTCTGTGCACACTACAGAGAGGGCCTCTTCCCCTGGGGCATGCAGTCCCCTGCCCGGGCACTCAGTGTGGCGAGCAGAGCTCAGGATGGAATTCAGTTCCCATCAGCTCCCTCAGTCAGGAGAACCTGTGCAATGAACAGCCTGCACAGCTGTGCATGGCGACCCCCGAGCTGGGCCCTGTCCTGGCCTCCCGTTTCTGTCTCTTCCAAGCATCCTCACCTCACCTAGGGCAACTTCAAAATATTCAACAATAGGTATAGTGTAAGGGCCTGGCCAGTCAGGGTGGGCACTGGCCTTGGCATGGGGGCAGGATCTGCAGGCTGCCTGTGGATCTAGGCGTTAACCTTTAATTGCTGCATTGTGGGAAGCTGGGCAGGTCACTAGGGGCGGCGCTAGGGCAGCACTTGGAGCTCATGACGGTGGATTCTTACCGAGCAGGGTGGCAGTACTTTAGCATTTAAACAACTGGCACGACCTTGGCACGTGCGGACTGTTAACCCTGCTTACCTCATTTTAAGGAATTCACCACGGATGGTACCATCCAACTTTATTCATCAGTGAAACATGAATATTTCCCACACCTAGCAATCACCGTATTTCCAATGGTGACAAGGAATTCAACATAAATGATTGTTTTAGGATAGGTTTTAGGTGCTGGTTTGGGTTATTTCCGTATAGGCCTCCAGGGGGCGCCCAGCATTCCCTCCTCTCCCAGTCTTCCCAGTCCTTCTGCCCACCTGCAACCTTCCTTCAGGAGGAAACCCAACTGGGAGTCCAGCCATGCTGGGATCCTCAGAGACACACTAATGGGCTCCAGGGTGGGTGTGCCGGAATTGAGAAATGGCTTCGAAATATATTGGAAAATGACTTTGGTATTAATGTATTGAAAATTAATTTCAGAATGTAAAAAAGTAGTCAGGGCCTGCTTGCTGCCAGGCACTCAGGCAGCTTGTAATAATGCAGAGTTCTCTCGCCAAAAGTGATTAGCAAGCACACAGAAGAGTTGGGACCCAGGGCCTTCATATTATAAAGACAGGTTTACATAATAAATAATTTCTAGCAGACAGGCTAAAGTTCTCCAAGGATGCTGGAGGATGGTGGAGGTCTTTGAGATACCACGTGACCCCTGACTTTATTAAGCAAGTAACACACTCAGTTCTTAATAAAGACCCGGGCCTACACCTGCATCAAGGCAGAAAGAAGGCTTTTGGTTGAGCAAGAAATCCCCATAATCATAGAAAGGGGCCTGCACGGAGTTAATGGGCAGACTCACACCTAGTCGGGTCAGAAGACTATTGGTTGGGCAAGAGGAAGGAAAATGAATCTTTATAAAAACTGTTCTCTATTCAAAACTTCAGTGTCTTATTTTCAAGTCACTCCACGATGTCAATCTCTCTCTGACGTGGTGCTTTGTAATCTCTGTCCCTTCTTTCCATCTTTGTAATAATAAAAATTGCTTAAACTTACAGCAGTAGAGCTCTGGCTCTTCTTTTTCTAATGTAGCTAAGAACAAGAATCCGCGGCTACATCTCTAACCGCTCCAGTGGGGAGGTACACGGATGTTGAACCTGGCAGATATTTAACAAAGAGATGAAACCTGGTCACACACATCTAGAGCTAGTCTATAAATAGGCACTTTACCTATGTACCTGTTTATCAGTGGATACAATATTGAGTTTTACTTTTTTATTTTACTATTCCCCAATCCAAGAGCTATTCAGGCTCTTGGTATTTTTGTGATTATAGGGGTTTCTTTGGGCAGACGGTAGAAGCTACTGGAAGACCAAGAGGGGACAAGGAGAAAGGGGTGTGAGAGTGTGGCTGGTTTTTCTCCTGCTTGGGAAAGAAATAGGTATACCATGCTGCTCGGGAGTCTGGCCCTTCGGGTTTCCAGCCTCACCTGAAGGGACCATATGGTGTCCCCAGGTACATGCTGCGATCCATCAATGGGAGAGACCTCTGCACAAGCTCCTGACACCTTTGCTTGAGTCTGGGAAGGAGCGCCATACCAGAGTTTATGACCACAAGGAGTTTCTGACCATCTCAGTAGAACAGTAGGTTGGAATTGGATTTAATGAAGAAAACAAGGGATGCGTTTTTTCTTCCCACCTGTATTTGTAAACTAAGTTTTAAATCCGTCTCAGTGCTCACTCCTGGTCTCTCTCTTGGACTTCTGGCTCTCTATTTCACCTCTGCTTCTCAGCTCATCTCCTTTTTTTATTTTTTATTTTTTTTTTTACTGCTTTCCATCCTCCCACGTGGCTAATGTGGTCCTCCAGTCTGGGCGGCTCTCTCTCAGAGTAGAGTCTGCAGAAACCAACAATGGCCCAAAGACGAGGTGGCTAGGAGCCCTAACTAGGGTCAGCATGGGGCTAGGGGTCTCTTTCCATGCCTTCTTTACCTGAATGAGAGGTAAAATTCAGAGACTTAAAGTCAGTACATGCCCCTGGAGAAGGGCCAAGTAGGCCACTCAGCCTGTCTGTTCTGAGCCTGAGGCACTGAAAGGGCCCTTGGGTCACAAGCTGAGTCCTCTAATCCCTCTCTTCTTGCTTAGGAAGAGAACCCTGGATGTGAGTGGGCACACGACCCTCTAGAATATAGACCTCAGCCTTCTCTGTAGCTAGGTATGACCATGAGACTAAATTCTGGCAATGGGATAGAAACAAAAATGTCATCTGTATTTTTTGGAAGTGGCCTGGGTTGTTGGGCCCTTATTCGTCTTTTTATTACCTAGAATGAGGGTTGGCAAAATTTTTTTCCCCGTGTAAAGGCGAGAGAGTAAATATTTTCAGTTTTGTGGGCCATCTGGTCTCTGCCGCAACTTCTCAACTCTGCTACTGAGCTGCTAATGCAGCCATAGACTGTACACAAACAAATGGATGAGAGTACATTCTAATAAAATTTTATTTGCCAATATGGAAGGAGGACTGGATTTGGCCTGTGGACTATAATTTGCCAACCACTGGTCTAGAAAGTATACGTGATAGATGGAGGGAGAGCAGCCTTGTTGGACCATGAGGTGAAAGCCGTGTACTGAGGATGGCAGAGACACAAGCAAGCAGGTGCCTGAGTACCCAGCTATTACAGAGCAGCCCTGCAAGCTCCTTGCATTTCATTTATGCGAGAGAAATAAACATCTATCTTGCTTATGCTACTGTCGGTTGCAAATGAACCTAATCCGGAGTCATAGATCACTGCTGTGTGGGTAAGCCCAGCTCACTGGAGGAGGAGACTAGTGAAGAATAGGAGATGAAAGCTCCAGCAAGGATGAAGTATGCATTTTCCAGGAGTGTGCTCTGTATTCTCTACACCTCCCTAATTTTCCATCTCTGTTTCCCAAGGCCACAAACAAAACTTTGAGATTGATCTTTGTGTGCTGAACAAGGCGGTGAGCAGTGGCGTAGAAAGGCGGTGTTACTTGGTCCTTGTCAGTAGCAGGCGCTGGTGCTGGTGGGAGGGAGGCAGTGTCCCACAGCAGCTGGCTCTGAGGCTCCAGGCAGGGGAACCCAGCCCTCTGACACATGCTAATGAGATTCACAAGGTGTAAATGCAAGTGTGCTGAGTTTTAGCACCTATTTGGGGGGTGTCAGTCAGATCCTGTCCTGGAATCAGTATCATCAGAAAAGCCTGTGGAGCCCTGTAGGAATCCTTAGTTTCATGTGTCTGTGGGGCTGTGCTGAATTCCGGGGGAGACCCAAAGTTCAGTTCTAAGGACTTGAAGTCTCAGGCAAACTAAATCCTCATGGAAAAACAACGGAACTTGCCTCTCATGCCCCAGATATTTTCTGACGTACAGCTGCAATGTCGCAGCTGATCTGCTAGGAACCTGATCCTCTTCCCTTGTGCCCCAAGCAGTTATGACTGTTTCTGGGCACATACTACTACTTTATAGGGAATGTTGGGCTATTATTCCCAGAAAAGAGAAATCCGTGTGATGATGAGTATGTACACACACTGCCTTCAAACTTTTAAAAGCGTGCGTGTGTGTGTGTGTGTGTGTGTGTGTGTGTGTGTGTGTCTGTGTTTGTCTGGTGTTAAATGGGGGCGATTGTTGACAAGTTGTTGCCTATAGTTCATGAAAGAGGAGAGGAAGGGGACACTTTCAAACAAGAACAATTTCGATTAGACCTAAGGGAAATATCAGCTTTCAGGACGGTGAGCTGCTGTGTTTGGAGCTGAAGACCGGTGGCACAGGGCGGGGGAGGAGGAGCACAGACAGGATCGCACAGACCTGGGTTCAGATCCTCTTGCTCTCTGACAGAGGCCTTGGGCATGTTGTGCAGCATCTCCACATATTAGCTCCTTTTTTATGAAGCATTGACGGTAATACTGCCGACCTGAGGAAAGCTGTAAGGAATGGATGTGATAATGTTTCTAAACGGCTGACCCAGGGTCTCACCCAGAAGAAATGCTCAGAAAATGTGAAGAGACAGAAGAGATCTCACCGGCCCCAGGCGGGTCAGACACTCAGCCTCGGAGAGGCCGCTCGACCAAAGCCTGTGACCCTGTCCATGCTGGTTTAGATGGTAGGGCCAGAACAGTATGCATTGCAAAGGCCTTTCTGGTTTTCCTCCTTCATGTCTTCACTTTCTGGAACTCAGGTTAAAAACTCTTTCTCTGGAAGCCTTCCCCGGGCTCGGGCTGGATTACAGCCCTCACTGCATACTCTCAGGACCCGTGGACCTTGCTATGTTGAATTGACCTTGGCGACTGCTGTACACGGTTTACAGGATCATTCAATTAGTGCCTGTCTTCCCCCACCAGGCTGTTAGTCCCTAGAAGGCAGGGGCCATGTCTGATGTATTACAGTCATATCCTTAGCAGTCAGCAGAGTACCTGGCACATAATAGGTGCTCAATAAATATTTGTAGGATGAATGAGTAAACAAAATCATTTAGTTGCATTTATATTGATGCATTCTGTTCCCTCAGATCAATTTATGTAACTATTTTCCTAACATGACTGGTTTTGCCCTTCGCCTCCAGCTTCACAGGCCCCATTGGGAGGGGCTGGCACCTCTGCATGCTCCAGAACATCTGGCTGTGTGGTGGGAGGCTGGCCGGAGGCTTTGGGAAGGTGGAGGGTCAAAAGGCTGGGGAGCTGTCAGATAGCAAGAAAATTTTGCTTTAGACTGTCAGCTGCATAACTATCTGCTTTCAAAGGCTTGCGGCTAATCAGAATTTCAAAGGGTACTTTTAAATGTAATAGGATTCTACCTGAAAGAGCAATGAGCGAGGCCCTGGGACTGTTTATTCCTCCAGTTTCTATTCTAGGCTCATCGTATCAAAGATAGCCGGGGACTTCTGGTTTTATTTTTATTCCTGCACAAAATGGAAAAGCCTGAGATGATGGGAGGATGGTGGGGAGGCCACACATACCAAGTGCTCCTCCTGGCTTCTTGTCTCAGTTACTCCAAGAGATGGAGGAGCCTGAAAACAGAGCCCAGTAGTGTCCCTCTTGGCCAACTGTCGAGAGAACAGAACACGGTCATTTGCGCAGGTCTTGAGAGGTGGTGATCGAGTTTTCTCTTGCTTTCTGAGCTGTTCTTCCTGGGTTAGATATATCCTCCAGCAGAAAGTGCCAATAATCCACTTTGAGGTCAAAATGACATATTTTCATACTGATAGCTGGGCATAGTGGCATATGCCTGGAATCCCAGTATTTGAGAGGCTGAGACAGAAAGACCGGGCATTGGAGGCCAGCCTCAGTGACTTACTGAGGCACCATTAAACAAAGGGAGGAAGGTTGAAGGGATATAGCTCAGAGGTAAGATGCCCCTGGGTTCTGTCCCCAGTACCAGAAAAAAAAAAAAAACTTGTTTTCATTATTTTATGTTGCTTTCTTAAATTAAAAAAAAAATTGGTGCATTGTAGTCATACATCTTAATGGGGTACAAGATGGTGGAGGCATACATGCACATATCACCCAATTAGCCCCTTAACTGTTGCTTTTGACAGTAGTAGTTTTGGGTAAAATTGTTTAGAAGAAAAATGCAACGACTAACACAACCCCTTCTCAAAATTATGGCAGGAGGAGGGAGGAACAGCCGGGGAAGCATGCGGGTACATATGGTATTTTAAAAGAGCTGCACCTGACTTTCTCCGACCAGCTGGCAGACTATTCAAAGGAGAGTGCCGTTCTTTCTGGGAATGCTCAGGGTAGAAAGCCCCTGCAAAGGAGTTGACAGAAGCTTCCTGGGATCGATTGCATGAAGACTGTGCCAAACATCAGTTCTGAAATTTGAACTGCATAAGAACAGATAATGTATGTTCAAGCTGTGGTTTTGAGGTTTTGACACCTTGTAAGTTTCACATATGCCCAAGAAATGGCAGAAACAGCATACATCTGCTTTGCACGGAAAACTGTCGTTTCTATAAGTTGCTTTATAACTAAGTTCCCGGTGCTGCTTCGAGATGTGTTGGGAAAGGAATCTTCATCAGTTCATCTGAACAGCAGAGACATCAGAGAGGGGGTCTGGGCAGGCCTCTAGCGAGTCCTCATCTTCTTGGGCCTCTAGGCCTGGAACTCAGAGAATTAATTCACTGGGCAAAGCCTCCAGGTGAGATGCCTCTCACCCCTTGGCCATCCTGGAGCCTGCGTCCTTGATCCTGGTTCTTGGAGTCTAATCTCTTAGAAACTGCTTCTGGAATTTACTAGAAAGCATGTAAAAAAAAAAAAAAAGGTGATGTATTGAGATCAATTGATAGCTATCCTAACAAGCTGTGCTTGGGCATTATTCCTGAGGACGTATTTCAGTTTCTCATAGAGCGCACACTTCGAAAGGGTACAAATAGCCAACTCTGCTATTGAAAACCATCTTGGCTTTTATTGTGACTTTGTCGAGAGCAATGGCATTATCTAACAGACAATCAACATTTGGCAGACACTGGAGTGTCCACATTGCTAATCCTGATCTAAATTTACTGGTGTGTTCTCTGGTTCTGCTCTTTGCCACTGAGCTTGCTTCCCTAACCCTGAAGCCCTCCTTTGGCCCTGCCCTTCAGCTCACCCATCTCAGACTGCCCGGAAGGCTCCCAGGCTCCACACCTCAGATGTTAGTAGAGTTCAGAAATGATGGATGATGGACCAACTACTGGACCCAGGTGTGGCTTCCACCTGTGCTTACCCTCAGTTCTTGTATTTCTTCTCATTCATCCATTTATTCTCTCACCCCACAAGTATTTGCTTGTGAGAGACTATAAGGGCTGGACCCTCTGGTTCTGTCCCAAATGTTATTGGTCTCAGGATATGGTGGTGACTCACTCACTGAGATGTTTGGCTTTCTCTCTCTGGGTTTTAGATGTTGGAGGAGACCACATTTCTGATTTTTCAGAGTCTGTAGATGTGGTCAATGCCGGCTGTCTTGAGCATGGCAAGTTTCTCCACGCGTGGTGGCAAGGCCTGTAGCGTGCCATGGCTTCTGGACTAGAGAAGCCTTTCATCTCGTCACCTCCTAGAAGTCCAGGGTGGTAGGTCAGTGCACCCGGAGGGGAAGGAGCCCATTTTATTCATCTCGGGTTTTCTCAGCTTCTGGCATGCAGCCTAGTGTGTAGTAGGAGCTTTCAAAGTGAGCAGGGTGTGAAGGAATATATATGCTCAAAGTGCACATCTTACTCCAGGATCAATGGGTCATCTTCCCAGATCAAGAGAACTTTTTTCTCCCCGTGTGTGGTTCAGTTTCTGAAAGCAAGACAGGAAAGAAACGGCCTGTCGGTTCTCCACACATGCAGCCAAGCTGGATGTGACTCAGTGTGACCTCGCAGAACTTGTGTTCTGTGCTCTGCATAATGTGGGTGATGAGGTGTGGACCCTTTCTGAAGGTGGGACTTGGCCGGAAGTGGCTGTGCTCAGAGACTGATCAGAAATTTGGGGACCCAAATAATAATAATGCTCTCTCTCTCTCTCTCTCTCTCTCTCTCTCTCTGTGTGTGTGTGTGTGTGTGTGTGTGTGTGTGTGTGTGTGTGTATGTGTCTCCTTGGATCTGGTGTTTTATTTGTTCAACCAATAGGCTGTGAATTTGGTTCTGGTTGTTGGGGATGTTAGAGTGAGCAAAACAAAACAAACCCCCCACACACCTTTCTAGGGCATTCCATATGACAGCTATGTATGCATGTATATGCGTGTGTGTGTGTGTGTGTGTGTGTGTGTGTGTGATCAATAAAACAAGTACAGAGTTGTTAGAAAATGACATAGGATATGGAGATAACAAAGCAGGGAAGGGTGTTGGAATACTGGGGTGGGGCTAATTTTAAGTAGGGCTTCAGGGAAGCCTAGTTCATAAGTGACCTTGGTAGAGAAGATCTAAAGCTGGTGAGGGAGTAAGAGTAAGACAGAGAGAACAGGGACAGAACTACCTGAGGTGGGTTGTGCCTGGTATGGCCAAAGGCCCCCGCTACTCGTAGGAGGGGAGAGAGCTGAAATTCACTTCCTCCTGCTAGTGTGTCCCATGGCTGCCCTCAGCCAGAACCCGAGTGGCAGGGGGTCCGCTGATATGGTGCATGTGGGCTCAACTTCTGGGGTGGAGCGCCTGGTGCAGAAGGAGGGCACGTGGGTCTGACGGGCATGTGAGAAGTGCTGGACACAGATGCTCAAGAGAACGCAGGACCAGGGATGGAATAGGAAGTAGGCCTGAGAAGCCAGGGCCTCTTTGTCTATGCCGGTTGGCTGGATCTAGGGTTGACAACATGGACGATGAGTCTGAGAGATCATGTCACTGCTACCCAGAGAGGCCCCCCCCCCCATTGATAGCTGCTGGTCGGTCGCCTGATGGGCTCTCACACTGGAGCGATGCTCACCTGTGCAGCGAGATCATGTCCTGCCCCCATGTGCCACACCGTCATGGGTACCAGCACTCTCCTAAGTGCCCACAGATGGGAGGTAGCACAAAAGCAGAGTCTTGTGCCTGGTCAAGGTGGGACCAGACTCAGCCCAAATGGCCAGGACTGCAGCCCCCTGCGCTGTTTCTGTGAATGTGACAATGGGGACCACTCCCAGCAGGACGGCAGGGCCCCAGAGCTGCGGCCATGAGAGGACTTGGAGTTCAGTCAGTGGTACTGGAAATTGGGCAACATCTCTATGTCCCTGGATTTTTTTTTTCCCTTCTGGTACTGAGCTGATTTTGAATAGATGACACAGAGGACTGGGAATCTTCGAATTCTTCTGGCTCCTCAGATAGAGCTCTTGAATGCTTAACATGTCTGCTGGGTCTCGTGGGAGCCGGCTCGTGCCTTCACCACCACTTTCGTCTCGCGGGACCCTCTGCTGACCCCTGTACCTTGGCCACCCTGGTGCCGCAGTTCAGGGGCCCCAAGGGCTGTGCTTCTCTTCACCTCTTTGGCCTCTCTCAATTTCTCTGTCTATTCTTCTTTAATTACTTTGCTCCAGAATTTCTGCACAGCTCAAAACCGTGTCTCTCTGCTACTTGGGACCAGCTTGGTCCTCGGTCACACATCCTCACAGCATCTTTCTCATGCAACACTTCTCACATCTGTAATTAAATCACCGATTGAATAATTGGTCGTCTAATGTCTGCTGCCCTTCACCCTACTAGATCATCATAAGCTGTAGGCTGCTGCCAGTGCCTGAGCACAGAAGGCACTTAATAAATATTGGAGGGAATTATTGGCCAAAGGAACAAAATGAGAAGTGGGTGGACATGCACGACGCAGGAAAGAAATGAGAGGCATGGATTGGAGGCGAAGTACCTGCCCTCCCTCTCTCCACCCCAGTCTTTCTTGGTGCCAGGAAGAAGACAGTCAGAGGCCAGCTGGAGGAGTCGCAGACGACAAGGACCAAAGACGCGGGAGAGCTGACCTGCCAACAGCCCAGCTCCGGGGAGGATGAGGAAAAGCTGCTGGCACATGTGTCTGCGCCACTGAGGGAATGCTCTCCAGCAAAAGCGAACCCACTCAGGCCATCTCATCAGAAGAAAGCCTTCAAAAGGTGAGAATAGCAAGCCGCCCACTCCACCGACTAATTTGCAAAGGTCCCGATTCCAGGCCCAATGTGATAACAGGTTCAGGCCGTCCAAAATTATTTTAACAAGAGTCTTCATGTCTGGGGAATTCAAGAGCCTGGGACATCAGGCAGCTATGTATAGAACATCTGTGTCTCCCCAGCCCATCAGAACAACAAACACATCAAGACATCGATAGACTGCTGTTAAAATTCACCGGCCCCAAATTAGAAAGTCATCAAGGGCAGAGAATAAAATGGCAGGACTAAGGCCTACATCTTTATTTCCCAATGGCAGATTTGTACGTGTGGGATGAGCTGGGTCTCTAGGACGGGACAGTGACAGACTTGGGCCTGACAGGCTCTAGGAAATAATGCTTGGCCCCAAAGGAAGATGGAATTAAAGTTTATAGGGGGTTCAGAGAAGTGATTTAGGGAACTGAGGGGAGTGACGGGGGACTGGAGAGATGGGCGAGGAACCGTGAGAAAGGGAGTACGATTAGGTGGGAGGCGGAGGGTGGGGAGGCAGCCAAGGGGCACGAGACAGGCCCTGCGTGGTGTGTGTGTGTGTGTGTGTGTGTGCGTGTGTGTGCGTGTGTGTGTGTGTGTACTGGGGATTGAACCCATGGGCATTCTATCTCTGAGCTACACACACCCCCCAGCCCCCCCCCTTTTTTTTCTTCAAAACAAGATCTTGCTAATTTACCAAGGCTGGCCCTGGAACTTTTGTCTTCCTGTCTCAGCCTCCCGGGCACATTTGTGCTTTTGCTTCAAGGTTTTTGTTTTTCTTTTTTTTTTGGGGGGGGGTACTGGGGTTTAAACCCAGGGACATTTTACCTTCAAGCTAAATTCACAGCCCTTTTTATTTTTTATTTTGAAGCAGGGTCTCACTGGGTTGCTGAGGGTCTCACTAAGTTGCTAAGGTTGGTCTTGAATCTGCCATTCTACTATTACTACCTCAGGTTTCCATTACTAGGATTACAGATGTGTGTCATCGTGCATGGCACTTGCTTTAAGTTTTGATTTGAAGCATATTCATCATGTAACATCCTTCTTTTAAGTTATATTGATCAACTACAGGGCTTAGCTTCTAAGAGTCGACACACCTCTGTCCCTTTTTATTGTGCCAGCCTTGAGACGACTCCATTCTTTGCTCATTTTCTGGTTATGGACCTGTTTTCCCCACGCTTGTGATAGAAAATGCCATGATTACAATACAGTCATCTCTCTTTATCTGTGGGTTTCACATCTGCAATTCAACCAACCACAGATAAAAAATATTCAGAGAAAAAACTGTGTCTGGTCTGAACATGAACGAACTTTTTTCTTATCACCATTCCCTAAATAGTGCAGTGTAATGACTATTGACGACTATAGCATTTACATTGTATTAAGTGTTATACATCATGTAGGGATGGGTTTAAAGGATACAGGAGGATGTGCATAGGTTCTATACAAATTCTTTGCTCTTTTATGTAAAGGAGTTGAGCGCCTGGGGATTTTGCTACCTGAGGGGGATCCTGGAACCAGTCCCCCTCACATATTGAGGGATGACTGCTGTTGGCACAACAATACACAGAAGATTAAAACATAACATAGCACACAATTGCATTCTTTTGAAAATATAACTATTATTTTGAAAAATAATAAATATAATTCACAATATAACATACACTCTAATACATGAAAATAGGGAGTAGAATGTACCAAAATAAAACATATTCTTATAAGTCTCAGGTACTTTAGTGAAAGGAAGCTTCTGGCAAATGAAGGTTACAGAAAATTACAAGTTAGAGTCAGGGCTGGACACACCCAACAATAGAGCCCGTAGCCCTCTGTCCAGATAACCTAGGTAGGAGGTGGCGGAGGAGATTCCTACTGCAAAATGCAAGCTCCATAGCTATGATTTGATTTCAAGATAGTCAGTCTTTTGAATCATTCTTAGCCAAATCCCAGCTTCATAGGAATCATTAGTCAAACCCCAGCTTCCTGGAGGGGAGTCACACCTCCAGGTTTTGTATGCAATCAGAGTCAGTACAGTATTGGCTTCCCCCAGCCTCCCACCTCTCGCCTCCTGTTCTCATCAGAACAGTCCCGCTTCCTGCCTCTCACTTCACACATAATCTGACAAAGTTTAATCCTGTTTAACCTCTTTCTCAGCCTAATATTTTCTCACATCTTTTCTACATAAATTGCAAATCCCACCTTTTGGTATTACTCTTTGTGCTTCAAATAATTTTCTTCTAAGGAAACCACAAGAAGAAAAAGCACTGACTGTTTCATGTTTATCCACTTATTTACCAGTATTGGGTTCTTCATTCCTTCTTGTTTATCTGCTGTTATTTTTCAAACCTGAGGAACATCTTCTGGTATTCCTTTTAGTGCAGATCTGCTGACCACACATCCGCACAGCCTTCTATTACCTGAAAATGTCTACTTTCAGTCTTATTTTTAAGAATATTTGTGTTGAACATAGATATCTGGGTTGATAGTTTTTTCTTTTCAGTATTTTGAAGACCACTGACTTCTGGTCCTCCCCCTTCTCTTCTTCCTTCTTTTTCTCTTTTTCTTTTTTCTCCTTTCTTTGATGACCACTCAGCCATCATTTGTATTGTTCCTCTATATGTGAAGTCTTTCTTTTTTCTCTGCTTGTTTTCAAATTTTTTTACTTACTATTGGTTATTGACAGTTGGACAATTAAGTACCTAGGCATTCTTTGTATTTACCCCCATGGAAGTTTACTGAGCTTCTTGGATTTATAAGCTGGAAATTTTCATCAAAAACTCGTGGGAGTCGGCTATGGTGGTGCATTCCTGTAAGCCCACTATTTAGGAGGCTGAGACAAGAGGATTGCAGGTTCAAGGCTAGCTTTAGAAATTTAGCAAGAGCCTGTTTCAAAACCAAAAGGACTGGGGCTGTACCTTGGAGGAAGAGTGCCTCGGAGTTCATTTCCCAGTACAAAAAAATAAAAAAAAGTGTTGGAAATGTTCAGCCATTCTTTCTGTGAAGTCTGGCTCCCTGTGAAAAATCTACCTGTAGCTTTCAGGCCTGAGCACAGGTGGTGACAGAGGCTTTGCCAGCAGCCTCACAAGGGACAACTGCCCTCCCAGAGCAGCCTTGGTGTGGTGTCTCTGAGCAGAGCTGACTCGGGATCTCTGGGCCCCTGCCAGGCCTGCTCTCTGCATATTTGTACCTGCAGCCCCAGTGCCTTCCTTCCTGGGTGTTTTTACTTGAAGTGCACACCCTCACCTCTGCAGAGGCTCCTCCTCATTGTGGGGGACCCTCACAGTCACCTTGCCTCACTCTGACTCAGTACTCAGTAGTTTTCCTTGCCCTCCCCCTCACATTTCTTCAGAACCCCCCAGGTCTATAAAACCCTTGGAGCTTTTTATTTATTTATTTGACTCCAGCCTCTATCAAAAGCGAGACAATCCCCATGTCTACTCTGGCCTGCCTGACTCTGGATGGGCATGGTGGCACATGCTTGTAATCCCGGCATTCGGGAGGCTGACACTGGAGGATCGCAGTTCGCGGACAGCCTCAGCTACTTAGTGAGGCCCTCTGCAACTCAGTGAGACCCCTCTCAAAATGAAAAATAAAAAACAGGGCAGGGGTGTAGCTCAGAGGTTGAATTCCCCTGGGTTCCATCCCAGACCCACAAAAAACAAACAACAACAACAACAACAACAACAATAACAACAACAACAAAAGTACCCAGAGGGGTGAGTGCTTTCCTTGTTTCTTTTCTTGCTTATACCATTACAGTAGATGGTTAAGGAATTTACTGTTTTGTCTTTGGCTTGTTACTCTAATTGGCACCTCCAATACTTAACAGCTCAGCTCTGTCTCCCAGCTCAGCTAGTTTGGCATTTCCTTCAGTGAGTCTCCTGGCCCATTATCACCTTCTTCTTATGGGACTCCAATCACAAGCTTTAGACTGTTTGATGTTGTCACTAGGTCTTTGGGGCCCTGTTCATTTTTATCCATTTTTTTCTCTCTCTACTTCAGATTGGATAATTTCTGTTGATTTATCTTCAAGTTCAGTGAATTTTTCTTCTGTCACTTTCATTCAATGTGCCGAAGCTCCATTTAGTGATTTTTTTCATTTCAGTTATTATATTTTTAATTCTAGAGTTTTCATTTTTATTGTTTTTCAAATTCTTTATCAAAAGTCCATCTTTTCATTTACGGATTGCATTTTCCTTTACTGACTTAAACATAACTTCCTTTAATTCTTTGAATATACTTATGATGGCTTCTTGTCTAAGTTATATACATGGGGCTTTGGTGGGTTGGTTTAAACTATCTGCTTTTTCTTTTGAATATGGATTACATCTCATTTCGTTGGTGTGTCTGATATTTTTTGACTGCACACTGGATATTGTGGGTAAACCAGTGTAGAGATTATACTGTGGAATATTGGTTTTAGTTTGTAGTTGGATCTCTTGTAGATCACATTGACTTGTGCAGGTATGTTTTTATGCTTTCTTAGGGAGAATCTGCAGAAATCTAAGACGTTTCCAAGGCCCTTTTAATCTGTGTGGCTCAGTCTTCAGTGTGTATGTGTGTGTGTGTGTAGCATTTCAGCATTGTTGCGGTTGGCTTTAAACTTGGGATGGGATCTATTTTAAGTCTACTTGAGCTCTCATTCTTACTCTGGGGGAGTGGCATTTCTGGTGTTGCAGCTGATGCTTGGGCTCAAGTAAGGTGTTATCAAGGTCTCTCTTTCTCTGTTTGGGAACTACAACATACCCTGACACTGCTTGACCTCTGGTTTCTCTGTTCTGACTTCAACCTTAGAATTCTAAACCATATTTTAATAAGCCTTGGCTAAACGTTCCTTACACATTGAGTTTTAATCCCTGGCTGACCATTTGTGGAGATCCCAATGCAGACTTCTGAGGACTGTTCTGCTTAGCTTTCTCAACTTTTGTGCCCGGTCTCATGGATTCCAGTCACTTCAGCTGCCCCACGCTGTGATTTCTGTTTACTCAGCTCACCAGAGTTACTGTGTTTTGCTTGGACTTCAGCTTATTACTGACAGTTAGGAAACTGTCCTTTGGTATAAAATTGGGGGTTTGATTAGTCAATTTCCCATTTTTTAAGAAGTCAACTTTGAGATTTTGTATGTTATCTATGAAGAGTTGCCTCGGAGCCTCGTGTTGGTCCAGTTTTAAGTAGTTTTGGCAGTATGGTTAATTTAGAATCATTTTTTGGAAACAGAAGTCCCCACCATAGATTCTTTTTTTTTTCTTCTTTTGTGGTACTGAGGTTTGAACCTGAGGGTATTCTACCTCAGAGCTACACCCCAACCCTTTTATTATTTGTTTTGATACAGGTTCTTGCTGTGTTGCTGAGAATCTTGCTATGTTGCAAAGGTTGGCTTCGAACCTGTGTTTCTCCTGTCTCAGCCTTCCAAGTACTGTGATTACAAGCATGTGCCACTGCATCCATCTTCCCACCATGGAGTATTGAACGAGGGGTAATAAGAGAGTATTAATGGATATGGACAAAAGCTGCTTGTAGCGGAGAGAGCTTAGACACTGAAAGGATGTATTTTTCAGATTGGAGGATTGCAGTTCGCAGACAGACTCAGCTACTTAACGAGGCCTTTCCCAACTCAGTGAGACACTGTTTCAAAAATAAAAAGACGAGCCAGGCGTGGTGGCCCACACTTATAATCCCTGCACTTGGGAGGCTGAGACAGGAGGATCACACAGGTTCGAAGCCAGCCTCAGCTACTTAGTGAGGCTCTCAGCAATTTAGCGAGACCTGTTCCCAAATAAATTACAAAACAGGGCTTGGGGTGTAGCCCGGAGAGATAAAACCCCTGGTTTCCACCCCCAATACCACAAAAAATAAAATAACTAAAAAATAGGGCTGACACATTGCCCCTGGGTTCCATCCCCAGTAGGGGGAGAAAAAAAAAAAACAACCCAAACAACTGAGAAATAATATCAAAATGAGGTTGTTGGAAAGAGAACTATTGAGAGTTATTTTTTTTCTTTTCTTTTTTTTTTTTTATTGGTGCACTGTATTCATACATCATAGTGGGATACAAACTTTTGTAGACATACATGCACACATCGCCCAGTCAGCCCCCACCCGATCCCCACCCCATTCCCTCTCCATCCCTCCATCCCATGCTTTGCTTAGTGGTTGACATCTAGTATTATAGCAATTTATCCAAAATTAAAAATGATAATCTCACATAACAGTTTCATTTGTCTGATACCAAGCTTTTGATGACTTAAAGATAACATTTCAATATTTCTTTTTGCTTTCTTTCTTACCAGAGAATATTTTTTTTCTATTTTTTTAGGTGAAACTATCATATATTTATATATTTATTTTTCAGAAGAAAATCTATCCTAATATGGAATATGGATTCTAGATACCCAAAACGATCTTGAAAAAGAACAAAGTTAGAAGATATATATTTTCTGATTTCAAACCATATAAAGCTACAATAATTGAAACAGTGTAGTACTATTCTAAAGGCAGATCTATAAACCATTGGAGTTAAATAAAAGTCTATAGCTAAATTCTTCCCTATATTGTCAAGTTATTTTCGACAAGGTTTCCACGAACATTTGGTGGTAGAAATAATAATCTTTTAACTAAATATTGTTGAAAAATAATAATTACATGGAAAAGAATAAAATTGGACCCTTACCTAATCCCATATACAAGTATTAACTCAAAGTAGATAAAAGACCTAAATATAAATCTTAAGACTATAAACTTTTAGAAGAAAATCTGGGTCATAAAACCTCACAACATTGAAATTGGCAGTGATTTCTTGGATATGATTTCAATGGCACAGGCAACAGAGGAGTATACAAACTCCCTAAAAAATAAAAAAAAATTTTATATCCAAAGACAATGTAAACAGAGTTAACAGTTACTAATAGAATGGGATAAAATATTTCCAAATGCTATATCTGAAGGTATATTAATATTCCAACTAGAAATTCTAAAAATTAACAACAATAAAGGCAAACGATACCATTTAGAGATAGGTAAAAGACTAACATAAGTAATGAATCTCCACAGATAACCAATCTTAGTTGACTGTTGGATGGAAACTTGTTTCTCTGGTTCTGGAGTGTGTTACCTATTTCTTCTTTGTAGTTAATCTCTTTGAGTATTTTCTCTAGTGCTGGTTTTGAAGACAAAAATTCCTTCAGTTTCTGTTTGTCATGGAAGCTTCTTATTTCCCCATCTAATTTGATAGAAAGTTTTGCTGGGTAGGAAATTTTTGGCTGGAAGTTGTTTTCTTTGAGAGTTTGGAATATGTTACTCCAAGCCCTTCTGGCTCTCATGACTTGGTTTGGGAAATCTGGAGTGATTCTAATTGGTTTGCCTCTGAATGTCACTTGGCCCTTTGTTTTTGTTGCCTTTAAGATTCTCTGCTTGGCTTCCACGTTGGTCATTTTGACAATTATGTGGCGTGGGGATCCTCTTCTCCGATCCTGTCTAAAGGGAGTTCTATAAGTTTCCTGTATCTGTGTATCAACCTCTTGCTCTATGTTTGGAAAATTTTCTGCTATTACTTCCTTGAAGAGATTGTTGATCCCTTTGGTATCACTTTCTTTTCCCTCCTCTATTCCAATTATTCTTAGGTTAGCTCTCTTAAAATGGGCCCATATTTCTTCAATGTCAGATTCCTGCTTTTGGATATTTTTTTTGTAGATTAGAAACTATGCATTCATTTTTGGAATGATCATCTTCTAAGAGCGAGATTCTGTTCTCCATGTGGTCTAATCGGTTGTTTGTGCTTTGAATTGAGGCCTTTACTTCATTAATTGCATCCTTTATCTCTTTTTGGCTCTCTCTGAGTTCTTTTCGTAGCACCTCTATTATTTCTACAGTTATTTTCCTGATTTGATCTTCTAGAAATCTCTGATTTTCTGTTTTATCGGGTTCTGATGTTGTGGGGTTGTGGGCATTCATTGCTCCAGTATTATTCCTCTTTCCCATGATTTCGGAAGTTTGTGCCTTCTCTGGGTTCTTCCCTTGGGTCACTATGACTTCACTTAAGGTGCTCTGGATCTCTAGTCTGTAGAATCTCAGACCCCACTACTCCTTTACTGGGTTGTATCACAGAGTCTCCGACCCAGGGAGTCGATAGAGGCTGCTTTAAACTATGGGGGGTGCCAGGTTGCACGTTCTCCTATGGTGTGATATCTCTGCCACCACCACTCCCCCACTGGGTCAAGTCCCAGTGAGTACAGTACTGGGATTTCTCCTCTGTGGCCCGCAATTTGACTCACTGTTCTTGAGGTCGCAGATGTAGCTGTACTGGACTTGTTGAATTCGCTGCTGCTGCCGCCGGTGGCAATATGGTGCCGTTGCTACGCCCTCGGCTGTGAGGCTGGCTTATTTCTTCTTGGTTTTGAATTCCACTCTGAGTCCTTGCAGCATGTGCTGAGCTCAGCCACTGGGAGCTTTAGATGTTCCCTGCGCTGAAAAATCCCGCCTGGCTGTTCTGCAGCGGCTCACCTCGGCTTGCTGTAGCCGTCGGTGAATTCGCCGCTGCCGCCGGCAGTATGGCGCTGCTGCCGCGTCCTCGGGTGTGAGGCCGGTGTATCTCCTCTGTGGCTCTGAGCTCTGTTCTCAGTCCGCTTTCTCTCTGGAGCCTGGTGACTTTTTTGTTTCTCTGGTGATGGTGTTTTCTGGCTATGAAAGGCGCTAATTTTGTGGTACTGGAGATTGGTTGTTAGCGGGGCTCTTAAGCCCCGCTTTTCTCCATCGTCATCTTCCCGGAAGTCTATTGAGAGTTATTGATAAAGTAGATATAAAGGATGAAGAAGGTGAAAAATGGTATCAGAAAGGCTTTAAAAAAACCATTGTCTTTGGAGATAAATATTGCATTTTTATGGGTGAAATGATATAATATCTGAGATTATTTCAAAATAATCCAATATGGGGATAAGTACCTGGAGAAGATGGGGATATTGTTGAGGCAAAATTGGCTGTGAGATGATTATTGCTGAAGCTAGATTATAAGCACAAGAGGGTGTATTATATCACTTGTCTTCATATATATATATGTATATGTATATATATATATATATGTATGTGTATATATATATATATATAAAATTTTTTATGGGTCTGGGGATGGAACCCAGGGGCATTCTACCTCCGAGCTATACCCCCTTCCCTATTTTATATTCTTTATTTTGAAACAGAGTCTCACTAAGTTGCGGAGGGCGTCACTAAGTAGCTGAGGCTGTCCGAGAACCACGATCCTCCTATTTCAGCCTCCCAAATGCTGGGATTAGAAGAGTGCGCCACCATGCCTGGCAATTATTTTTCTACTTTTGCAAATGTTTGATATCTTCAAGTTAAAAAGAATAAAGCAAAAAAATCACCAGCACTACCAACAACAGCAAAAACTGGGGTTGTGAACCTGGGGATGGAGTGTTGGTGAATTGGGAGGAATGCCCAGTTTTGTTTTGTTTTGTTTTGGTGGTACTGGGGTTCCTGGAAACCCTTCTACTTCTGGGCTATACTCCCAGACCTATTTTTATATATATATATTTTTTGATTTGGAAACAGGGTCTCTTAAGACAGCGCGGCTGGCTTCAAACCTGCACGATCCTCCTGTCTTCGCCTCCCAAGCGTGGTGATTACAAGAGTGTGCCACCACGCCCGGCAGGAATGCCCAGTTTTGAGGTAGGAGACTTTAAAAGGATGAGCCGCTATGAACACGGGCGTGCATATGTTACTGTAGTTCTCTGATTTCAACCCCTTTGGAAAGATACCCAGGAGTAGTATAGCTGGATCGTATGGTGGATCCATTCTCAGTTTTCTAAGGAATCTCCACACTGATCTCCTTAGTGGCTGAACTAGTTTGCACTCCCACCAACAGTGTAAAAGAGTTTCTCTTTCCCCACATTCTCAACAGAATTTGTTATTTGACTTCTTTATGCTTGCCACTCTGATTGTGGTTAGATGGAATCTCAGCGTAGTTTTGATTTGCATCTCCCTAATGGCTAATGATGTTGAACATCTTTTCATGTATCTATTGGCCATTTGTATCTCTTCTTTTTTTGAAGTGTCTATTCAATTCAGTTGCCCATTTCTTGATTGGGTTACTTGTTTTACTAGTGTAGAGTCTTTTGAGTTCTTTGTATATTCTGGATATTAGTCCTCTATCAGACTGGTGGCTGGTATCTGTAGGCTTCCTCTTTAGGTTCTTGATGATTTCCTTTGATGAGCAGAATTATGGGAAATATACACAATGGGATTCTACTCAGCAATAAAGAAGAACAAAATCATGTCATTCTCAAGAAGATGGAAAGACCTGGAGAATATTATGTTAAGTGAGAATAGCCAAGCATAGAAAGAGAAGGGACATATGTTTTCTCTAACATGCCCAAACTAGGAAGTATTGGGGATACCAGAGGGACTCCAGATAATGGAGGGGAAACCTCAGCAAAGCTAGAATGGAAGGGTAGGAGAGGAAGAAGGCTGAGGTTGATTAATGGAAGAGCTACATTTGAATACATGAAAGTATAAATGTAGCACGGTAAACCTGAACACTTTTGTTGGGAGGGGGAAACAGGGAAATGGTGGGGAGGAGGGCACCAAGCGCTGTCTGAATGTGTGCCATTTTCAATATAATCCACATTAAAAAAAAGAAAAGGATGAGTCGGTGGCAGTTTGTTAAAGTCTAAAGCAAGCGTGTGTGTGTGTGTGTGTGTGTGTGTGTGTGCATATTTGTAAAATATATATTGTATATATGCTTAAATGGTTTGCTTGATTGGGAGAAGCTCACTAAATGCTGTGTGCTCCTGTGTCCCCGTCACTATGAACTTCCTTATGATGTGTGATTACAATGCACCAGTAAAAGTATATTAAAAAGATACATGGTTTGCTTGAGACTGTTCCCTATTCCTTTAGAGGTGTCAGTAAGTGTAGATGGATTTGATTATCTGCTTTATAATCCAGGCCATACAGCCCCTGCAGAACGGAAGCTGTGGCTTCTGCCCTGCTCACTCAACCAACTCCAAATTCAGTGCTGAGAAAGCCCTGTGAGGCCTAAGTCCAGACTACAATAGAAAGGTTTGAGCAGATTCCTGCACACGTCTCCCTGAGTGGTTCCTGGAAGGATTTCTGGAGGCGTTTTGCTGTATTCCCCCTTCCACGTTGCCTCCCCAACCAGCCGAACATGCCTGGAGCCTCCCTGAATCTTACCTGCGCTCACCAGCTTCCCTCCCACTAGCTACGGACACCATAATTGAGCCCAAGAGAGAGGCACGTTCCCACAGCCTGAGAAATTTTTACAAGTAGAGAGACTCTTCTGTAAGTTAAGTGCAAAAAAAAGAAAGGAGAAAAACACCATCATTTCCCTCTCTTACTCTTTACTTTGTTTCCCTGTTCATTAAACAAAATCTTTTAGGTACCCCTGTGTGCCAAGGTTTGTCTTAGGGACTGATTGGGGGATCAGAGGTGACCAAGAGACAGGGAAAGAGAGACAGGCAAGGAGGACTGAGAGGTGCCATGCTAGATGCTTGTCCAGGGACAGTGGGCGACAAGGAAGGAGTGGACAATCATTGCTGTTTTCTGTGTTCTTGGATTTGGGGTTTTAATCTTGTCTTTACTACCTATGCATATTTTGAATTTCAGGTTTTTAAGACTATTTATTTATTTTTATGGTATTGGAGATTGAACCCAGGGGGACTCAACCTCAGCCACACCCTCAGCCCTATTTTATTCTTTATTTTGAAACAGGTTCTTGTTAAGTTGTTGAGCCTGTCCTCGAACCTGTTATCCTCCTGTCTCATTCTCCCAAGTACCGAGATTGTCTGTACCACCATGCCTGGCTTTTTTTTCTTTTTTAATTTAAATAAGACTGTTTGAGCCAGGTGTGGTTGATGCATGCTAGTAATCCCAGTACTTGAGAGGCTGAGATAGGAGGATTACAGATTTGCAGCCAAAGTTAGAAACCTATGAGGCATTCCACAATTCAGTGAGACCCTGTTACAAACAAACAAATAAGCAAACACATAGAAATAGGACTGGAGGTGTGACTCAGAGGTAGAATGCCCCTGGGGTCAATCCCCAGTACCAAGACTGTTTACTTAAAGCTTTTATGAGCATTAGATTAAAAGCTATCCAGTTGGGCATGGTGGTGCATGCTTGTAATCCCAGCATTCCGGAGGCTAAGACAGGGGGATTGCGGTTCGTAGCCGGCCTCAAATACTTAGCGAGGCCCTTTGCAACTCAGTGAGACCCTGTTTCAAAATAAAGAATGAAAAATAGTGCTGAGAGTGTAGCTCGGAGGTAGAATGCCCCTGGTTTCCATCCCTAGTACTGCAAAAAAAAAAAAAAAAAAAAAAGTATCTTGTGAACTATAGGGGATAATGATGACGCCGACTATGACGAGGATCCTTATATTTCCTTCTTCCAGGCACGTCTGTGATCATTATGGTCCCTGCTTTTACCAGGTGACTTTCAAACCATCACGGTCATTTGCACATTCAGCCATAGTATAATAAGCTGGGAGCTACAGGCATTTCCAGGAAAAATCCATAAGTAAAAGGAAATTTCTTTGTCTAGGTGGGTAATAAATCTTCTGCTTATTGACTTTTAAAAGTGTAGAGCGAAATGTCTTTTTGTCTGTTTAATACCAAGCACCACCTTAACATTTGTTTTGCTGTACAGTTTACGAAGGACTTTGAAAGTCATAAATCATCAGTGCCTCATAAGAACTCTCTCGCTTCATAGAATACAATTGACCACCACTATTGGATCTGAAAAATATGGCCCAGGGAAGTTAAGCAATTTGCCCAGGATGTGGAGCTAGCCAAAGTCTCAATTCTATTCTCTTTCCTAGTCGTCAAAATCATCAGCCCCTCTCTGCAAGGGCCTGTAGCATGCAGGGCTCCTCTTTGATGCCTTAAAAATAATGTTTCAAACTATTTTCAAAAATGTTTAAGAAATTATCCTTATTTTGACATATCCTGGATGTCTGAAACTCCCTAGCCTCTGGGGCAGTCACAATAAATCAAACAAACAAATAACCATCCCCATTGTTTTGTGGATTATTTCCCCATGAGGCAGATGTTTACTTTTTTACAAATGAAAGCTCATTGTTGTCAGGAACATTTAAGAGGCTTAACCTGTCTCCTCTGGCATATGGCGCTGGCTTTTCATGATAAAACTGGTTGTGCGCACTGGCAGGCAGAATCACAAGCCTCTCGCTGAAACTTCACCAGTTGCTGCTGCAGAAAGGTGGCTGTTTTCTATGCAGGAGCTTGTCTGGGCCTCTTCCACTGAGAAGGGGTGGGGGGCAGAAAAAAAAAGGCTGTTTCCTTTGGTGAAAAAGACTCATATTTTAATGGGTATGATGTCATGAATTATTAAAGCAGCTTAACTTTAAAGCTGAGCTGAAAGAACACACAGTGAAGAATGACCTTGAGACTCTTGAAAAATGGGAATGTTGACTGCGTGCCTGCAGACTCAGAGATGAATTTCTACTTTAGTTTATATTTATGCGACTGTGAAACTTGGTCCCTTGTTCCCAGAGAAATCCTTTGTGCAGCCGTGTGGAGAAAGTTATTACATTTTAGTGCGGAAGAGCTGTAAAGTTTCTCTCCTCATGTCTCATGAAAGTGAGAGTGTGGGAGCAAACTTTGTGCTGGGGGAATGGCCCAGAGGAATGAGATGTAGAGCCTCTCAGAAGACAAAAGGAAACAGGCGAGCATTGTTCTTGAAAAAAGAGCCTAGCAGGAGGTTCTTAGAAGGGGTTTGTGTATAACCCAGTGTCAGTCCCTTACAGAGCACGCTTGCTTCTGATTCAAGGTGAATAAAGGGAAATGAAGTCCAGAAGGAGGAAGACCTGCTGGCTGCACAGGGGCCTGAACACGTGACATGCCCAGAAGCCATTCCTCTATGACTGGTGCATCCATCCTCGGAGACTGCCAGAGCGAGCACGGTACAAGAGGGAGGCTTTCAAAGATCTGAGTCTGGCTGTGCCAGGCTCATTCTCCAGACAATAGTTTGTTGGGAAAAATCATAGACACGGATTGGTAGAATGAGGCATCCGTGATTCTTCCAGTGTCGTGATGTGAAGTTGTGCCTGTACCCACGAAGATATGTGATTCAGTTCTCCTCCCCCTTTGTAACACGAATTCACCTAAGAGTCTCCATAGAAGTCAGGCGTGGTGGCACATGCCTATGATCCCAGTACTTGGGAGGCTGAGACAGGAGGATCACAGGTTCAAGGCCAGCCTCAGTAACTTAGCCAGACTCTGTTTCAAAATGAAAAAATAAAATAGGGCTGGATGTCTAGTCTGAAGGCAGAATGCTGTTGGATTCAATCCCTAGGACAATAATAACTAAATAAAAGAGTCTATGTAGAAAAAAAAGGTACGACGGGGGAGGGTGGAGAAAACAGTTCTGATTGATCAAGAGTGTGATAAATGTTTGGATTGGTCTTAGATACTATCCCTATTTTACAGGAGGAGAAACCAAGGGTCAATATGTCAGATATTCAACATTACACAGTTATTGGCAGAGCTGGGCTTTATTTGAATCAAGATTATCTGATATCAGAGGCTTATGGAAATTCACCACTCTTACTCTCAGGATCTGAATGATTGATTTGATGGGATTTTCACTATGTTTTTGTTTGTTTGAACTCTGTGGCCCTTACGTTGCTGTATGTCTTCTATCTGTCCTTGTAGATCCACTCTGGCCTCTGCTCTGCTCTGTGCAGGCTGACCCCAGCACCATGCAGTGTGTGCCCTTGTTCTTTGGCTTACGGTTGGCTTGGGCCCACGAGAGACACAAACTGGGCTTTGGAGACAGGTGGGTGGGTGGGAAGTGAGACTGAGTGTTTGTTTCCCTGGTTTCCTCTTGGGTGGATTCTTTGTTGAATACCACAACTCCTGCCCTCCCCATGCACTTTCCCAATCTGGGTTTTAATAACTGTTCCCTCCCCTTGCTTTTTCTTGCTTAGGGTGGTAACAGCTCCCTGCTGTTGCTAACTCTTGGGGATTTCATTACCCCTTGAGAATTCCCTAAACACTGCCCACACTTGGTGTATTAGCCCCTTTATTTAAGACAATTGCATTGCCCAATTTTAATGTTATTTATCACCTTATGAGATCTTAACTAATACAGGTATATATATATATATCACCATAGTAATATCAAAATGTCTTTGTTTTGCATCTGTTAATAAATATATTTTACAGGAGAGCTTTTTGTCACCTTTTTTTTTTTTTTTTTTTTACCCCTAAGGCTTTCTATTTACAACTTCCAAATGGGCTCCTTTTGCAACTTTGTGTGTGTGTGTGTGTGTGTGTGTGTGTGTGTGTCTGGAGATGGAACCCAGGGGCATTCGACCTCCAAGCTACACCCCTAGCCCTATTTTTTTATTCTTTATTTTGAAACAGGGTCTCACTAGGTTGCAGAGGGCCTAAATATGTAGCCGAGGCTGTCCGCGAACCACGATCCTCCTGTCTCAGCCTCTCAAATGCTGGGATTACAAGCATGTGCCACCACGCCTAGCTTTTTTGCATCTTTTATTTTATTTTTCTTTTTTTGCCTTACTACTTGTTCTCTGAATTTCCTTTCCCTCCTCATATTAAGTCTGCAAGACCAGGGGAAGTCAGTTTCCATTATTATTTTCCAAGATTGAGTTTCTTTGGTCTCCAGAGTAGGAGTTATTCTTGTATTAGCATTTCTTTGTGAAACAGTCTGTTGGATTGTCTTGAGAAAACAATGCACATTTTCTAACCTTCTAGGGAAAAATCATTATTTCTCCAATAAGGAGGAGAGATAATGAAAGTATATTCAGTAAATAACAGTAAGGATAATAAAGGGAGAAAAAAAGGCAGAAGATTTAGAATCAAGGTCAGTTTCTTCTTTTGTTGGATTGCAGCAAGCATTTAATGGTAATAAAATCTTTTTCCTGTATAATACATTTTATATTAAAACTGCAGACATTTAAATGAGGGATTTTATGCCTGCGCAGTCTTTATTGAGCATGAAGGATTAAAAAAATGCTTTTTTTAAACTTTTTTTTTTTTGAGATTTAAAAAGCTACTCCATGCATCCTGGGCTTACAGAAGTGAGAATGTAAGGGGTGGGCGGGAGGGGGCAGAGCTCCTCACAACGTTCTTTACCCATATAGATTTAACCTTGGACCCCTGTTATTCTAAGATTTCATGTCTCCTGAATAAACAAGAAATGGTACATCAACTTTGCAATGTGGATTCATGTCTGTTTTCAGATAAACACGAGAGAGCCTTTAATGTGTTTTCTCTTCTTTTACTGGTGATTTAGGCAAAAGCTACATCTGCTGGTGGGATGAGGCTGGTGAGGTAGCAGATCCCTGCTTCTGTTCTCTCTTCTCTTTGGTGAAGGGCCGACCCTGGAGCTGCAATGTTTAGGACAGTGGATGAGAAGTCTATGGTTCAAGTGTTGATGGTCGTGTTATTTCCTAGGTTGGCTTGAAATAGATTAATTCTTCTGTTGGAGATTTATTGGCCGAGCCTTTCCTGGGGCCTTTGTCCTTTAATATTGAGAAATTTGTGATCTACAAATATCTGCTGCTAAGAGACCAAGACCTTGATATTCTTCCTTCTACCATAGGATTGTGCAGTGTGAATGTTTGCTAGACTGGTTTGAAGGCTTCTCATTTTGGGCATATTGGAAGTAGTTTCAGAAAGTTCAAGGGCATGTCGATGTTAGGTGTGTGTGCCAGAAAGAAAAACTCACAAAGAAATGGCATTTTTTTTTTTTCTGGGCCATTGGTGATATTTGTGGGTTGAACTATTGAATTTGTACTATTCTTGGTCATGAGTCTAGTCTGCAGAAAATAATAAAAAAAACCCTTATAGTTTAGAAGTATTTGAAATATACATTTATATAGGGAATTATCTGCCTAGGGAAGTAGATTATTGTTGGTGGGATTTGACCTATAGCATGATGTGCCTTATAATCTATAAATATCTGCCCTTTGAGTTAGAATAAATTACCTGAAGATGGCAGGCTCCACGTTTTACATCTTAGGTTGTCTGAGCTGCATTTCCCATTGGGTGGTTAACAGTACCTTTTAAAATCAAAATACCAGCCGAGTGTGGTGGTGCACGCTTGTAATACCAGAATTCGAGAGGCTGAGACCAGAGGATTGCAGTTCGCGGACAGCCTCAGCTACTTAGTGAGGCCCTCTGCAATTTAGTGAGCCCGTTTCAAAATAAAGAATAAAAAATAAGTAGGGGTTGTAGTAGCTTGGAGGTCAAATGCCCCTGGGTTCCATCCCCAGACCCACACACACAAAAATAGCTTCTAAAATAAAAATACCCCTAGTACACTGTTCTTGGCCACACTTTATGCTTGAAAAAAGACAACATTTACTTAAACAACTATTTCCCCCTTAATGTTACGTAGATCTAAGTCTTTTTCTGTATTTTTCCACTACAGCAGCAAATGGCTTATTGTTATGATCGGATATTCTTGTGGGAAGTAAGAAGCCAGGGGTAAAGAAGAGTGGTACTATTGAGTAAAAAGGTGTTTTGAGCCTCCGGAACTAAAGTTTTTTGCAGAATATATATATATATATATATATATATATATATATATATATATATAGTGTGTGTGTGTGTGTGTGTGTGTGTGTGTGTGTGTATCAAGCCTTTCTGGAAGTTTTAGACATGCTATGATTTTTATTTACTTTATTTTTTTTTGTGGTACTCGGAGTTGAACCCAGGAGCATTCTACCTCCGAGTTTTTATTCTTTATTTGGAAACAGGGTCTCACTAAGTTGCCGAGGGCCTCACTAAGTAGCTGAGGCTAGCCTTTGATCCTCCTGTCTCAGCCTTCCAAGTACTGGGATTCCAAGCGTGCGCCACCACACCTGGCTAATGATTTTTTATTTTTGATAACGCTAACCAATGTTTACTCAGGACTCCTGAAAATTGGTGAGAAGGACTTCTCATGGAGGGGAAATGTGGACAGATGCTTTGAGTTTGCTTCATACAGAAGGCACTGCCTGGCAAAGAAAAGTGGTGGTACAGTGCTTTAAGCCAAAATGTCCTGACATTTTTGCTCTGCAAATATGTAGGCTGTGGCTAAGAAGAAAAAAGAGGACTGAAGGTAACAGGAAACAAACAAGAGAGAGGTTTGGGAGACAGTCACCTCATTAGGAGTGACAGTTTTATTAAAATAATGGATTTTTATGACCTGGCATTGAACAAAGAATAGGAGTTCTCTGAGCAGATTCAGGAGTGTGCACACACACACAAACATACACTCACACACTCACACACACACACCAAGACACACAAATACACACACCAAGAAAAGGAGTGCTGGGGTAGGAGCCTGTCGGTGTGCTTTATAATTCTGGATTTGTTTTTTTTTTTTGGGGGGGGGTTGAATTAATTAGATACCATGTTGAATTCCAAGTGTGATAATTAGGCAAATTAATGCTGCAGTGAAGTTATTAATGAGGCAGAATATGCTAATATGCTTTTGATAAAGAGCTCTTCTTCTGCCTTACCAAGAAATTGGCAAACATCTTTTATTTGGGGCCAGACAGCTTATCTCAAGTGATTTACTAAAAAGGTTCTCAGCCGTATGCTGTGAACAAATGTTGTAAATAGGGGTTAATGTCTAAATTTTTGCTAGGTATAGGCCCTGTTGCAACGTAGCAAGCCCTGTGATACTCTCCGCCTGGCGGTCGAGCGGCAGTGGTGTCCAGAAAGGTCAAGTGCTTTTCTGTGCCCTTTAATGTCGGTATGAACTTGGCAAACCCCGCTGCACACTGGGATTGCTCCTATTAACAGCGTCGCCAACACTCACACGGGGTGAGCAGTGGCCGCCAACCCACCTGAGCTCCTATTTTTTCAGCAGACTTGGTGTCTCCTTTGGTTTTCAGATGTTCAAAACTCCCAGCCCAGAATCATTAGGGAACCCACTTAGTGGTTTGAAAGTGACACTGCAGAATTTCTCTTTCCGATCTTAAATCTGCTCTCCAGATCTTATCGTGCATCGGGAGCCCTCCTGAGACCAAGTAGAGCCACCTCCTACCCAGGAAGAGTTGGTTATTACAAACAAAATATATGCAACTATGAAAAGAATTCTCCCCATAAGCATATGATTATTTTAATTCTTTTAATCACATGCCCCAAGAGGGCAGCCTGTGCAACTGTGACTCACTCAGACACAATATTTACCAAATTGGGTTCATGCCATACTCCCTTTCTCAGGTAAAATAGGCTTGCCCTTTACTTTCCCAAGGAGGAAAAGCTCAGAACGTGCCTGATAGAGCAGCCAGTGGCCAGCTGGCTGGTGCGCTGTTTGGGTATGTCCCATAGCAGGAAAGTGACCATTTGTGTTATAGTTAGATATAAAATGTCCCCTAAATAGCTTATTTATTAATTTTTGAAGTTGATATAATTGAGTTGTGAAGGTTGGAATCCCAGAAGTAGATAGATCCACTGTCATGGGTTTACTTGGGGTTGGTACCTGGTAGGCCTGTAGGGTGTGGCTGGAGGTAGGTCCTTAGGGTGCAGTCTTGGGGATTATATAAAGGGTTTCTCCTCCCCCAGTTTTCTTTCTTGTTCTTGGCTTCCATGATATGAGCATATTCTCTGCTTCCTGTCTCCATGTGTCCCTGGCCTCACATGAACTGAACTCGAAACTGTAAGAAAATAAATCTTTTTTAAGCTACACAGTCAATCTTTAGATTATAGCTACAAGAATGCTTAGCTGGGCGTGGTGGCGCACGCTTGTAATCCCAGCATTTGGGAGGCTGAGACAGGAGGATCGAGGTTTGTGGACAGCCTCAGCTACTTAGTAAGGCTCTTTGCAACTTAGTGAGACCCTGTTTCAAAATAAAGAATAAAAAAAAATAGGGCATGGGGTGTAGCTCGGAGGTCAAATGCCCTGCGTTCCATCCCCAGCCCCCCCCCCCCCGCCACACACACAAAAATGCTGCTGGACCCGGGAGTTGGTGGCGCACACTTGTAATCCCAACATTCGGGAGGCAGAGAATCATGGTTCATGGACAGTCTTAGCTACTACTTAGTGAGGTCCTTTGCAACTCAGTAAGATCCTGTTTCAAACATAAAAAGGACAAAAAATAGGGCTGGGGGTGTAACTCAGAGGTAGAATGCCCCTGGATTCTATCCCCAGTACCAGGAAAAAAAAAAAAAAAAGATTGCTGATGGATACAATTTGTTAACTGTAAAGCTATGCACAGAAAGTGAGGGGGCCATCAGGAATGCATTTGACTACAACTCACAGAAAGCCTTAATAAGAGGCTTTAGCAAATAAACTTATTTTTTTCTGCATAAACAGTAGAACAGCCGGGCGTGGCAGCACTTGGGAGGCTGAGACCAGAGGATTGCTGTTTCAAAATAAAGAATAAGAAATAGGGTTGGGGTAGCTAAGAGGTAGAATGCCCCAGGGTTTTATCCCCAATACTGCAAACAAACAAACAAACAACCCAGTAGAACAGTCCACACCTGAAATATATCTCAACCATCTATGTATCTACATTCTTTTATCTTTCCATGGTGTCATCTTAGTGGGTGGCTCTTGTCTCTGTAGCACAGATGGCTGTGGTATCCCCAGATATGGAATCTGTGTTTTGGACAGGTAGCGGGGAGAAGGAGGGATCCTCCCTTCGAAAAAGGTTTGCTGTGATCCCCATGAAATAACCTCCATTTATTTCTCACTGATTGGAATTACAGCATGTGGCCACCTCTATCTAAAAGGCAGGTAGATGAGGTTGGATCAGCAAGCCAATGGTCTTTGTTACAATTCTTTTGGGGGCATGATTTTCCTGGGGAATGTGGTTGTATCTTTAGCTGACTACCACTCCAGGGTGATTATCTCAAACCCTGGCTCCCTGAACATGAAATGGAAGTTTAGTTTAAAAAAATAAACCTGCTTACTTTCCTCAGGCAGACAACGTGGTGTTGTGTGAATAGACCTTTGAACTTCAGGTTGGCTGTAAGACTTTGAATATGTGACTTTCACCTCTCTGACCCTTAGCTTTCTTATTTGTGAATTGGAAAACATACTCAGGGTTATCATAGAGAGTTATCAGATGATGAATATAAAGCATCTAATGTGTATAACTCATTAATAAGTTGCAGCTGTTAAGGTAGTGAATTAAATCCAGACCATATTCATAACAAATTAATATGTGATAGGAGAAATAGTTGCACATTTCTCTTTACCTTATAAGACAGTGCATTCTGGTAGGTGAAGGTACCTTTTTTGCAGTAATGCCTTTTGCATTAATAAATTGATAGTGGGGAGTGTTAAAATTTGGCTATGGAATATCCCTCTGAACAGCTCATATGTTGGTGATGCAGCAAAGTTCAGAGGTGAAATAATTGAACCAGGTCAGGGATCTAACCTAATCAGTGGATAAATCCATTGATGGATTAATATTTGAATGGATTTATTAGATGGTATCTGTGAGCAGGGAGGGCATGACTATAGGAGGTAGGTCCCTGGGGGTGTGGCCTTCGAGCTATATATGCCCCCGGTCCCTTCCTCCTTTCTCTCTCCCTCTCCCTCTCCCTCTCCCCTTCTCTGTCTGCTTTCCTGTTGCCATGAGGTAGGAAGCTGTTCTGTACCACACCCTGCCGCCATGTTGTTTCAGCCTTGGAGCCAGCCAATCATGAACTGAACCTCTGAGACTTTGAGCCACCAAAGAAACCTTTCTTCCTCTTAAGTTGTTCTTGTCAGATACTTTGGTCACAGTGATAAAAAGCTAACTAACACAGAAAGGATGTAAGTTTGAGTTAATAAAATCTCATGAGAAAGGTAGAGGGGTCTAGAAACATAGAAAGGGCCAGAGAAGGGACATGAAGCAGGAGCCTAGAAGACCAAATGCTGGACAGGGCATGGTGGTGAGTGAAAGGGGCCCAGCAGCTGTCAGGTCAGGGAGGAAAGTCCGTGGGGGTCTTTGGTGTGAATCTGTTAAGCTGTGCATGGTTTCATGCAAATCCCTCCTCTGGATCAATTGCAAAACCTTCCAGAAAACATGTCTGACAAATGCTTTAGAGTGAGAGAGCCTTTTGGAGAGAGCCCAGATCTATTTTTATATTTTTATTTGGAAACAGGGTCTCTTACAGCTGGCTTCGAACCTGCGCGATCCTCCTGTCTCTGCCTCCCAAGCGCGGGGATTACAAGCGTGCGCCACCACGCCCGGCGCTAGCAAGTTAGTTTTGAAGGTAACACCAACACTGCCATGCAGCCCCAAATTACATAATGGAAGAGACCCGTGTGAGTTTAGCAAGCTCCCCAAGAAGCAGAAAATGACAATTTGAGTTGAGTTGTGGGCAAGAGTCTCCTTCCATTCTTCTCAGTGAGAGGGTGCCTGAGTGGATGGGGACACAGGGCTGTTTCCCTCACGAAGCCTTGGTTCCTCTGCGTGATGAGATCATAACATGTGTGCAGTTTTAGCATCTGAAGATAAAACACTTATTTTTAATTTTTTGAACAACATATTTCTAAACAAAAGCCAATTCCTATATTTGGTGCTGATTTAGAAAAGAGAAGCCAACAAGCTGTTTCCAAGTTAGGGGAAAAGCTGGATGCTTTGAACTTATTGAGTGGTGGGACAGTGCTATATTTTTATGACTAAATTAGGACATTTTCAGGGATAATTGTGAATATACTTGGCTTTCATGTCATGAGTCAATGTTAAATTTAAGCCCTGAGTAGAATTTGACTTCACTGGATATTAACAAGCTACAAATACATTGATATGGAGCAGGCATGAATCAGAGCCCACAAAAATTGCACAAATTGAGGTTTTTAAGAGATATGACTACTTTGTTCTTTCCATCATGTGGAACTTTTAATTGGATTCATCTAAACCAATTCAACCTCTCCTCTCTCTTTCCTGGGTGAGACCTTTGTGTCCAGCTGCAGGAGTGGGGGCTTGGGTTCTGGGTCGTCATCTGTCCATACTTGCTAGTACAGCCTCATTCTTACATGGCAACCAGTCATATGTCCACCTGGATCACTCCTGGGAACTTGTTCCAACCATGGCCCCTCCCAGTTTGATTGTCTCTTTGAGAGGCTCTCAGGCTTTCCCTGGCACATACACATGAATGCAACTTCCTGGTTACTTGAAGGCAATAGGACACGCACAAGGCTGGCCAGGACCTTCCCCCTTCACATCAGCATGACACATCTCTGCCGCTCCTGTCCTCACACTGTGGCGACTTGGTGGTCTCACTGCATCTTTGGGCTCTCTCAGCCCAAAGGGGATACCTCTTGTGATACCTGACATGAGTTAATTTGGGAAGGACTGGGAGCAGAGCCCTTCAGAGGGGCTTAGAGGTTCCTAAGCCTCTGATTCTTCATATTCTTTTCCTCAGGTGGAGTAACCTTTAGCTCTTGGAAACAGGAAAAACTGGCACCAACTGATCACATTTTATTCCAAATCTTTTGTTTATGCCCCAAGTCCTAGGCTTTTGAAACTCAAAAACCTTTTTTTCTGAAACTATTGCTCTCATTTTCTTCTTTGTCAGGTCTTCCCTGAGGAAACAAAAACAGAATTCTTATCTCCCTGAGTGGCAGAGAGTATGGCAATTATGGGAAATACTGGTGAACAGAAGTTAATGTTTCGAATGACTACCTGTGACTGACAAGTATGTAGCATAAAGAACTCTCAGTGCTGTGCCAGGGCCCTGAAGGCCCCTTTCTTTGCCTTCCTGTCACCCTACCTTGGCTTGGTTCTTGCTCTCAAGAAGTGAGTTACAACTTGGCTGTTAGGCCTGGAAAGCATAGCATTTCCTGAGGGCAAGAGGCAGACATTTTCTTCCTCGTGGAGCTTGGTAGAAGCCTGCTTTCAAAAGGTATACAACAGCCCCATGTGCATCTGCAGGCAGGCAAATTATGCTTATTTATGGGCCAATGACAGTTCTTTTTGTGTATTCAGAAACCCCAAGTGCTCACAAATTTAGTATCTTGGGTGGATGCAACAGTTTAGGTAAAACATTAGTGGAAACCAGGTAAACCAAACCATGAGAGATGCCATTTTCTCCTGTAGTTGTCTGTTTTCTGTTGCTATAACAGAATACTTGAGGCTAGACACTTTATAAGGTTTGTTTAGTTCACAGTTTTGGAGGCTAAGTGTCCAAGCTCAGGCAACCTCACTGGTCCCTGGTGAGGACCCTTGTGGCTGTCTCTCAGCATGGCGGAGAAGCAGGGAGGTAAACATCAACACGCAGAATTGAACCCTCTAAGCTACAGGGATAGGGAGAGAAGTAGCTAGTCTTGCTTTTTAAAAAATAACAACCTACTCTTGAGGGAACTCACTGGTATCCCATGAGAAGTACATTAATTCCTTCCAATGGGATGCCCCAGACACCTAACCACCTTCCATTAGAAACACCTCTTGCAGGTTCCATCACCCCTTCTTACTGCCACGCTGAGGACCAAGCTTCTAGTACATGAATCCTTGGGGGGTACACTCAAATCATATCCAAACCATAGCAGCCCCTCAGAGCCCACTGAGCTCTCAGGAAGCCGTTTAGGGCTCAGAGATGATTGCAATGTGTTATTTATTAAGAGCTTGGAAGGGTTGGAAAGGTCTAGTGGGTAACAGAGGAAGTACCCAAGGTTACAATACTATAATTTTGAGAGAAAATGAGAGGACTCAGTGGTCATGGGGTACTTCCCAGTCCTTCAGATTTTCAATGGAAAAGAATAACCAAGGTCTTAGGAACTTTGTTGTGGTTGTGGTGGTGCTGGGGATTGAGTCTGGAGCCTTGTGCTTGGTAGGCAAATGCTCTACTACTGAGCTACATCCTGAGCTCTGGGATTTTTAAATTTTAACCATTTAAAGGTATCTATTTCAGGTGCATTAAGCACTTTCACAATGTTGTGGAACCATCACCATCTCTGGAGTTTTTTCATCACCCTCTGCTGAAACCCTGTATTCATTAAACAAAAACTTCCCATTCTCTGTATCCTGAGTCTCTGGTAACCTCTATTCAGTTTTGGTCTTTATAAATTTTATTATTATAGGCTTCTTATAAAAATGGAATCATACAATATTTGTCCTTTTACATCTAGCTTATTTTACTTGGCATAATGTTTCCAAGATTTATCCATGTTGTATAGTATGTATCAAAATTTCCTTCCTTTCTTTTTCTTTTCTTTTTTTTTTTTTTGCCTGTCTGGGGATAGGACCCAGAGGCATTCAACTTCTGAGCTACACCCCCTGCCCTATTTTTTTATTCTTTATTTTGAAACAGGGTCTCATTGAGTTGCAGAGGGCCTCACTAAGTAGCTGAGGCTGTCCGCGAACCGCGATCCTCCTGTCTCAGCCTCCTGAATACTGGGATTATAAACGTGCGCCACCACGCCCTGCCCCTCCTTTCTTTCTTAAAAGAAGAATAACATTCTCTATTAGCTATAGGCCACATTTTGTTTATCCCTTCACCTGCTGATTGGCACCTGGATTGTTTTCACATTTCGGCTTTTGTGAACAACACTGCTGTGAACATTTGCATACAACTATCTGCGCATGTCCCTGCTTTCAATTAATTGGGGTAGGTACATACCCAGAAGTGGAATTTACTATTTAAATTTTGGAATTTACTATTTAAATGGTAATTTACTATTTAAATTTTGAGGAACCCCATACTGTTCTTCAGTGGTGTTACCATTTTACATTTCCACTAGCAATGGACACAAGTTCCAATTTTTCCACATTCTCACCAATATTTGGCACTTTGTTCATTTGATAATGTGCATGGAGTGGTATCTCGTGGTTTTGATTTGCCTTTCCCTGATGATTAGCGATGTCAAATATTGTTTATGACCTCACTGGCCATTTGTATATGTTCTTCAGGGGAAATGGTTATTCAAGTCCTTTGTCCATTTTTTCTGTTAAGAAAACTTAACATTATTGTCATTATTGTTGAATAGGCCTTATGGACTTTTACTTCCATTAAGCTTTCTTCTTTTTAATGAAATATGTCTATATGATGACATGTTTGCCAGAAGGAGAAGTAATTTTTCTTTCAGTACTGGGGATGGAACCCAGGGGCATTGTACCTCTGAACTACATCCCTAGCCTTATTTTTTATACTTTATTTTGAAACAGGATCTCACTAAGTTGCAAACAGCCTCACTAAGTAGCTGAGGCTGTTCATGAACCACAATCCTCCAGTGTCAGCCTACCAAGTGCTGGGATTATAAGCTTGTGCCACCATGCCGAGCTAGAAGGAGGTGTAATTTTTTTTTTTTGTGTGTGTGTGTGTGTGGCACTGGGGGTGGAAACCAGGGGCTTTTCTACGTCCGGGCTATACTCCCAGACCTATTTTATATTTTATTTGGAAACAGGGTCTCACTAAATTGCTGAGAGCCTCACTAAGTAGCTGAGGTTGGCTTTGAACCTGTGCGATCCTCCTGTCTCAGCCTCCCAAGTGCTGGGATTACAAGCGTGCGCCACCATGCCTGGCGAAGGAGGTGTAATTTAAGAAGGCTGGGGGACTTCTGGAAGACAGAGCACCAAAGTCCTCGTTGAGCAGGATTGCAGCATGCCTCCTCCCTGGCCTGTGAGCTTCTCCCCACTCTGGTCCTATTCAGTTTGGGCCTATTCAGTCTGGGCCTGTTCAGTTTGCTTTTCTGCCTCAGGCTAGCCCAGTGTTGCTGTGCATTCACACATCTGCCATTCTACAGATGCCTGAGACACTTTCTCCAAGGCTCTGCAGAGCTCAGGACTTGCCTTTTCTGAAGCCCCTTCTGATCCCTCCCTCACTTATTCTGTGGCACACCACTTGTTTGCTCATTCATTCATTCATTCATTCATTCACAAAATATTCATAGAGCACATACTTGTTCCGGGTACAAATTTCTATGCCAGCTACTGGGGAATAAACAGCGAATAAAGCAATTACCGTTTCCACAGAACTCACTGTCTAGTGGGGAAAATGTTGGTAAGTTATCTGGCAATTACAGTTCATTGTGAGTAAGTGCTAAAATGGAAGTACAAATAGGTAAGGAAGATTATCTTCCCGAGCTGAGAGCTGGAGTTAGAAGTATTTATGGGCTGTTGCAAACATTCCCATCTTCAGCACATTACATGTAAGCTTGTGTTTTATTATTCTTATTTTTATACCCCTTAAGCAGAATCATTTATAAACACTCACTGGTTTCTGTCCCGCTTATCATCTCCTCACAAAGGGCAGGATTCCAGGGTGGAGGTGTGCTTCTGTAGCCTGGGATACTGGAGGGTGTTTGATAGTGGCGATCCAGGTGGAATGCACTCAGGTGGGCATGGGGCGGGGTGGGGTGTGGGCCTGATCGCTCTCTGGCTGGACTTACTGTGTTCAAGTGCTTGTGTACGGGTGGGCATGAGGACTTACAGGAAATCCATCGCCCATCCTGGCAAGCCCACTCGTTTACAAGCCCAGCATCATGTACAGCATGTAGCCCAGAGCAGGGGCTCAATAAATGCTTCTGGTATTATTGAACTCTATGAATCATAGAGTTGCTTATCAACAAGGAATCCATAGTCCAAGGCAGATGCAGGTGAGCAGTTATAAAGGTAAACCACCATGTTGATTTAATTGGGAAGAAGCGTATGGTGAAATCGTTTTCTTTTTTTTTTCCTTTTTCTTTTAGTTTTTTATTATTTATTTATTTATTTATTATTATTTTTTTTTAGAAACAGATTTGCTTATCTGGGCTTTGGTAGCCCTTGAGAAAAGTAAAAAAAAGGCCCCACAGAAAAAGTCAAAGGGAAACTAAGGAGTGACATGCAGAGAGGCCAGATCGATTATTATAGAGAGAGATTTATACTTGAATGTAGGGTTTAACTAGGGAGCAGGGAAGGGACACTTTCGGGGATTACTGAGAAGGAAGAATCAACATAATATGGATTTTGAGGGGTAGGGAATGGAAAAAAGTAAAAAGGACTTAAGATATTGGTTTTAGGATTTAGAAGGGAGGATTTAATTTGGAAGATAAAGGATTTACTCTTAGATAGAGTGACAATTAAGCATTGAATGCGTGCAGTCTGAATCCCAACCTTCAGGTGGCCCTCTAACCTCCGGGTTTGGGGGAATCGGGTCCTAATGGGAATCCTCCTCTCTGTGAGGACAGGGCACGTGCATTCCGGAAGCCAGTGATTATATATAAGTGACTCTGTTTAGGGCAAAAGTCTCCTTTTTGCTAGAGTCAGTTACTTAGAGGATTTCTTATCCATCATTTTGAAACAGCCCCTTCCCAGCTTCTGACGTGGCTCTGCTTCCTTCCATCCTCAGCTCCAGCAGGCAGGATGAGAGGCTAAAACCAGAGAGCAGGAGGCCATCAGCCCATCCAGCAAATGACAAATCATCCCCCAATGCGTTTTGGACAGGGATTTGTGATATCTCTTAAAACACAAACAAAACTCCTGTTGGGCCTGTCTTTCTGGTGTCTAAGCTGGCCTTGGGACAAGTGGGTACACAGGGGGCATCTGGTGGTTGGCAGGCCTAACACCCACCTGATCAGCTGACTGTGTGTGCAAATGTTTGTGTGCAGTTGAGCATGAGTTGTGCAAACTCATCACCAATCCTGGCAGGAACAGATATTTCTTGACCAGTGCTGGCTTATGGGGAGGTCACACGTGTGGGTCAAGGGTGGAAGCCGAGCCCTTGCCACGAGCCTCACTGTGTAATATGGGTTCCAGCACTACCTCTCCCGTTTGTGCTGCTTACAGTTGTTTTGGATCCACTATTCAAACAAAGCCACTTGCCCAGTTGGGAAAAGGACCTGGTTAAAATCCTGGATCCACTTCTTATTAGTGATGAGGTTAAGGGCCAGGTGCTCAAACCTTTGCTTCAGATCCCTTCCCTTCTCTTCCCCTCCCCTCTCCTCTCCTCCTCTCCCCTCTCCTCCTCTCCTCTCCCCTCCCCTCCCCTTCCCTCTCCTCTCCTCTCCCCTCTCCTCTCCTCCTTTCTCCTCCCCTCCCTTCTCCTCTCCTCTCCTTCCCCCCTCCCCTCTCCCTCCTCTCCCTCCCCTCCCCTTCTTTCTCTCTGTCTCTACTTTTTGGTAGTGGGTGATCTACCACTGAACTACATCCCTACCCTTTTTATTTCTTATTTTAAAAAATCAGAAATAAAAAGGGTAGGTCTTGCCCAGGCTGGCCTTGATCTTGAATCCTCTTGCACCAGCTTCCTGAATAGCTGGGATGGCAGTTGTGCACCATGCCCAGCTTCTGCTCTTCTTCTTTTCTTGTTGTTGTTTGGTACTGGGATTGAGCCCAGGGGCACTGTATCACTAAGCTAGACCTCTGGCTCTTTTTTATTTTGGGACAGGATCTCACTAAGTTGCCAAGGTTGGCCTTGAACTTGTGACCCTCCTGTCTCAGCCTCCCAAGTACTGAGATTAAGGGCATGTGCTACCATACCTTTACTTTTTTTTTTTTTTTTGTTAAACTGAGAGAGTAATTTGCCCCCTCAGAGTGTTATTGGAAGAATAAATAGGGGAATTATAAAGTGGCTGGTTCAAGGTACCACCTCCAATGGCTGGCACAGAGTAGGTGATTTATAAAGAAGAGCTGTAATATTTACTAATAATGATAATACTGTGTCATACCACACAATGCAAAACGTGAGCTTTTTACTTTTTTGTTACTGGAATTTAATTTCTTTTCCTTTCTTTTTTTTTTAAAGTAGTCTCTATCTGTCAGGCAGAGGAAATTTAATCTCAAATTTAACCCTCAAAGTTTAACCCTCAGTCCACTGAACTCCTTGGGGGGAAGTGGTGGCCCCTGGTTGCTGTGGCCCCTGGTTGCTGTGACCTCCTGCATCTCCTCCTGATACCCACAGCTGTCTGGTCTTCTGTCTGCAAAGTGGCAATTGCATTTTCTCCCACTGGTAAGGCCTCTCTAAGTCTGTCTTTTTATTTGGTTGTTGTTATTCTTTTGTTTGGGTTACATGGAAGACCTGGTTGCTCTTCACATCACGATGGGAGCAGGGAAGCTCCGCCAGGCTTGCTTGATCCAGCTTTTGACAATCTCTACACAATTCTCCTCACCCCAAGTCAGCTTCCCCTGGAGAGCTCTTAAGTTCCCCAGAATGCCCCGGGGTGTTCACTGTGCCTGCCTGGGTGTGTGGTGGGAGCATATACCTGTACTTAGCCACCTTTATGTCCCCTTTGATTTTCCTCCTCACTTTCTCCATAGCCAACCCACGGGAGTAATAGTTTTCTTCTAAGCCTTTGGAAAAAGAAGTCTTTGCTTTAAACTCAGCTGTGAGTTTTGAATTTGAAACTCCCAATCAAGAATTGACTTTTCCTTTCTTTTAACATTTCTGCTGTGCCATCCCCTTCCGGAGGCAGTTAGTACTAGATGTTGAAGTGTCTGCCTGGGGAGAAAGAGATGGGTAGAGAGAATGAATGTATCATAGGGCACGAGAACGTTGTTTAAAATCTCAACACCTTCTTCTACTACACTGGTATTATTAGATCCATCTTCCATATGGCCTCAGCCCCGTGGGGCTGAGTTGCAGATTGATTTGTTTCAAGGTTGGAGCATTTGAGGATGATTCTGTTTTGACCCGTTGTTGGCAAAGTTAAAAAAAATTAAAGTAGCTGATATTGAGGCTGAAAAGAAAGCTAGACACTCCTGGTCTCTAAAGTGCTGGTTTAGTGTGGAGCTAAATGTAGCTCTGGCCTCATTCTGCTTTTCAGTCTCCCAAAGGTCGTGCCATTTTTCTTGATCTATTTTCCTATTTTCCTGTTCCACAGTCCATCATTGGATGCTCTGCTGCCTAGGCAACAGCATTTGGGGCGGTTCTCAACAACGTGTGACTGGAGAATCTTGTGAACTCTATGTATGTAGTACTTCTTGCAATCCAGGGCCTGTTCTTCACCTTTTTACTGTCAGTGTATAGCTTTGTGTTAACTCAGTGAAACTGTTTTGACCCGTTCGTGTGTCTTCTTGGGACTGGGATCTGAGAGGAAAGAGTTATCTACATTTCAAAGATGCCATTGTCACTACCGCGTCCAGGTGACCATACTGATGCTGTTGGCATCTCACTCCGTTCCCTCTCCTGTAAACGTCTGATCAAGGTTCTTTTGAACTGTGCTATGTTGTCAGCTGGACACTTGGGACCACAGCATTGACTTTGACCTGCCTGGCAACCACGAGAAAAATGCAAGCAACATTATTTGTATGTCTGCACAGGATTCGCCAGCTCTGCTAAAACAGGATCTATAAACCTGAACTGTGAAGGAAATACCAGAAAGTTCACCCTATCACCACCACCAACAGGAATACTACTTTACCTGTCATTTGTCAAGCAACTATTTTATGCTTGGTATCGCACCCCTTACGTACATTATCTCATTCAATTTTGCCAACAAATCTGAAAGGCAGGCAGCTTTATAAATAGGAAAATGAGTTTAGGGAAATTAAATAACTCTGCTCATAGAGAATAAGTGAAACCAGAATTGGAACCAGGCTGGTGGGACTTCTGAAGAGTTGTTCCCTAGGTTGGAATGGCGCCATGTTGGCGGGCTTGCTGATCATCTTATTGGCATCGCTGTATTCCTAGCACTGGTCCATGCCTGACCAATAGTAGGCACACAGTTACACTTAAGAAAGTGATTGATTGCTTCCATTGGAAGTTAATACTCTGTGTTCTGAAGCATTTCCTTTCACCAGGGATGCAAGTCCTTCTTGTCTGTGTTCCTGTATCTCCATCCACCCTTACCTCCTGGTTCAGATGTAATGTCATCTTCAGTCAGGATATTGGGGCAGCTTTCCAGTGGGTATTCCTGATGCCTGTCTTGTTTTACCATCATCCAGGCTATGCACAGTAGCTAATGGAATCTTTCTAATCTGAAAATCCATTCACAAGTGTTCAGAGATTCCTCAGGAGCTGAGGACAAAGTTTGACTGTTTTCAATGCCTTAAGAGCCCTCATCATCCAGCATCTCCTGCTTATTTTCCAGCATTCATTCTACAGCCGTGGCTCCATGCACACCATCTTTCTTCCATCTCTAGGCACTATACCTGTGCTGTTTCTCCTACCTAAAATGTCGCTTGCCTCCACCTGGCCAGCTTCTGCCCCTCGCCGGACTTCCGTGTGCTTCTCTCTCCTATGTGGCCTTCCCTGACCACCTAAGCTGGGTGAAGAGCCTGTCTGGTATGGTCCAGTGTGCCATGCCCTTTCCATACCAGAGTACACACCACATCTCTGTTACCCTCCTTCCCCAGAGGGGTAAGATCTACCATGAGTCACAATGTCCTGCTCCAGGCTTGGTATCTAGTCAGCACTAAACACAACTGTCCCAGGGTGTCCACAGGGCAGTGGTTCCAGCTCCCTTCCCTGAAGTTGATACCCAAATCCTTGGGTGCTCAAGACTCTCATATAAAACAGTGCAGTGTTCGCATATAACCTCCCCACATCCTCTGTATACTTTTGATCCTCTTTAGGCTACTTATAATATCCAAATACAATGTAAATGTTATGTAAATAGTGGTTAGACCGCGTCATTTAGAGAATAATGATAAAAGTTTATACATGTTCAGTACAGACGCAATTTTTTTCAAATATTTTCATTCTTAAGTTGGTTGAATCTGCAGATGCAGAAATCTCAGACAACTGTAAATATTTGTTGAACAAATGGAGAGTAGGCGATCTGTTCTTGTAGCCATTTTTGGATCAGAATAGCTTTCTGAATCCTTGGGCTTGGGCACATCATTATACTTGGGGATAATTCTTTCAAGGCAACAAATTAGAAACTGCTTCTCAGTCCTTGAGACCAGTCTTTTAGAAACAGTGGGGGCCTTTGTTAGATTTTGAAAATCTAAACATCTTTGAATTTAAAAGGTAAGATATTGGAAACATCACTTAAAAGCACAGACCCAATGACTCTTATAATTTTTTCCCCTTTTTATCAAACTGGGTTGTCACTACTCTGAGACGTGGAGGAAAGTCACATTGCCACCTGACTAATGAATAGTCCCATTATGCCATTTTACAAAGCATTAGACTCAAACTAGGACTCTTTGTTATCTCCTTACTTTCCTCCTGTCCCACTCAGGACTTAAGCCCCAGAACACGTCTGCTCTGGCCTGTCCTTTCAGAGGAATTGTCAGGGCCTGGAAAAGTCCTCATTTTGCAAAGTCTCTGCTGCCACCCCCCACCCCCACCTCCTTAGAAGGACCAGATGGGACCATTGACTACAGCACAGAGGTAAGAGCTCCATCCCCTGGGCTCTCACCCACACTCCCACACAATTCTCCACCGGATTTTCATACAAATTAATGCTCCCCCTGCTGTTTTTCTCCTGCATTCCCCTGCTCTTTCCCTAGTGGCCTGCTCTTACCCCATGGTTATGTTTAGCAGCTTGGTGTTTTCAGCCTTCAATATTTGTGTGCATTTGCAGGGCCCATACAGCAAAGGAAAAGGCTCCATTCTGGGGTTGCTGTTTGCTGTAAATACCGCACACACCAGCCTCCTGCAGACATCGCCTCCTCTCCCTCCTTTCCCCTCCTTTGCAGACCATTTCTTTGAGCCTTGGGAACAGGGGCCCTGTTCCAAGCAGAGGGTGAGCAAACAGATCTGGCCTGCATTTAGGAGAGTTTCTTTAGCACCATCTGCCACTTCCGTAGAGGTCATTGGGATAAACCGATTTGCCAAACAAAATGGTTAACAACTCATGAATAAAACTTTAAGAAAAATTCCGAAAGGGATTTAGGCCCATTTTTTTTTTTTTTTTTAGACTGGCCCCCTCCTACCCCACCCCCCAGTACCTCATCTGAACCTGCTTTTTCTTTGGATTCCCTTAGGGGGCAGTTGCCATCAGTCCTGGGGAGAGAACTGTTTTTCTTTTTAACCTTTATGTGTGTATGAATCAGAACACACCAATAGCACATCCATCTCAGGTCAAGAAGTAGAATGTTGCCTGCTCCTTGTATTATGATCTCCTTCCTCCTGTATACTTTATTTCCCTAGAATTGTCCACACCATATTGACTTTTGGTAATAATTATCTTGATTTACTTTAATGTTTAATACACTCAAATGCATGCTTGAATTCCTTGAACTGTATGAATTGATGCATGCTTTTGATATTTTGATAATCTGGATCATTATATAAATGGAATTCTACACTATTTTTTTCCCCTCAAGATTGTAAATTATACAATCTCCCCTATGGAGATCAGTATGGAGGTCCCTCAAAAGACTAGGACTGGAACCACCATATGACCCAGCTATACCACAAATTGGTATATTTTTTAAAGAATTGAAGTGCTATAAGCATACCCATGTATATGGAAGTACAAGTCACAATGCCCAAAATATGAAACCATCCTAGATGTCAATCAGCAGACGAATGGATTAAAAAAATGTGGTATATACACACAAAGGAATTTTACTCAGCCATCAAGAAGAACAAAACCATGTTTTTTGCAGGAAAATGGATGGAACTAGAGAATATTATGCTAAGAGTGATCAGGCAGTCTTAGCAAGTCAAGGGTCATATTTTTTTTCATATGTAGAAACTAGAGAGAAAATAGGAAACAAAGAGGACTTCAGATAAAAGAGGAGAGAGATCAGTGGAAGACTGAAAGGGGATAGGGAAAGGGAGATAGGGAGGGGAAAAAGAAGGATGGAGGAAGGAAACAGTTCAAGTAATTCTACGTCCATGTATGAAGGTACCACTATCCATTCATTAATATGTATGAAGAGGTAGGAGGGGCAAAGGGTGGGATGCAGAGGGAAACACGCCAAGAGATGTGTGCATGTATCATTTCGAATCTCAAAAAGAAGATTATACCTACTCGTTTTCCTGTGTCTGTTTAATAACAATGGCCATTGATTGCCTGCCTTTATCAGAGCTACTTTATCTGTTCTACTGTTGATGGACATGTTGGTTGTTTTGAACTAGTATGTATGAATTAACACTACTATGGCCTTTCTAGTCTTGTGTATCCTGGCACATAGCCGCATGCATTTCCACAGGGTTTAGGCCTCACGGTGGAATTGCTGCCGGGTCACAGGAAATGGCTACTTTTGGCTTTACTATACCATGTCCTGCAGTATTCCAAAGTGGTTGTTACAATTTACAGGCTCCTCAGCAAAGTCTAAGAGGCCCAGTGCACCACCTATTTGCCAATACTTGGTCTTATCAGACTTTTTAACTTTGGAGGCTGGATGTCTTTTTATGAGCTTTGGGCCAAAGGGTGGCAATGGCACCTTCCCCTGGCTTGCATCTGGTTTCTGCAGCAAGAAGGGGCTCTGGCGCGTCACCTCAGACACAGATGGCAGAAGTGGCACAGTGAGAGGCTCCTTGTATTAAGCATAGGCAGCAGGGGGCTCCTCGGGGAGGAGAGAGGCTTCCTGTGCTGCCCCTTCCTCTCTCCTCTTTTGGAATGCATGGTCGGCGATAACAACGGCAATTACAGTCTCCCTGCCATCTGGAGGGCTAGGCTGCTGGGAAGGACAGCTGCTGGCAGCTGCGGAAGGCAGGGGGCCAGCCAGGCCTGGGCACAGTCAGGGGCTGCTTCCTTGCATGGGCATGCTGCCTAGGCCTGGGTCCGCAGGAAATAAAAATGGGACCTCACTTTTTTTATTTACTCAAGAGGAGCTGCCCAAGAGTCACCTTGGGAGTCCCTCCAGGGACGCGTAGCCAATCATTCCCAGTTAACAGACCCAGTCAATCCTGTTTTCCCTCTGGTTTGATTACCTCCATTTCAGCGTTGATTGATTTTGCTGCTCTTGTTTGAGCCTCTGGTATATAATGGGGTTAGTATAACTTGTCTCCCATGTTACAAGGGCAAAACGAGAATGGTAGATGAAAGCGCTTTGAAAATGATCAGGAGTCTTATTTGTTTGTGTCTAGGGGCGTAGATTCCAGGATGGGGGCCTAGGTATAGAGACTGTCAGGGGGATTGCCATTTTAGAGAAGGTTTCAGCTTTACCTAGGGATCCTTCAAAGATGACGAGAAGGCAGATTCTCCATGGAGGGCAGAGGACTGTTGGCACTTGCTTCATGCTCTCTCCTTTTTCTTGGGGATTTCCAGCTAACTATTGGGGTGGGGACTCAGTGGAGAGAGGGGTACTTTAGTAAGTCTTTACTAGCGAGTATGGGGATAAGAAAAGGAAAATCAGAATAAATAGAGAAAAACACACTCTATGAGCAACTTGATGATCTGGCTCTGAGGTGTGGTTACTCTCCTCTCCTTGGTATCTTCTTCTGGTTGGTCCCATCTGTCCTCACAGAGCCCTCTGTGGAGCCCCCTAGGCTCCCAGTTTGCTGGGGACCATCCTGGGTTACACCTATTTTCCCAGCAGAGTTATGAATAATCCATTTTAAAGTTCTCAAGTGAGTCCTCAATGCTTGTCCTATCTAAGACTGCCTCTGGTTTCCTCTAGGATGACTTCCTTCTGCCTGCCTTTAGGGCAGATGCCAGCGCTTCCCCACAGGACTGGCCTTGCCTGCAGCAGGTGTAGCTCTGTGGCCACACTGTCTGCCTGGCAACCCCAGCCCTGTCCTTTCTCAGCTGCAGGAGTTGGGGCAAGTTACTTGGTTTACCTGGGCCTCAGTTTTCTCAAGTGTGAAGTAGGGATAATGACAATAGTATCTGGCTTGTAGTAACTGGTCAAAGGGGTTTAGCCAATATTATTATGACCTTAGGCCAGGGACCAGGCACTGGCAGGCTTGGAGCCAGAGCCCAGTCTGCTCATCCTTCTGTTTGGCTAGCATTGCATTTTCAGTGCTTTTTCTTCCCTTCTATTAAAAAAACTGGTGCATTATGATAGTAAGACTTGTTGTTGCACACAGTCGTCATTATGTTTTTGCGGTGCTAAACATCAAACCCAGGATCTTGGGCATGCTAGGCAAGCACACTACCACTGAGCTACATCCCTACCCCTTTTCAGTCTTGAAACTGGAAGCTTTTAGGAAGAAATGCACTCTCCATGTGGTAAAGTGTATCACTGCCTGCCATTGGCTATTATCTTACACCAGGCCTGATTCATGTACTGATTTCTTGCTTTCCACCTGGTGCTCTCAGACACTGAGTCTCCAGCTCCTTTTCAGGCCTGGTCTGGACAGATGTACCAGGCTGCAATAGGCCTGGATGGGAGATGCAGAGGATATTAATGTGTGTGTATGTGCTCTTTCTTAACAATTAGACTCTAACTATAGGAAAAGGAGATTCACTCTTGGAAAACCTAAATCCTTGGTATTAGCAGTATTTCTCCCCACCCCAGGCTACTTACAGAAGTTGTCTTTCAAACCCAATGTGCCTACAAATTGGTGGGAGTCTTGTTGAAACACAGTCTCTAGTTCAATAGATCCAGGATGAGGCCCAAGGTTCTGTACTTCTACCACGCTCCCAGGTGACGTGGATATTGCTGGCTCCAGGACTTCAGGAGCAAGGGAAGCTTGGAGAAAAGTGTTTTCCCTGGAGGCTGAGGCTGAGGGCTCTTCCAAGAAAAGACTGGAGACTTTCTGTAAGTAGTAAGAATCACTTGGTTCCCTCCTCCCAGCATCTCCCACTAACCAGAGATGAGTAGCCACCAGTAAAACACTCGTCTCTCTAAGTAGAAGTTGAATTCTAATTGTTAGATATGGCTTCTCCCTTTGGGATTGGCTTAACCTCAGAGAATTTTTTTAGTGCCTTTCCTTTCATTATGCGTAGGTAAGCTTTCACCTGATCAAAATTTGAACATCTTTTTTTTCTTATGAGGACCCTTACGCTTTTTCCTCTTAAGTGTGGTGGTTCTCAAAGTATGGTTTCAGGAGCAGCAGCAGAAGCTGCAGCAACAGCAGGAACATCGGGAATCTCCTAGAATTGCAAAAGAATGAGCCCCACCCCAGGCCTGCTAAGTCAGAAACTCTGAGAGTAGAGTCCAGCCACGGTCCTTAAGAAGTCCTTTGCACAGTAGCTTGAGAACCACTATCCCAAGATGCTGAATTCCTTGGTTGGGTTTCCAAAGAAGAAATCTCCTGGACCTGGAACCTTTGGGGGTGGTGTCTGCCCAAGTTTCTGGAGATTGTTACTCAGTGAATGATTTTACAACTGGGAGCCAGGGAGACGATTCCAAGAAGGGGGGGTTGAAGGATGGCAACTTCAGGTAGGGAGAAGCAGGAGCAAATGATCTACCCCCTGGGGATAATTGTTTGGCTTTATGCAAATGTTCTAAGCAATAAACCCAGCCAGTGATGTACAGGAAATATATGCTCCCCATGCTGAGTGGTCTAAATAGAGTGTTATCAGTGATTGGGCTTCCGAGTCCCTATTACACAAAGCCCTAACGGCATGAAATACACCACACCTGCTAAATGAAACACATGCGGAGACATTATGGGAGTTTTCAACAGCATTTTATTTTGCATAATACAGGTTTTTTTTTTTTCCAGACCAGAAATGGTATATTAAAAAGTCAGCAGGCTTAGAGCTTGTTTTAAAATTATTATTACTTTACTCTGGTGCTGCAGACGTTTATTTTCTTCTTCCTGCTGGTATTGCACAGAAATACAGAATATTCTATCCAGAAGGAGCCATGGAGACCAGTGAGTATATTGCTGCAATTCCCAGGTGGAAAACACTGGTGTCCGGAGATGTAAAGTGACCTGCCCTAAGCAGAGAGCTTGTACCTGGAATCAGTACTCCTGATTCTCAGACTCTGACTATCACTGATTTTTTAAATTTTTATCCCAGGAATCCTAGAGCAGCTAAGGGAGCACCAGAGGAATGATACTGTATGTGAGCGGTGTGTGTGTGTGTGTGTGTGTGTGTGTGTGTGTGTGCATGTACACATTTATATGTGTTCACACAACCTGGTATTAGCAACCAGACTGTCTGGTCATTTGAATTTGAAGGTCACCTCTGAGTTTTCAGTGCAGTTAGAAGCATCTTCCATTTGGAAAATGGCCAAGCTGAGAATTTGATCTCTAGAAAACCAACACTACCACTCCTGCAGTCTAGGTATTAACTATGGGTTTGATGACATGTGCTAAGGAAAGACTCTCCCCTGCAGAGTTGCCCAAAATTCTCTCTTAGAGGGATGCTGTTCTTGCTTTAATGCTTTGCTATTACCCTCTTGAACATCTTAATAATTTTTGAAAAAGGGGTGGCTGAACTTTTATTTTGCACTGGGCTCCATAAACTATATACCTGATCTTTCCCCACATCTTTCATATTCTTCCCCAGGCATCTTTTGAAATTCAGCATCTCCAAGAAATCTACTGATTTGCTCAAGGATATTTTATACACAGGTTGGGATCCCCTTATCAGAATAGTGTGGCAACCAAAAGTGTTTTGGAGTCTGGAATTACATAAGTATCTTGGGAGGGGACCCAGGTCTAAATACAAGATTAATTTATGTTTCATACATACCTTATGCATACAGGCCAAAGGCAATTTTATACCATAGTTTTAATAAATTTGTGCATAAAATATGGCTTGTGTATGCTGAACTGAAAGAAGGCAAAGGTGTCCCTTTCAGTTTATCACATGGACTGACTATTGGAAATTGCTTGGGCATCACCACCATTCCTGACTCTGATTTTATGTGCTATGGATAGAGAAGCAATCATCTTCTCATACTTAAGTAAAAAATATGACAGTGATCTGTCACACGAGGGCAGGTGTGGAGTTTTCTACTTGTGGTATCAAGTTGGTGCTCAAAAATTTTGGACTCTGCATCAAGAAGTCCAACAACAATAAATGCTGGTGAGGATGTGGGGAAGTGGGAATTCTGCATTGTTGGTGGAACTGCAAATTAGTGCAGCCACTATGGAGATCAGTGTGGGGATAGCTCAGGAAACTGAGAATGCACCCACTAGATGATCCAGCGCTACCATTTCTGGCTATCTTTCCAAAGGGCTTGGAATCTGAATATTATAGTACACTTATAGCACAATTCACAATAGCCAAATTATGGAACCAACCTAGGTGACCATCAACACATGATTGAGTTACAAAATTATGGGATTGGCACACAATAGAATTCTACTGAGCAATAAAGTAGAACAAAATTACGTGATTTGCAGGAAAATGGATGGACCTGGAGATCATTATGTTAAGTGAAATTAGCCAGTCGTAGAAAGTGAAGAGCCAAATGTTTTCTCTAATATGCAGAAGCTAGGGAGTAATTGGAATACAAAAGGAACTTTATATAATGGAGGAGAAACTCCACTGGAGTGACGGAGGTGGTCTAGGGGAGGGCGGGAGAAGAGAGAATTATCGAAGAATACACTTCCGTGGCTACTACGTACATATGTGACAATACCAATGCCAATCTCAAATCATGTGTGGGGAAGGGGGAGCGGGGACGGAGCAGTCAGGGGAAATCGCCAACTGCTGGGTGCATGTATGTTACTATCACTATTTGCTCTATAATGATGTGAGACTATAAGACTATAATGCACCAATAAAAGTATAAAAAAAAAACCCTTGGATTTGGGAGCATCTTGAATTTTGGATTTTCAGTTTAGGAATGATCAACCTATATTGTAATGTTAATAATGTTAATCCCTAACTATTTTTTTTCCTATAGGCCAAAGCTGTGAGGTAGGTAATCTTATTGTCATCAGATCACTTAACAGATGAGAAGACTGAGGTTTATAGAGATAATCTGGCTTGAGATCACACAGCTGGAAGTTGTTAGGGTTGGAATCCAGGTCTGTTTGCTGGAACAGAGACTTATCTGCTGTGCGCTGCACCTCAGGGTGTTGTCTCTTCAGTGCTTACTGCTTGGTGATGTCTCCTTCTTGTCCTTTTTGCCTGTAGGGAAGGCTGTGTTCTTTATTGCAGTCTCTGTCAGTTTCACGCAGTGCTATGCCCGGATCAGACAGGTGCTCAGAGGATACTTCTTTAATAGGGGCATTTGGTGAAATGTAGTGTGCATTTAGCCACATCAAAATTTCTTGCAAACCAAAAAGGCTTCCAGGCTTATGTTTAAATTTCTCCCGTGAATGAATCTGCACAGTATGGCTGGCGGGAGCGTCATGATACTTTTTATTTGACTTCATGAATTATTTATGGAATTAACACCGGAATCATGATTAATTTGTGGAGGGAAAGCAGTTGCTGCGTGGCTTGGTGCCCGTGTTTTCCTGGCAGGGATAAATTACCTTCCTAAAGGCTGGGGGGTGACGGTGATGGTTTCCAGGGGCAACAGGCAATTGGACTTCCCTCTCCCTTCTCTTTCTCCTACCTGAAAAACCCAGGAAGCACCGGTTATGCCTGGACCAGTGGCAGATGCTCTCACATCGGCCAGCAGTGAGCCAACTCTGCTTCCCTCCCCATTTAGTTAAGGCATATCTGTTAGGCATCTACTGTGTGCTGGCTACTTTGCTAGATGTGGGATTCAAGACCAGGAAGGCGTGTTTCTGTCCTTGAGGACCGTTCAGTTTGGTGATGTGGCTGGGAATGGAAACAGAACATTACATTATCAGGTGATCAGTGGCTGATAAGTCAAGTTCTCCAGAGCTGTAGGGCAGCCAAGTGGGGAACTTTTCTGGTGGAGGAGGGTGGTTCATGCCTAAACCAAGTCCTTGGGGGCAAAAAGTCTAGCTAGAAAGGAGACTAGGAAAAGTGCAGAGGGGTAAGCTTGCTAGATAGAGTAACCCCAAAAAGGCCCAGAGAAGGGCCAGGGAATAGAATAGAAGTGTCTGTTGCTGGGGAGAGGCAACCCTGGGTGGCTTGGACAGAAGCTGGGAAGTGGATGCTGTTTGTGCCTCAGGGCTGGGTTCTGTCCTAGAGGCCGGGGTAATGGATGGAATCAGTGCTGCCAGTGTGGCTCCTGTCTCATCAGGGGGGCTCTGCAGGGAGCAAGATCTCTTCTCACAGGTGAGTAGCAGCTTCATGGGGTCACAAGTTCCCAGTGATCTTGGAGCAAGGAAGATGCATGAGTTGCCCAAAGAGGAGAGGATGGGGAGGAGGTGTATTTGAGCAGAGCCACATCCTGCTCCATCAGCAAGTTTGCTTTCTGAGACCTCCAGTATAATAGCAATCTCTTTCCCATTTTCTTCAAAGCATCATGAGGAAATATAACTGCGGCTGGGTTCAGCAGCCCTCGCATTTGAGCAATAAACTACAAATGATCACAGTTTACTTTGATGCTGTCGGAATTCCTCCTACCAGTCGCCGTGGTTTCTCGCCATTTACTAGCTGGAGAGCCGCCCGTGAACCCGCTCTGCCTGCAGAATGAGCCCTGGCCTCTCCCAGCTCGTCTCTGCGTGTTATTTATTCTGCACGTCTTCTGCTGGCTCTGGGCTGCCGGCCGTGGTGACCACACCTAGGGGTCTAACCCTGCCGCCCCAGCCTTTACGGGAGAAAAGATTGTTCTCGACTCCATTTATTTCCAAGTAGAAAAGAATCAGAGAGTCCTGCAGGGTGAAGGCAAAGGCAAAGTACTCCAGATAAGTGTTTTTTCCCCTCCATATTACTTATTTATTAAAGGCAGCGAGGCATAACTAAGAGAAAGGAAAGGAACCGAGGAAAGAGAGAATACAATGGCCCCTCGGATTTTAATGGGAGAGATGGCTGGAAGTGATTCCTAAATTATTAAATAAATCGATTTGACTCTTGGATCCGGCCTCCAAGGTGTGTTTGTCAGGTTTGTTATCATTATCTTCAAGGGTAGAAGGAGTCATTTGTGGAGAAATTTCTATTTTTTCCCCCCTTTAAGTTATGCTGAAGGCCGAAATTCATGGCACTTGCCTATTTAAACACTCCTTTATGACGAAAGAGAAACAGTGTTGTTTTATTTTTATTTCGGCTTCCAATCTGATTGTGTTTCTCATTTAGGACACACAGGATGTAACAAGACGCGTAACAGACATGTAACAAGGCCTGGTCAGCTGTAGGGCAGGCCCACTTTGGAGAATCTTGATCCCATTTCAATTATCGGACCATTTGGCACAAATGAGTTCTGTGGTAATTTTTTCTACACATCAGAGTCCTGTCATTTGGCCATTTGCTTAACAGAATCCAGTGAATGTTAGAATAATAGGCTGCGCCATCCCAGATGACAAGAATAACACCTTAATGCACTTTAGGGAATGGATTGATTTTATTTTGGGGCTTTAGTGGTGACTGCAGTACTGTTTGTACCTTTTATATTTTCCTCTCTCTCCTGAAACACCTCCACTGCCTCCAGCCCCATAGTTTAAAAAAAAAAAAAAAAGAAAAAATGCCTGAACATCTAAATTCTTTTTCTTAATTATCCTCCTGAGGAAAGCAGGCTAAGCACCAGGGTGCAAAAAATTTAAACCATAAATAACAAGCCGAAAGGAAATAAAAGAAATGACACCAGAATAAACTAAGCCATTAACTGAAAGCTTTACATCACCGTCCTCCTTCTTGGGCCTGAGAAATCTACAGGAAGGTGGTTAAGTATTTATTTTTCAGAGAATGTCATTACAATCTGCAGCAATTAAAAATGGATGAAGGGAACGCGGCCCCACGATTTCCAGTGGCGCTTCAGGCGCTGGTGCATGAAAGGTTTTGGGGAGCACGGTTCCCCCTCTCACCCTGAGGACCGGTGGCACTGAAGGACATAGCTTTTAAAGAGTCCTTTAGGGGTGCTGCTGCTTCCCGGGTATGGGGGTGAGGGCAGGGACAGGAGAAAGGAAATGAGCAAAACACTAGGCAGTGACGGATGGTTTCCAAGGTCTAGGAGGGCCCCTCGGGCTCCCCGTGTAATTGTTTTTGTCAACTTGGTCCACCTGGTGTAAAGAACTCCATTCACACCTGCAGACCTGTGAGGTTTCCAATTACTGGCTTGACTGATTCCCCAGGTGCTCCCGCAGCCTTGGATGGTGGGATGTTGAGCTGGCAACATGGAATGCTGGCGGGGGTGGGGGGGTCAGCAGTGCTCCAGGGGGTGGGGGTGGGGGTGCTGGGGCTTCTCCTTCAGAACCCAGAGGCTGTGAAGAATCATGCATCGGTCCCCTTGGGGTCTGGGGAACCCTTGAAGTGGTCTTCCCTCTGCTCTGCTCTGTCTGGGGAGCCAGTTCTGCTCTGGTGGCCAAGACAGAGCAGAGCCGGCTAGGGTTGCAGCAGGGGAACGCCTCCCGGCAATTAGGCCCCTTGTGTCCCGCCAGATCACCAATCTTGGGGCAGAACGGGATCAGTGGGAAGGACTTAGAGGCTTGACTCCTCCATCCAGGTAAGGAGAGTGAGAAAAGCAAGGTGTGGGAAAATACACGTAAGGTCTGTTTTGTAGAATGAAGGATGAGAAGCTACTCAAAGTGCTTGTGTGTGTGTGTACATAGAGGGCTGTACTGGATTATGTGAATTCAGACGAAAATCCGGGACACATGCTAAGTTCTTCAAAGGAATTGCAAGGGTGGGCGTGTGAGGATGGGCTAAAGATGCTGAAATGAAGTGTGGAAAGGTGTCCATGATGACAATATTTGTCCCATGACCCCAGTTATGCGAAACAAATATTTCCATGTATTCTAAAGTTTAACAGTTTCACCTTGATCCTCCCATTACTTTCTTCCAAAAGTGCCCCCCCCCCCCGCTAAGACAGACGTTCTGGTGCCAAGTACCATGGGTTCGGTATTATGTGGGTCCATTCCCTGTAATATTTAAGGTCTAAACTCTGCAGCTTCTCTTTATAGCTCAAACAGAGAAACAGCAGAGCACTTTGCCCAGAGAAAAGCCGTTTTTAAAATACTTTTTAAGCTGAGCGTGGTGACACATGCTTGTAATACCAGCATTTTGGAGCCTGAAACAAGAGGACCGTGGTTCGCGGACAGCCTCAGCTACTACTTTGTGAGGCCCTTTACTACAACTCAGTGAGATCCTGTTTCAAAATAAATAATAAAAAATAGGGCTGGTAGTGTAGCTCAAAGGTAGACTGTCCCTGGGTTCCATCCCCAGTACCACAAACAAAACAAAACAACTTTTTAATTGGTGCAATGTAATTATATATCATAGTGAGATTCAAAGTGATACAAACATACATGTGCACATCACTTGGTGTAACGGAAAAGCCACTAGTAACTGTTTTTCTTGTCTTCCTTCTCCCTGTCCTCATCAGGAATGGTGGTAGAGGCGAGAGACATTTTGACAAGCCTGGCTCCCCTGCAACAGAAGCATAGCCTTTGGGCAGACAGGTTTGTGGGAAGGAGACCTCGGGAGACCTTAGCTGAAAGTGGCTGGGCCACCAGAGCCCTGGGGCTGCTGGGCTGGGTGCTTCAGAGAGAGGGACAGATGTTGTAAAAAACAGATGTGGGATTTGAAGATGAAAATGTTAGGGCAGTGGTTTTTCAGCTCAACGTAAGAAAGGATTTTCTAACCACTGACACTGACTGAGCTCTCAGGAGACAAGGAAGCCTCATCACGGGCTGGTTCAGAGCCCGGGATGCTTGAGGTACAGGATGCGTGCCTGCGCAGGAGCCTACGCGCATGGGACCACTGAGTACTGAAAATGTGTCTGGTGCAACTGGAGAACTAAGTTTTTAACTTGAACTAAAATTTAAATTTCAAAATCAAAGGAGCACAAATTTTCTTCTGTTAAGCATATTTTTATTGTTTTGATGGGATGGCATTTCACTTTAACCTTTGAGAATTTAGTAGCCAAAGAGAGAGAGAGTGAAAATGACAGTTTTGAAGATTTAGGATAAAAAAGAGGGTAAAATGTTTCCGCAATAATTTCTGTATTAACAACATATTGACATCATGCAAATATCGGGTTAAACAAAGGATACTGTTAAATCGATCTCACGGGTTAAAAGAATGTGGCTATTGTTTGAAAAAGGAAAGTTACGCACGTGGCTTGTAATGACAGATGTGGCCTTCGGCTGATCTTCCTGTAGGTCCCTGCTAACACTGGCAGCTCGTGATTCTCCATTACTGTTCTGGCCCCTGATGCAGGATTCCTGTTTCTCCTTAGATAGAAAGATACTCCATAGACACCGTGGCTTCCACAATGGCCACCCAAGACAATTGTGGGAATCGTATGACAAGTGCCCGGATTTCACAGAAGTGACGGGAGCAATTATGTCTGGAGCTCGGGGAACTTCTGGTGAAATTTATTACATACAGGCTCAGCTTGCACGTGCACAAGCTAGTATTTAACATAATAGGACAAGGTTTCTTTTAGAAATCAGAATATATAACCTGACTTTTATTCACTGCCTTTCTTGAGCACTTAAAGTTGAATAAAAATCTCTCCTCGTTCTGTATCATTAAAACACAGCCTGAGAAAGGCCTGGAAACACAGTGGTAGGCTCTAAATTAAGCAATAAGATATGCACTTTTAGTTTCTCTAATTACCTACCATTGAAAGTAGGTTGGAACTAAAATAAACACGCTGCCTTGAAATGAGAATTAATATGTGCCAGTGCTGCTGGGGAAAACCCTATTAAACAATTGAATTTTGGAATATTTTGCTTTGTCAAAAAACCCAAAGGCACTCTTCCCTTTGGAATTGAAGCTTCATTTAGAGTTTTTTTTTTTAATTACTTGTTCCATGTGTTTTACAAAGTGCATTTATTGAGCTATTATGACATTTTGTTCATTATGTATTGAACCCTGTCACATCCTATAAAGGAAATAGGCACCTTCTCTGTGGCTCCTTGAGAGGCCAAGTGTAAACAGTGACTCCATGGAGGGAGGGCTGTTTTAATTATGAAGCATATCATTGGGAGTGCAGGAACACTCTTCTTTGTCAATCCACTAGGAACAGGTTAGGGGGCAGGGGGAGGAGGAGAGGAAGAGTAAGTAAAGCTGGGTGGGGTGGGCGGCACTCTAGGACTCAGATCCACATGCCATTCAGATTCCCAACCCAGGCTGGCTGTCAGCCCTGCTGAACCTACTCATCCTAGGTCATGTTTTTCAAGTCAGAGGTGAATTCTAATCTTATTGTCCAAGAACTGATACCTTCCACTTAGAGCAGGGTAAAAAGACTGATCTCATTACAGGGATCGCTAGCATCACAGCATGAATTCATTTCCTGGTTCAGGATCCCAAGAGTCGTCCAGGAGAGGTCACCCTCCGATGTCACTGACTCTACGGGCTAGCATGAATAAATTGGGACAGAAGAGAATCTCAAAGAGTCTTGATGAAGTCCTTATTTTCGTCCTCAGCTGGGAGAGGAGGAAACGAACCCAAGCACAATCCCCGAGCTGATTATCTGGGCTGGAGCTGGGAAGGTGTTGATGTTAGGGCTGAAGGGAGACAGTTTAACTATCACCTTTCACAACGAAAGTTTTAAAAAGACAATTTAAGTATCACCTTTTAAAATGAAAATGCTAAACAGTTTAGCTTACGCTGTTATCAGGACCATAGTGACATCTCTTTTTTAAAGAGCTGAAAGATAAATACCTTTGTGGACTACCTGGCCATAAAAAGACAAAGAAAAAAGAAAAGAGAAAAAGATACCCCCCTACCAAATACCATAAAAAGATGCACCTCAAATTATGACCTTGTTGTTCTGGATAGGCTAACACCTAGATAGGATTTCAGAACCTTTTTCCTAAGGAGGCCTTGCATCCCTGTTACACAACAATCATGCATGAGTAATCCTAGTACTCCGGAGGCTGAGACAAGAGGATGGCAGGTTTGAGGCCAGCCTTAACAACTTATGGAGACCCTAAAAAATAAAAATAAATAAAAGGTCTAGGGGTATAACTTGGAGATAGAATGCTTCCAAGTTCATTCTCCATAAAATGAAAAATAAAAAAAAGCTTCACTTACAAACAAAACAACACATGACAGCCCCAGAACTCATTTTCTTGTATGAAGCAAAATTTAACCTTAAAAAAATGCAAGAGACAGGGATTTCCTACTTCAGTGATTTAGGATAAGTAACTCTTATGTGTCAAGAACTTTACATGTTCCACCTTTTAATTTTCACATTAATATATATAAGGTAGATATTGCCACCATTCTGGAAATGAGGACACTGAGACTGAAAAACATGCCCAGAGTGAAACGGCCATCGAGCAGAGGAGTTGGGATTCATTACCAGGTCTGTCTGTCTGTCTCCAAGAGCATTCCCTTTTCCCAGTACAGTATGTTACTCTTATTAAGTTATTTTCAATATCTAATCAGTATCTTTCCAGCTCTAATTTAAGCTCATTATCTCAGTGTTTGGCAGAGAGAGAGAGAGAGAGAGAGAGAGAGAGAGAGAGAGAGAGAGAGCAGTTCTTCTTAGCTCCCCATTCAAACCCCTTTTGAATGTTTGAAGGTGGCCCACCTCTGCCTTCTCTTGCCTTTTTCTTATCTGCTGCACACGAGCTAAGAAAGAGCTGTGTTTCGTCCCTGAGATGGCCTTGGACTTCATTGGCATTTTACACCTGTCGGCAGGTTGTTCTTGTAGGAAACCAGCCGTGTGTTCCGCTCCGTCCCTTCACTCATCTGAAGGAGGTAATGAAGTGCGGATCGTGTGCCAGGCACTAGGCTGGATGCTGGACAGCCAGAGAGTGAGACTGGGCTAAAGAGTGTAAACGGCACCTGCTCTGTCTGAGCAGGACGGGAGCACCTCACGGGGGCGGCGGCGGTAGCACTGGGTCTCTACAGAGGAGCGAGCATGTCACCGCCACCATGCAGGTGGGGTTTTTCCGAGGGTGTACAGGCAAAGGGAACCTCACGTGCAGTCGTGGACGCTGGGTGCACCACTGTAAGGAGAGGAGGAAGTGTTTCCGTCTTGAGCACATGGGGTGTGCATGGAAGGAAGGAGTGAGTGATTCAGGGCAAGCCTCAGATCACAGAGAGTTTGTTTGTCGAGATTTTTTTAAATTTTGAGGATAAAAAACTAAGAAAGTATAAAGAATAATTTAATATATACCCACATCTGTATTTTTGTCACCAAGAATTAAAAAACCATTACCATTTTGCTCTCTTTCTTTCTAGCCCTTTAAAAAAGAGATTAAAAAAATAACCCTACAGATACATTTAAGGGCCCCTTTACCCATATATATCCGCTCTAATTCTTTTCTTTATACCCCTTCCCTGAAGCCATTATCATTAATTAGGTATTTATCTTTCAGACTGTTTGAAGCACATTTTACACGTACAAGGATTATAATGTATAACATTATTCTGCATACTGGTCTTTTCTTTCTCAACTTTGTTTGTGCACCGGTGGCTCAAGCTCATTTGTGAATACCACATCTTACTTATTTGTCCCTTTATTGATGAGGATGTTGGTTATTTCCAGTTTTATGCCATCAAAAATAATGCTGCAGTCAGTATACTTACCCTCACCCCTCTAGGGCAGCAATATCCACTCTTCCAGGATGATGGAAGAGTCATGTAGGAGAGTGAGGGATTTGTCAAGGAAACAAACTATGAGACCACAAGCAAAAACATTCCCGGGCCTTCTCTCTAGGGATTCTCACTCAGAGGGTACAGCAGTTTGGGGAAGGACATTGTTTTGGTAACAAGTTGCCCAAGCGAGTCTTTTCATTAGAGAGGTTGTGAATTGGGTGGAGTACGCATTCCTGTGAACTCCCTCCTGAGAGGTGCAGAGCCTCTGTAGACTTTCACATCAGAAGTGCCATGATGTGGGTTGTGTTCAGAAATACTATTCTGGTGATATAAGAACAATATCCTGAGCCCCAACTTCATCTGTAAGGCTGTCTCAGTCTATTCGGTGCCTCCAGAACAGAACACTTGTGACTAGATAGTTTATACTTAACAGAGATTTATCTCTTGCAGTTCTGGAGGCAGAGAAGGTCAAGGGGCACATGTTTGGCAAAAGGTTCTTGCTATGCTGTTCATTCAAGGTAGGAGGCAGAAGGGCAAGAGAGTATGCAGAGAGAGAGAGAGAGAGAGAGAGAGAGAGAGAGAGAGAGAGAGAGAGACACTACCTGAACTCATCCTTTTATCAGAAACCCATTCCTGTGATAATAGCATTAATTCCTTTATGAAGGCAGAACCTTTGTGACTGAGAATCATCTCTTAAAGGCCCCACCTGTTAGCACTGTTGCACTGAGGATTAATTGAGTTCAACATGTGTACTTTGAGGCACATGTAACCCATGGCAGAAACACAGAGAGGAGTAAGACATGCCCCTGAAGCAAAGGAGTTTGCAGCCTTCTAAAAGCACACAATAGAAATGTGGGATTCAAGCTGGGCGTGGTGGTGCATGCTTGAAATCCTAGCATTCAGGAGGCTGAGGAAGGATCGTGGTTCGCAGACAGCCTCAGCTACTTAGTGAGTCTCTCTGCAACCTAGTGAGACCCTGTATCAAAATAAAGAATGAAAAATAGAGCAGGGGGTGTAGCTCGGAGGTTGAATGCTCCTGGGTTCCATCCCCACAATGGCAAAAAAAAAAAAAAAAAAAAAAAAAAAAAGAAATGTGGGATTCAAACTCCCAAGGCTTACTAGCCACGGGCAAATGGTTTCCTGGTTCTGGCTCCTGGAAGCAGCTGGGCCTGCCTCACACCTTCCAGGCTTGTGTCAGTATTGGTGTCCACATTACTGCCTGCCCACGTGGAAGTGGATTTTTCAACATTTTCCATATCGTTATTCTTCCCCTAAGTTTCTTTTCTGGTGTATTTGACACCCATGTAGCTACCCTGTTAGTTTTCTAGGGCTGCTATAACAGATTGCCTCAAACCTAGTGGCTCATAACAGCAGAAACTTAATCTCTCAGAGCACTGGAGGCTGAGGTCTGTAATCCAGGGTCAGGAGGGCCTTGCTCCCTTTGCAGACTCTAGGGGTGAATTCTTTCTAACCTCTCCCACCTCTGGTGGTCTCCGATGTTCTTTGGCTGATGGCAGCATAACTTCAGTCTCTGCACCTGTCCTCCAAGGCCTCCTTTCCTTTGTCGTCTTCCATTCTATCTGTTGTATAGACTCTTGCCATTTGGTTTAAGGTTGCACCTTAACCCAGGATGGTCTCATCTCAAGATTCTTACTTATATTTGCAAGGACCCTTATTCCAAATAAGTGTATGTTCACAGGTTCTGGGTGGACCTATCTTTTGGGCCCACAGTTCAACCCAGCACACCCACTGAGAAGAACCAGTGGTGAATCTGGTGTTGGGTAGGGTGGTGGGAGAGAAGGGGCTCATCTGGTTTGACAGTGGGAATTTGTGCCTCTGCCCAGGTGGGAGCAACAACTGGGGGAGATGAAAACACAGGGCCGAAGGCAAGCAGACATGCTAGTAAATACTTTGAAAGGGCTTTCTTTGGCTCTCATGCAACTGGAGCTTTGGGGGCCCCTGTACCCTTTGTACCATTCCTTTGCTTGGCTTTCTCTGCTCACCATGGGTTGTGTAGGTCTTGCCAGGCCTAACGCTGGCTGCACAAACTCTCATCTACTGATCGCTTTAGTCTTTTGTGATCCTTGGCTCAGCCTCAGGGAGCCAGTTTGGCTGGTCACGGACAAGCTCTTCCCTGGATCAGATCTCAATCCTTGGTCTAATCATCTATGGCCAGGGTCACATGATATGGATGCCTGGTACATTTGGTAGCTTGGATAATGGTCTAACCTGAAGATGTCCATGTCTTATTCTCCAGAATCTATTATTTTAGCTGGCAAAAGAGACTTTATAGATGTTATTCAGTTAAAAAATTTCTATTAGGCTGGGAGTGGTGGCGCACACTTGCAATCCCCACACTTGGGAGGCGGAGACAGGAGGATCACGTAGGTTCGAAGCCAGCCACGCTGGCTTTAAGAGACCCTGTTTCCAAATAAAAACATATATATTAGGTCTGGGAGTGTGGCCCGGAGGTATAAGGGTTTCCAGGAACTCCAGTACCACCAAAAATTTTTTTCTGTTAGTTTCTCGGGGCTGCTGTGATGAAATGCCACAAACCAGGTGGCTTCTGGAGGGTAGAAGTCTGAGGTCGTGGTGTCAGCCGACTTGGTTCCTTCTGAGGATGCTCAAGGGAACTCAGTGGTTCTCTGGCAATCTGGTGTTCTTTGGTTTGTAGGTGTATCTCTGCCTTCATGCTCACATTGCATCTGTGTTTCTCTGACTCCATCTGTATTCCGATTTCTTCCTTTTCTAAGGATTCCAGTCATTTTGGCTTAGGGACCCACTCTCTCTCACTATGACTTCATCTGAACTTAAAAAATTACATCTGTAATGACCCTATTTCCAAATGAGGTCACATTGTGAGGTATTAGGAGTTGGGACTCGACATGAATTTCAGGGGACACAATTCTGAGATGGAGGAATTGTCTCGGGTTACCTGGGTGGGCCCAGTGCAATCACAAGGACCCTTATAAGAGAGAGGCAGGAGCATCAGAGTTAGAGTGTGGAAGACGGGATGTGGAAGCAGAGGTTGATGCAGTGAGCTTTGACAACAGACTATGGAGTCATGAGTAAAGTAATTCAGGTAACTCTAGAAGCTGGAAAAAGGAAGGGAACAGATTATTTCTAAAGCTGTCAGAAGGAATACAGTCCTGACATCATCTTGACTTTAGGACTTTTGTCCTCCAGAACTATAAGATAATATACTTGTATTATTATTATTATTATTTTTGGTGGTACTGGGGTTCCTGGAAACCCTTCTACCTCTGGGCTACACTCCCAGACCTATTTTTATATTTTTATTTGGAAACAGGGTCTCTTAAGCCAGTGAGGGTGACTTTGAATCTGCTGCGATCCTCCTGTCTCCGCCTCCCAAGCGCGGGGATTACAAGCGTGCGCCACCACGGCCGGCTATATGTGTTGTTTTAAGTCACAAAGTTGTGTGATAATTTGTTATAGTAGCAATAGAAAACTAATATATACTTTCCACCGGAAGCTGTAGAAGAAAAATTACCATGTATATATATACTGGGAAGATATTCCTAAATTTGACCCACCATGGGAAGAAAGTTGGGAGAAATATATATATATATATATATATATATATATATATATATATATATATAATTTTTCATATTTCCTTGTTTGTGAATATAAAAGAAAAACAAGGTCTGTGGTAGCTCAACTCACCCCAAATTATAGAAATAATTCAAATTTGAATTCAACAATTCATATTGGTATTAACACTGTTTCTTCAAAGGCTAAAATAATGATATTTCTAATGCACTATAGGAGGATAGATATTAGATATTATAATCTTAGATGTATTAGAGGCCATCTTGTCCCAACGCCTTCATCTCTCCATAGAGAAAACCCACATATCAAGATCAGGATGGGTTTATCCAAGGCTACGTAAAAAATGAGCCATAGAGCCAGGAGTGGATGATGACCTACGGATCCCTGAGTCATTGCTCCTTCTATCTACACCACATTTGTGAGTCACCAGTGTATTAGTCAGGGTTCTCTAGAGGGGCAGAACTAACAGAATTCCTATGTGTAGGGCTATAAAAGGGGATTTACTAGGGTGGCTCACACAATCAGAAGCAGGGCAGTTTTTTTTTTTTTTTGGTGGTACTGGGGTTCCTGGAAGCCCTTCTGCCTCCGGGCTACACTCCCAGACCTATTTTATATTTTTGAAACAGGGTCTCTTACGCCAGCGCGGCTGGCTTCGAACCTGCGCGATCCTCCTGTCTCCGCCTCCCAAGCGCGGGGATTACAAGCGTGCGCCACCACGCCCGGCCTAGCAGGGCAGTTTTGAAGTGGTGGTCTTCAGGCTGGAGAGTCAGAGGAACCAGAAGCTGCTCAGTTCGAGAAGCCGTAGCCGCGTGGAACATGAATGTGTGTGTGGGCAATGGTGCAGCACCAGTCCATTGGAAAGGCCTGGAAGCTCCCTGGAGAACTGTTGGTGAGAGTTCATGTTGGAAGAGTGGAGGAACTATAGTGTGATGTTCACAGGATGGCAGTGGCAACAGACACACCAACAGACACACCGCTCAAAAAGAATTGAGCTTGCATCCCCGTGGCTCCCTCATTTCTTCCACTGTTTGTTCTGTTCAGGCCCTCAACCTACTGGACAGTGTCACCCACATTCAGGGTGGGTTTCTTCTCTCCATTTGCTATCCCTCAGGCCAATCATTTCTGGAAACACCTTCACAGACCCACCCAGTAACCTCTTAATCCTTGGCATTTTCTCTGTTATCTCTCAAACCAATCAAGCTGAAATCCAGATTAACCTTCATAACCAGACAATCTGCTGCTTCTATAAGTAAGTCCCACCTCTTCTCATTTCTAGGAGACAGTTGCTGGGAAACCATTCCCATTCCCTTCTAGATGGACACACAGTAACTCTGACCTCTTTCACCACTGAGAAAGGGCTCAGCAGAGTTGACCAAATTGCTGGAGGAGCTCAGAGTTTACTCTACCAACACAGCTTTCCTGCTACCCTGTGTTTGTTCCAAAATCAAGCACCCATTCCTCGTGGTGTTCCTGCCTCCTGCAGCTAATGGAAGCTCAAAGTTCCTTTTGAAGTCAATGGAGGGGCTCCACGTGGACAAACTTTGAGGGAAATGATGTTGAGGACTACAGAGACACAGGCCCTGACCTGCCAAGAAGAGGGCCTATTTTTAAGTCAGGAAAGGAGATATTACTCTTGAGTGGAAATCTTTTTGAGCCTTTATTACTGCCTCTTAGAAGAAAATTCTTTTATGTTGAGTGTATTGATACAAATTCAGTGCCCAAGTCTGAAACTTTTATTTTCAGTGAGCAAGAGTTCTTTTAGTGTTTCTATCTCTCCATTTTAGTCATATGCCACAGCCTCTCAGAAAAAGCAATACTCTGTGTAGTGACAAAAACATATATATTTCTTTTTCTTCTTCTTTTTGGTTTGGCATCTGGGCACTGCTACGGCCTAGCCATGTGACCAGTAGCCAGTTGCTTTGCCTCCCCGCGTCCAGCTCGTTTCCTGTCTACAGTGGCGATGGGTAGGACCTGCTTCTCACGGTCCTTCATCCATCTCTTCATCTCTGTTCACTTGCGTGTTCACCTGCTGTGTGGGAGGCACCTCGCTAAGTGCCCAGAGTGCAAGGAAGGCAGAGCTCCTGCTCTCCTGGAGCTAGTGCTGTGAGGAGGCAATGCAGCGCCCCCACTCCTGTGTAACTCCAAAGCGAGTGAAGGCCTTGGGGGCTAAGAGCACAGTAAAAGCAGAGACTGCAGTATCTCCCCTCTGCCCCGTTCTTGGGGGATGTGTTTCAGAATATCACCCCCACAATGGCTGCCTAAAAATCCTTGGGTAATACTGAACCATATATATAGTAAGCCCTTAGCTACACACACACACACACACACACACACACACACACACACACACACTTTTCAACCACTGTGGCCATATGTGACTGGAGCTAAGAGAGAGAGTGTGGGAAGAATGGTATCAGAGGGTTGAAAAGGCATGCAGGAGCCAGACAAGTTGGAGATTTTCAGGCTGCAAGAAGTATTTTGGTGTTTATTCTAATAGCAATGGAACGCACTGAAAGACTTAAACTAACACACTCTCTCTCTCTCTCTCTCTCTCTCTCTCTCTCTCTCTCTCTGTGTGTGTGTGTGTGTTATACAAATGCGGATAGATCCAAAAGGAGTCAGAGTGGATGTTGAGAGACCGGTCAGAGGTCTTTGCAATAGTCAAGGTGAGACATTACAATACGTGGGACTAGGCTAATGATAAATAAGAGACTGAGGCCAATAGGCACAGGGTCCAGGTTTTACACATTTCTATTTAGGAGATAATATTTTCGTATATGGTACTAGTACTAGTGATTGAATCTAGAGGCATTCTATCTGCAAGCTACACCCTCATCCCTATTTTTTTTTTTTTTTTTTTTTGGTGGTACTTGGGGTGGAATCCAGAGGATTTCTACCTCTAGGCTATACTCCCAGACCTATTTTATATTTTATTTGGAAACAGGGTCTCACGAAATTGCTAAGAGCCTCACTAAGTAGCTGAGGTTGGCTTCAAACCTCTGTTATCCTCCTGTCTCAGCCTCCCAAGCATGGGGATTACAAGCATGCGCCAATGCGCCTGGTTATATATATATATGCTTTAAAACAGGGTCTCACTAGATTGCTGAAGCTGTCCATGCAATCCCCCTGTCTCATTCTTCCAAATCCTGGGATTACAGGTGTGTGTCATCACTCCCAGATCAAATTTACTGAACAGAAAAGTCAACTGGCTGGAGGAGGCGATGGAGGGGACTGCTTCCTTGGTTTCTGAATGGTGAGATGGATAGATGATGGTGCATTCCCTGAGATATGGAGAACCATGGAGCAGAAACCGGGTTTGGAGGGAAAAGATCATATATTTAGTCTCAGACTTGTTGAGATTAAGAATTTTTAAGGCATTCAAGAGGCAGCATTGAGTAGGCAGGTGGAAATATGGGTCTGAGGATTACAGGTGAGGTCTGACCAAGGGCTCGGATTCGAGTCACGTGATGGCAGTTAAACTCATAGCTGCGGAATAAGATTGCTTCTGGGGAAACTAAAGGTTAAGAAGGGGCCAGAGAGTTAGGAAGGAAGCCATGAAACCCAGGAATGAGAGTATTTCTAAAGGGAGGATGTGATTTGATTCTGGTAACAGGTGAGGTAGGCTGTGTCTGTTAGGTATAATGGTGCCAATAGTTAATAGTTCTGGGAACTACTCTGACACATTTATGTGTTTGTAACTCATTTTCCCCATTTTCCAGATAAGGAAACTAGGTCACAGACAGATTATGTAACTTGCCTGAAGTCACACAGTAAGTAATTTGAGCGTGGGGAATATGGCTTTAAATCCTATATCCTTAATCACTACTGTGTACTGCTCCCTCCTAGTTTCATTGAGGTCATTGCTAACTTTGTTGAGAGCAGTTTAGGTCGTACACTTTGGAAAGTAGCGAGATTGTAATCCCACCGGGCCCTTGATCTGTTTTCTGCAGTAGCCTCTCTTGTTATGAGTTTGAGGCCCTTCTGGGATTGCTAACTCATACATATTAGGTATTACACCTTCTGCCCTGTGAGAAAGTTATTTTGATGCTTTCCAGGTCTATTAAGGCACAAGGGGTCTTTGTAAAGTAGATTCAAAGATCCCTAAAATATAAATTTATTTCACTCCCAAGTGTCTCAATTTGGTTGGTAAAATATATGGTCTCTTTTGATGGTCAGTTTTATGTGTCAATTTGGCTTGAGTATGATGCCCAGTTATTCAATCAGACACTAACCTAGGTGTTGGCATTTTGTAGAGGTGATGAAAGCCTCTCGGTAGTTTAAGTAGATTATTTTATATAATCTGCAATGTCTGGATGTCATAAATTAAAAGAATTTAAGAGCAGAACTCCGGTTTCTCTGAAGAACTTGGGTTTCTTCTGCCTGTGGATAGCAGCACCAGCTCCTGCCCAAGAATCTTGGCCTGCGCTTTCTGATGGTCTGTCCTGTGTGTATGATTAAGAATTAGTGCCCAGGTGACAGGATGCTGAATATCCTAGTTTGCATAGCAGCCCCACACAACAGAGAAATGCGTTGCCTAAAATGCCCATAACTCTCCATTTAGAAATGCTGGACTTAGCCTGGTGTGGTGGCACACTCCTATAATCCCAGTATTTGGGAGACTGAGACAAGAGGATCACAGGTTTGAGACTGGCCTCAGCAACTTAATGAGACTCTCAGCAACCTAGCAAGACTGTTTTTCAATATAATAAATAAGAAAAAAGGACAGAGGGTATAGCTTGGAGGCAGAACTTCCCTGGGTTTAGTCCCCAGTAACACACACACACACACACACACACACACACACACACACACACGCAGGGCTTTTGCAAATGGGAATGAAAGGAAGTGGGTTAGGGTTGATGACATGAAAGATCATAGATCAGGGTAGGTTAGGAGGGAAGTAAAGAAAGAAAGCATTCACAGGCAGTCTATCAACTGGAGGTCTCCATGAGGTTGAAAATGGCCCTGGGGGAATCCATGAATAAGTGAGTTGAACGGAGAGGAGGATGTCATTTTGGAATAGGATACTGGATTGGGTAATTTAGTTTTCCATGATGACAAATTTCATCCTGGACATGGGTAGTAGAGGTGAGTATAAGAGGCTGCAGGGATTTAGTCTAGAACCTGATAGATGAAATATCTATACAGATCATCTTGTTTTTCCTTTTCTTTTTGGTATAGGGGTGTTCTACCTCTGAGTTACACCTCTAGCCCGATTTTACTTTTTATTTTGAAACAAGATCTCACTAAGTGCTGAGGCTGGTCTTGAACCTACAATCCTCCTGTCTCAGCCTCCCAAGAACTGGAATTTCAACTGTGTGCCACCATGCTTGGCTCTACACATAGTCTTGATGAAATGAAAGACAAATACAAAGTTGTGAGATGTTTATGAATTAATGAATTGAAATTGTGAACTCTCAAAGGGGTTCCTGTGATTACAGAGCCTTTAGCAGAAGAGTCTCTGTACTGTACAGTTACCCAGGGCTACCCAGGGCTTCTGTTTGTCTGGGGCAAGCCAAAGCATATCTTTTCCTCCCTGGATCTCAGTGGTGGGGAAGTGTGTGCTGGAATGTGGCCTTCACCTTTTCTATGACCCTTCTCCTGGCATCCCAAAGCACAGGTATCACATGGTCTGATTGCTAGTGTAGACTCATATGACATGACGCTAACAAGACTTGCCGTATCCACGGAGCTGGGACTCAGTAAGCAGAAATTGCTTGTCAATTTTGTGTGCATTGCTGGGTACACTCAGCACGTGTGTATAAGGCCAAAGTCAGTAAGCTGAGGCAGAAATACTGAGTGCTCACCCACAACAAGAGTGACTCGGCTGTGATTACTGTCTTTCCAACTATGTGCAGTTAATGCCTTCCTCAGAATTGTTCCCCACTGAGAGAAGGAGGACTGGTAGCCCATTGGTCACATGGTGACAGATGCTGGGTGATGGTGGGGATGCCATGCATGGGCACGGGCGTGACCACCTGAAATTCAAGGCAGTGACACATTAAGCCTCTACCGAGCAAGACTTTGCTGCAACCCTATTATATTAGAAAGTTCCTTTTATTCAAGAGACAAGGCAACATATTCTCTGTTCCCCTCTCTCCATTCCCTCTGGTTGCTCTTATGTGAGCTTTGTGTGCCTAACTAGAGCATTATTTTCCACTTTTGTCTGCTAGCTTTTTACGAGACTTCTCTGAGGGATGATTAGGTGGTACATCAATGAGCTCATTGTAGAGTCTAAACGTAATTGTAATAAAGTTTGCTTCATGGCTACTGAAGGCATTAAGGAGAGTAACCTCCAGTCCCAGCTAAGGCTTGGTGCAGCAAGGCCTATGACTAACGTGGTCCTACATGACCAGTCAGTGGTAGGGATCGAAGCTCTGCAGAGGACGTATTGAAGTGTTCACTGTAACCTAGGACTTCGCACGGTTTATTCAAACTATTCCTTATAACAATTACATAACCATCCATCATCATCACTATCACCACCATTCCAATCTGCACTGTATGAGAAGCTGATGATTTTTTTCATTTTTCATTTTTCATTTTTTTAGCATTAGGTAGCTGGCAATGATGGGGTCTGAACCTAGATGGGCTGGCTCCAGAATAGACCGCCAGGCCCTCCTTGTACTCTCTCACTGCCAGGGCACAGAAATTCACCTCTGCCAGGCCCTGGGTTGGCATGGGAGTTATGAGCATCCAAAAAGGTGCCAGAGAAAGACATGAAATTGACGGGCCGTGAATACAGGAACAATTCGAGGTTGCTTTCCTGACTGCTGCAGAGCGGCCACACCCTGTTCTGAGTGTGAGTATCTTTCACGTGTGTGCCAGGTTATATGATTTTCTGACGGCTACCCTGTTGGGGCCCGAGAGGCTCAAATAGACCCCCTCTGGGCAGGCATGGTTTTACCCTCAGAGTGAGCCATTCCTGGTGTCTATCATTTTGGAAAGAGATTCTTAGCCAGAAGCCAAAGCCATGAGGGAAGAGATAACTCACCCCTGCCTTTTTGTCTACACTAGACTCTGAAGAACAATAAAATCTAGGATTCTGTCCCTGCATGGTGGATGTTGAGGCTCGTGGTGGTCACACCCAGATGGGAGAGACAGGAAGGAGGCAGGTGCTGTGGTGCTCTCCCGAAGGAAAAGTGTTTTGCAAGAGGGTTGACCTAGATTTCTGGTATGCATTATGGTTTTCTGTTTTGTTACCCAAGCCAGTACTAAAGATGTGTTGATTATTTCATCCCAGAGCCAAGTGCATCATCACGTATAAGAAGGGGTCATTCATGAGCAGGAAACAATGTTATATGTGGAATCCCAATACCCTGATAATCTCCCTCTTCTCAAGTGTCATGGGAGGGCCACACCCAAAGGCTTGGAATTTTCTTTCTGGTGGTGGGTGACACTTCTTTTCCTCCAGGCTAAACCCAGCATCTCCTGCCACCTGGAAAGTTGTTCTTTCAGGGAAATGAGTCACCCTGAGCTGCAGGGGCAAAATCCTCCTGTGGTCAACACACTCCATGGATGCCCAGCCAACATGCCATTCACTGTCACTGTTGCAGCCAGAGACTTACTGCAGAAAGAGATTTATAAAACATAGTTACCTGACTTCCATGCACCAGTAAAAAAAAAAAAAAGTTACTTTTCCATACAACTTTATAATGACATCAAGATAGTGAAGTAGCAAAAAAAAAAAAAAAGACAAAAAAACAAAAACAACAACAACAACAAAAAAAAAAAACAAAAAAATCAGCATTCTGCTATTCCAGAATATCAAACTTTTCATTTTTTCATGCTTTTCTTTCCTGTCATACTCACAGATAAAATATAGTTTAGGGTTTTCCTTGTGTGTTGTGTGTGCATATGGTATTTTTCCCTTCCTTCCTTCCTTCCTTCCTTCCTTCCTTCCTTCCTTCCTTCCTTCCTGGATTAACCCAGAGACATTCTACCTCCAAGCTATGCCCCAAGCCCTTTTTTTTTTTTTGTAGTACTGGGGTTCCTGGAAACCCTACTACCTCCAGGCTATACTCCCAGACCTATTTTATATTTTTTTAAATTTGGAAACAGGGTCTCTTAAGCCACTGAGCCTGGCTTCGAATCAGCGTGATTCTCCTGCCTCCGCTTCCCAAGCGTGGGGATTACAAGTGTGTGCCACCACGCCCAGCTACCCCCAGCCCTTTAATTTATTATTTTTCATTTTGAAACAGAGTCTCACTAAGTTGCCGAGTCTGGGCTTGACCTGTGAGCTCCCTGTCTCAGTCTCTCAAATACTGCCACCCAGCTTCTATTTTTTTGTTTTCTATATTAGAAAATAAAAATTCTATTTATTTTCTTTCTAATATGCTTCAGTTTTCTGGAACAATCCTGTTTTCATTTATTTCTGATCACCGAATCAAGTAAATCTAAAACAAATGTGATTTAGTTGTATACCTTTGTAAGATGATAGAAATAGATTTATGTATTAGAAAGAAATTCTTTGTTACTGTGTTGCAATTTTTTATTTTGTTTTATTTCTGTAAAGGCTTCATATTTATAATGCAGTGATTTTTTATCTGATTACTTTTCAGTGCCAGGGATGGAAATCATGCAGCGATTCTTAACTGGGGAGTGATTTTGTCTTGTAGGGGACATTTGGCCATGTCTGGAGAAATATTTAGTTGGCATGATGCTGCCCCCAACACTCAGTGGGTAGGGTCCCAAGATGCTGCCACACAACCTGCAATACATAGGAGTGTCTACCACAAATAGCTATTTGGCCCAAGATGTCAACAGTGTTGAGGTTGAGAAACTCTGTTACAAAGTAAAATGGTGAATTCACAGTCCTTCATGCTGACACCTATGTGACATAAACACCCTTTATTCCCTTGCTGGACTTTAGGTGTCTCCTGATTTTTGGTGTTGGGATGAGCATCTTATGCACTGAGCTTTTTCTCTTTTTGGGCTTATAGTGGGGGATTATTCAAAGGCGGTTGCCGGCCACCACCTGGCTCCTCTGAGGGTGGGAATTATCCTCAGACCAGGTGCCCTGGCTTTCTTACAAACAGCACAGGCTGTTTGTGGTTTTGGTTACTGAAATCCAGATGAATGAATCCCTAGGCAGCAGGAGTGCAGTGGAGCGGGCATGAGCCTGGCAGGAGAGGCCAGAGCTGGCTGGCAAAACCGTGGGAGCCGAAGGACCCAGGGATTTGGAAAGTGGAGTGGACCGTGTTGATTCTAAAAGCCTTTCC